>NW_011494961.1:6021878-6061715 GCF_000754665.1 Bison bison bison
TTTTTTTTTTTTTCCAAATTATGCTGATCAGGGACTATTGACAAGATTCTTTACTAAAAGTACTAATATGAAAACATTATTATTGCTTATAAAAGATACAAATTTAAAATCCATTCAAAGGACATAATCTAAGTAGCACTAATTAACTAGAAACATGGACCTTTTACTGTCATGTATAAAAAAAAAGAAAAGAAAAACATGATGTTTGGGAAAGAAATGTGATTGACTGGAAACAGCTCAGCAGTCTTGTGATGGATGTTGGCTCCGTGTTACTTTCTGATGATGCAAAACAGAAGGACAGGGCCCGGCACACACAGTGAGACCACATAAACAAGTAGGTACAAAGTGGAATGAGGAGGGATTTAAAAGATATTTGAAGAAAATATAAAAATAAGAAATGCTCAGCTCTCCTTAAATGTCAGAGAAGGCTACAAGAAAGAAGAGAGGAAGCAACGGGACCTTCAGAGATGAGGCAGCCGCAAAAGAGAACTAAAAGCTGGTGAAGGAATTGCACAACTGAGAGATGGAAGCAGACAACACAGCAGACTCCAGTGTGATTCTTCAAAATCTCTGCAAGTTGAAAACACTAGGGAATTTTTTTAAAAATTTGATGCCTAGGCCCTAGCCAGGCAATTAGAATCTCCTAGAGTAGGAAAGTAGGAAGAGAGAAATTTATTAAGATGCTAAGATACTTTTGGAAACCAGTGACACTAAAGATTGACTTGAAGAAATGAATCAGACACCCCATACTAAAACAGAAAGGAAGCAAATATTAATATGGCCCCATAAAAGGATTATGGGAAAATTCTTGAAGCATTTTATATTGCTTTTTTAAATGTAGATATACATTATATATGCTGTTTTGTATGTATTACCTATTTCACAATAAAAAAGAAGTCAATTGTCTTATGATATTAGCTGCCATTACAAATATGATCCAGTATCAGTTCTTTCTCATTTTATTCACTCAGACTTTATTGAATTTTCACCATACAATCTCTTGCAGCAGGACAAAATGTTATTTGTGTTAAAACAATTACGAACAATTAAGACAATTAACTCTCAACAATTTCCCCAAAGCATACCCTGGGCAATTGTAAGGTTGTGACCCCCAAATCCCTCAATGGCCAGGGAAAATAGATTGACACTTTTTGTGATGACGTCATGAGCATATGTCAGCAACATCCATAGGAGTAAACTCAGGGACATGTTACCTGAATTAGTTATAGAAAAAAAATACCTGTTAGAAGAAAATTGAAAAGATACTAAGTACATCATCTTATGTATTACAAGAAATGGTACTCACAGAATTTAAAAATAAAATTATAACAAAGAGATGCAAAGTAAGGATTAAAAGGATGAGGGCTAACCAGTCTTTGCTTCTGGCAGTACTGAGAAAACAAGATGAATGATTCTTTAATAAACACTGAGCAGAAAGAGCACAACATCTACAGTAAATGGGTGCAAGTGGCAAATGATACCTTCTCTGAAGATAGAACCTGAGTGAAGAGCTTAAATACATAAGAAAAAGCAGCACATGAAGCGTATCTATATTTCTTAATATGAAGGAAAAAATAAGCAGCCATGAAGTTAAAAGATGCTTACTCCTTGGAAGGAAAGTTATGGCCAACCTAGATAGCATATTCAAAAGCAGAGACATTGCTTTGCCAAGAAAGGTCCGTCTAGTCAAGGCTATGGTTTTTCCTGTGGTCATGTATGGATGTGAGAGTTGGACTGTGAAGAAAGCTGAGTGCTGAAGAACTGATGCTTTAGAACTGTGGTGTTGGAGAAGACTCTTGAGAGTCCCTTGGAGACTCCAAGGAGATCCAACCAGTCCAACCTAAAGGAGATCAGTCCTGGGTATTCTCTGGAAGGAATGATGCTAAAGCTGAAACTCCAATACTTTGGCCACCTCATGCAAAGAGTTGACTCATTGGAAAAGACTCTGATGCTGGGAGGGATTGGGGGCAAGAGGAGAAGGGGACGACAGAGGATGAGATGGCTGGATGGCATCACCGACTCGATGGACATGAGTTTGAGTGAACTCCGGGAGTTGGTGATGGACTGGGAAGCCTTGCGTGCTGCGATTCATGGGGTCACAAAGAGTCAGACACGACTGAGCGACTGAACTGAACTGAACTGAATAATTAAAGACCAAGTGGAATAATAATCAAGAAGCCCAAAATGAAACTCCACTGCCCTCTATCCACAGACAAATTGAATTTTGCAAAATAAGTTTTGTGTTTTTTTTTTAAGTGGAGGGGAGAATGACAACTAAGTCATTTTTATCCTTGATAACTTTGAAGGTAATAGAAAAATAATGATTTTCCAAATTTCAATTAGGATGAATACAATGGGTACAAGCATATATGTAGGCAAAGTTCAGCCTGTAGCAAGGAATACACACACGGAAGAGACTGAACCTCATCTGGTCTTCTGTGTAATGCTGTAATGATGAGTTAAAATATAAAGCAATAATGTCTTAGATTATTTTGAAAACAAAATATTATTCATTGGAACATAAAACTAATCTCATATAGTCTAACTACAACTACTAGAGAGACCTGAAAAAATAGGAAAAACTTGTGAAAGATAAGATGATGCTTAAGTCATTAGCACATGAATTGCTGACCAGAACTAAATAATTAAATTATATAGTGTTAGTCCAACATGGTTATTCATCTATACATTCTAATGCCTTAAGTGATTTACTCTACTTAGCCAAGAAAAATAATATGAAAAGATCAAACTGTGAGCTATGAATAACCAATTCACTTTAATATCTATATTTTTGTTAATAAAAAATGTCCAGGGCCTATTTTTTTCTAAGGAGCTCACTTTAGAAGAAGGGATGTGCGTCTTTGTGTGTGTGTGTGTGTGTGTGTGTGTGAGTGCACACGCTAGTCACTCAGTCCTATCTGAATCTTTGTGACCCTATGGACTGTAACCTGCCAGGCTCTTCTGTCAATGGGATTTTCCAGGCAAGAATACTGGACTGGGTAGACATTCCCTTTCTGACCCAGGGACTGAACCTGGGTCTTCTGCATTGCAGGAAGATACTTTACCATCTGAGCCACCAGGGAAGCCCAGAAGTGATTGTCCTCTTAAAATTCTTATGAGATAGATGAGTTAGAACGAATAATGCCCACTTCAGAGACAGCTGAGACCCAGTTGTATTAAAGGACCAACTCCAAATCATATAATAAGAGAAAGCTGTCATCTGTAAAGTATACAGAAAAAAAAATGTGGACTGCAAACCATATATCGTTAATGCAGATTCAGGTTCCAATCTAGAAAGAGACTGGAATGAGTACCTACAATCAGGCTGGGAACAGAGAGAACAAGAAAAAAGAGCACGTAGACACAATTACAAATGTTTTCAACTGCAATGTTATCGTCTATTAAACAAAAAGTTTAAAAATAAGGATCACTAAGAAGCAGTTAAAGAAGAAATACTCTGAGTCTATACAGAAGAGTAACATCCTTATCAGTATATGTTGGAGTAAGCTGTGTTTTTGAAGGAATGCGTGGAAAAATTCACATTATTCAAAAGATCCAAATCAGATAGACCAGACTAGGAAGTGCTCAGTGTCACCAATGTCAAGTGTTCTTCATGTCACCACTTCATATATTTAATCAAATACAAATCGCAATCACAAGTTCTCCGTGGTATTTCGCCATAATGGCCGTAAGCCCTTATTTTGCTCTCTCCTCCCCAAATCTCATGTGTGTGCACCAGTGCCTTCACGCACATATGTGTGAGTGCACACACTTACACAATCTTGCCTTCTCTCTTATTAAACAAGAAAAAAATAGCTTTGTCTGATGGTCTCCTTTTCCAGCATTCCGTGAAGGAACACTTTAAGTATCTAACCGTGTCTACTGATCTAAATAAAACCGAAGAGTCCGAAAGTGAATTCTAAGAACCACTCATACTTCCATGACCAGAACAGTGAATGACTCTTAGAATACAGGGATTCTGCCAAAATGTTTTTCCCAATCTACTCTGTCTTCACTGTCTTTCTTATAAACAGTTGTGGACCACAGATTTTGTTCCTCTGTTAACTCAGATTAACTCAAATACAGAGTGTGTAGTGGTGGGGAGCGTGTGTTTTACAATGCTATTGTTGGAAGACAGTATCTTCTGTCATATAAAAGCTTTTCTGTCAAACATGCTTTTAGTTAGGAAATGATTTGACTCACAGTGTAGGTTTGTAAATGAATTATGCCATGAATGATAGGAAGAGAACTGCTGATGTTAAATTCTAGTTAAAATTAAATAGGGCACATTCCTTCATTTAATCACAACTCCTCCCATTATAAACTGTTATTTTTATGTACTGATTATTTAGGAAATTACTCCATTGCATTATAATTGTCATTATATTTTTAAAACTTTGTTTTTACTATTACCCTTGAAATGCTTTGAAGTGGATTTATATTATAAACCCATTTTTCTGAGAGATTTGTCATACAAAGATGCTGGCCATCTCACCAAGGATAATTCTGAGAACAAAATTACTGAAAATAACCTTAAAAAATACAAGGTTACATAAATGTAATAGCATTAACAGGTTATAAAGAACAAAGGATGGAGACATGAAAAGAATACTAACTCAGTCTTTCACTAAAAAATCTTGAAAAGCATTTGAATGAAATATCACATGATAGTTTATAGTAGTAAAAAGCTATATATGTAAATTATAGGTTCAGTTCAGTTCAGTTCAGTCGCTCAGTCGTGTCTGACTCTTTGCGACCCCATGAATTGCAGCACGCCAGGCTTCCCTGTTCATCACCAACTCCCGGAGTTCACTCAGACTCACGTCCGGCGAGTCAGTGATGCCATCCAGCCATCTCATCCTCTGTCGTCCCCTTCTCCTCCTGCCCCCAATCCCTCCCAGCATCAGAGTCTTTTCCAATGAGTCAGCTCTTCGCATCAGGTGGCCAAAGTATTGGAGTTTCAGCTTTAGCATCATTCCTTCCAAAGAATACCCAGGACTGGTCTCCTTTACAATGGACTGGTTGGATCTTCTTGCAGTCCAAGGGACTCTCAAGAGTCTTCTCCAACACCACAGTTCTAAAGCATCAGTTCTTCAGCACTCAGCTTTCTTCACAGTCCAACTCTCACATCCATACATGACCACTGGAAAAACCATAGCCTTGACTAGATGGACCTTTGTTGGCAAAGTAATGTCTCTGCTTTTGAATATGCTATCTAGGTTGGTCATAACTTTCCTTCCAAGGAGTAAGCTTGATTTCATGGCTGCAGTCATCATCTGCAGTGATTTTGGAGCCCCAAAAAATAAAGTCTGACACTGTTTCCACTGTTTCCCCATCTTAGGATGCTTATATGGATTTATAGGAGGATGAAGCGAAAGTTTTCTAGAACAGAACTACTGTTGAAATCAGTTTGTTTAAGTCTTTCCTAAACCACCTTATCCTTAAGAAAAAATAAAACGATAGATGTTTTCTAGAGTTCATGTAACCTCAGATAGGTAAGTATCAAGTCTGAAGGGCACTATTATATTTTCTAGGCAGGCAGTGCCCAGGAGAGCAGTTCTCTCAGAAAATGTGACTACAGATATTACATTCAACCAATCATGGTAAGATGTTTTCTTTGGCCACTCTGAATCCCATGTGATGCTTGCCCTGGAAAATTCAGTCTCTGCATGGCACTCACTCAAAATCATGGACATGAGCATCATTAGCAATGCTTCAAATAAGAATATATAGATACAGATATTTATAAATATAGATTACAGAAAGTGAATAAAGCAGGAACAGGCCCACACTGATGCCCAATTCTTCCCCAGCACCTCATCTTCCCTCCATCTCTTTCCTCCTACTAGCACATCAGCTCAGTCTCCTATGTCACCAGGGGAAAGCATTCTTTAAATATGTTTTCCCCATGTGCTAGTATTTTATTTCATATCCTTATTAGTACAAATAATGGTTTATAACAATATAGCTGGTTTTTCACTTTTTAAAAAAATTTATTTTATATTGGAGTATAGTTGATGTACAGTGCTGTTAGTTTCAGATGTACAGCAAAGTGAGTTGGTTAGACACCAATACCACCACCACCATACACATATCCGTCTCTTTTCAGTTTTGTTTCCCATATAGGTTATTACAGAGCATTGAGTAGAGTTCTCTGTGCTACACAGCAGGTCCTTGTTTATCTATTTTATATACAGCAGTGTATACATGTTAATCGGAGAAGGCAATGGCACCCCACTCCAGTACTCTTGCCTGGAAAATCCCATGGACAGAGGAGCCTGGTGGGCTGCAGTCCATGGGGTCATGAAGAGTAGGACACGACTGAGTGACTTCACTTTCACTTTTCACTTTCATGCATTGGAGAAGGAAATGGCAGCCCACTCCAGTGTTCTTGCCTGGAGAATCCCAGGGACTGGGGAGCCTGGTGGACTGCCATCTGTGGGGTTGCACAGAGTCGGACACGACTGAAGTGACTTAGCAGCAGCAGCAGCAGCATATATGTTCATTCTAACCTCCTAATTTACCCCTTCCCCTTACCTTTTCCCTTTGGTAATTCCAAGTTTGTTTTCTAAGTCTGTGTCTGTTTTGTAAATAAATTAATTTGTATCTTTTTTTTTAGATTTCACATATAAGGTATATCATACAGTATTTGTCTGTCTCTGTCTGACTTAATCTGATAATCTCTAGGTCCATCCATGCTGTTGCAAATGGCAGTATTTAATCCTTTCTATGACTGAGTAATATTCCATTGTGGGCTTCTCAGATGGTGCAGTGGTTAAAGAGTCCTCCTGCCAATGCAGGAGACACAAGAGATGTGGGTTCAATCCCTGGGTCGGGAAGATCCCATGGAAAAGAACATGGTAACCCACTCCAGTATACTTGCCTGCAAAATTCCATGGGCAGAGGAGCCTGGAGGGCTACAGTCCATGGGGTTGCAAAGAACTGGACATGACTGAGCACACATGCGTGCAATATTCCATTGTATAAACATGCCATACCTTCCTTATCCATTCCTCTGGTGATGGACACTGAGGTTGATCCTGTATCCTATTATAAATAGTGCTGAAATTAACACTGGGGTGCATGTATCTTTTCAAATTAAGATTTTCTCCAGATATATGTCTAGGGGTAAGCATTTACTTTTTTAATCTCTATAAAAATCTAATGAATCTGCTTCTTCCCATCATTTCATCAACAAATCATCTTTCAACTCTTTGGTCTGTTGGACATTCTTCATGGTTCTCTTGAAACTAACTTTCTTTGCTTTCATCATCCTACTTGGAATTTACCTTCTACTCACTAGCCAATCTTCCTTGGTCCCCTTTTTGATACTGTTCCCTGACCTGCCTCTAGAAGATGAACATGACTTTGAGACAACCACTGTGCACCCAAATATCCTGGAAGGCTCATGAAAACACAGATCGCTGGGCCCCAGTCCCAAAGCTTTTGATTCAACAGGTCTGGAGTGGGTCTGATCACTAATATGTCTAGTAAGTTCCCAGGTGATGCTGATACTGGTCATTGAAAATCACTGCCCTAAGTCTTAGATCTATCTTCTTCTCTCACATACCCTTATTGAGAAATTTCATTTATTCTGATGATTTTTAACTCTCAGCGTCTTATAGGTAAGTCTTAAACCACTATTGTCCAATCCAAAAACCCCCACTAAAATTCATTCTCACATCTCTCACTTACATTTCCACTTGGCTGCCCGTCCATCACCTTGATCTTAATATGTACTGCCTAGCTTGTTATCTTTCTTCAGAAACCAGTTCTTTCTCTGGATTTTCCCTTTCTTGCCCTGTGAGTAGCACCATCATGTTTTCCCAGTCATCCAGGTTCCATACTGGGATATCATCTTTCTTTCCCTGTTTCACAACAAGTTTTGTGTCTCTTGACTCCCCTTTTTTATTGTGACTTTGCTATTATCATCACAGGTATTCATTACTTCACACCTGGACATGGATAATCACTTATTTCATCTTTCTAACTCAAACACACTCCCCACATATACATGACTGTCAAATTAATCTCCCTCAAATACCACTTTGTAAACTTTGATAATTTCCCATTATGGTTGGGGCACAGCTTTTCAACTGATGTGGGCTATGAATGGATTATAGGTGTGCTCATGTATCCATTTCCGGAGCTCTGAGGCATCCGGCCTGGCCTGAGACAGCTGAGCCTCAAACAGCCAGAGAATGCATCACCTCCACCTCTCACCACTTTCATAGCCACAACCCACTCTGTCCATTTCAAGCCTTCTCTTCTTTTGCCCCAAGATGCTTTTTAAATATATTCATTTTCTATGTGTGCCATGGACTGAGAAATTTTGGCAATTACTGATTTGTAAAATAATGTCCAAATTCCTTGATCCAGTATTAGAGATCTCAATGTATATAATAAGATACATGTCTCAGCTGGAACCAATGACACCATGTGCAGTGCCTTCCTTTTACACTTTGCTGACTCTATTCCACAGGTTGGTTTAATTCTGTCTATTCTCTGATTATAAGAATATACCAGTTTCCTCAAGTCCAGCTCAAGATACTCCCTTCAGGAATAACACATCCAAAGTTTGGGGATCATCTGCTATTTTCCAGGTTAGGTGTTGGTGTAGACTCAGAACATCAAATGGGGTTCCAGATTTCCCACTATTGCTATTTCACCTTCCTCTGTACTCCTGTGGCAACTCAGGCACCTAGCTTACTATGTTGTATTGTTTGTCTTTGACATACTTACACATTTTTTGACTGTATATCAAAAGAAAAACACCTCCAATGAGCAAATTTGGGGGCCTTTCTATTGTGTGGTCATTACTGTGCTACACGGTAAGGACAGAAGCAATTTAAACAGAAGCTTAAAACAGAAAATTCTCAAGGAAGGTTAAAGGCAAAAGAGAAATTAAAACTTGCAAAACAATGTGAAAAGCACTACAATAAGGGTCTCCAGAAAAGAATAGCTATCCGTACGTTTCTTGCCAGAGAAAGCAACATCTAAGCAATCAGAACAGTATTTGCATGGGCTTGTAGTCTAGAAAAATGGCCTCACATTTATCCTGAACCCCTAAGTAGTTGTGTGTAGTTTGAGCAGAATGAGAGAGAAAAAGTGTGTGTGCCTGTGTGTGTGTGTGTGTGTGCCTGTGTGTGTGTGTGTGTGTGTGTGTTTATATGTGTGTTTGGATGGAGAGTGGAGTGATGGCTGTTGGCAGGAAAGCTACTGAAGGGCTATTTACCAAAGATGTTGGACCTTTTCTAAAGGCTATGGAAAGTATTAGAGAGTTTTAAGCAGAGAATGACACTTTCTTGGAAAAAGTAGCCCTGTATACAGCATGGAAAATGGATCAGAGGGAGGAAAACTCATGGAAGTAAGACAATTAGGAAGCTGCTGCTGCTGCTAAGTGGCTCAGTCGTGTCCAACTCTTTGCAACCCCATGGACTATAGCCCACCAGGCTCCTCTGTCCATGGGATTCTCCAGGCAACAATACTGGAGTGGGTTGCCATTTCCTTCTCCAGGGGATCTTCCCCAACCCAGGGATCAAACCTGGGTCTTTAGCAGTAGCACCACCTGGGAAACCCTATTAGGAAACTATTAGTATTTAGGTGACAGATGATCCCAGTGATGACAGTAAAGATGGAGAAAAGTAAAGATATTTGAAAGATATTAGGTAAAACACACGAACATGGTGTTTCAATATCTGTATATTGGGGATGAAGAGGATAAAGTAAAGGCAATACACAGAGCACAGGTTCAGAGTTGGCCTTATCCAGAAAGACAGCTGAGCCTGAAACGCAGAGGGTGGACCCAGAGAGCAGCACAGAAGATCAAAGCTCCCACCTGCCCACCACAAATGAAGAGATCGCCTCACTGGAGGAGAGGGAAAGTAGAGCCGGTGTGGGATACGGGGAGACGATCTGAGGAGGATGAATGTGCTCCTGTGGAGAATGAGAAGAGAGGACAGAAAGAAACTGAGGTTGCCAGGAAGCCCGAGCGTGGGGCAGAGGCTGCTGGCGGGACCTGGCCCGGCCAGCAGAGGGGGAGGTCGGGTTGGGGCTCTGTTACCCAGACACAGAAAGCACCTCCCTCACTCGCCAACTCTCCATCGAGTTCGTGTGTCCCTTGAAGGTAACTTTTTACAGTCAAGTAAAAGGGAAAAGCTGTCCAACATTGTATGAAATAGGGAAAGATGGAGGAAAACCTCCTGTGGGAGAAAGTAGAACAAAAAGAGTTTAAAGGATGTCACAAAAAGGGGAAAGTTGACTTTACAAAAAATCGCCTGAGTTTGATGAACGTGAAATTGCTGGTGGCTTTCAGTGAGAGCAGTATTAATGGACAACAGATAACACCGAGGTGGGTGGATGCGGGGTGGGTGAAGGAAGCTGAAATAGACTCTGAGGGTCAAGATCTTGTGAAAGCCAGAATGACATATTAGATGAAAGCAAAAATTCTGGAGCCTGGCTGCCTGGGTTCAATTCTGACTTTTATCTTTTCCACTGTTTGACCTTGGGTAGGTTACTTAACCTCTCCATGCCTCAGTTTCCTCTTCTGTGTGATATACTAGTACCATTATTGTTGATAGCATTATTATGAGGATTGAATAAGTGGATCTATGTCAAGCACTATAGAACCATGACATCTAGGGAGCACCAAGTTCTCTATCCCTTTATATCACCAGCACCCATTCCAGAGCCATATGCAAAGAAAGTCAGTAACCCGGTAGTGATGAATGTTCAATCATCCACTTTATTTCAGGGGAAAAAAGGAACAAATATGGCACTCGAGGATCACCATCTGTAAGATTTAGGCCCGTTTCACTTGAACGATATTTTCATCTTATGTTCACAAAACTTAAGTGCAGAATACTATTCTTCCCAGTTTACTAATAAGACAGTTTAATAATTTTATTTACCACATAATCCAGAATGTTGATGCCATGCTTCCACTCCCAAAGAAGGAATATATTTCCATAATGACTTATAAAATTCATACCTCACTCCCAAGATGTATAGAATTTAGATTAAATGAAAACACTTTCATTCACAAGTTTTTTAAAAAGTGGCCAAAAGAATAGGGGTTACTTTTCCTAATAAGATGAAATTCCATAGTGTGAGCGCTTTGGGTCACTTTAGCAGAAAGTCTGTTGGACTTGCCTTTTGGTGGCAACATGGCTTCTACAGCTTCTGCTACGTGAACTCATGCAACGAGCTCAAGAAGGAAAGAAGAGACGTTTCTATCATGTCACATCTAATCAGGGTAGAATTTTTTCCCCAGAAGACTTCAACACACTTCCTCTTCTACCTCATCATCCAGAAAGGGACTCCATGACCGCCATTAGGCCAGCCATTCCAAAAGGGAATGGGATTATTGCAATAGTTTAGACCAACTGTGATCTACCTCACATGACCGGGCACACCTTCTGTGCCCTGATATCTGAACAAAGTCAGGATATCTTTAGCCAGGAAGAAAGTGGGAAAGCAAAAGCGTTTGACACATAATTGGGTAGGGACATAAATACTGTATGCCAGACTCCAAAGTAAGTACGAGGATTCAACAACAAACAAAACACGATTCTCATCCTTAATTTTCAAGATCAGAATAATTTCAGGTTTTCTGCTCTAATAGGGATATCTGTGACACCAAATAATCATAGAAATTAATTTATCTTTTATTAAATATTATTTTAAAATTTTCAATGGTATATGCCATTCACACCATCCTTTTCCTTTGATGTTATTAATTTATTAACTAAAATTGTGATGTTGTCTTATATCTTTCAATTTAAGATCGAACAATAAAAAGATAACAAAACTCTAAACTATTTGATATTGGATTTACTAGCCTACACAACAAAAACAATTTTCTTGTTTACTCATATGAAATTTTCTTTATATTCATAAGACAGTTTCAGATAGTTTCAGAATATTTTATTATTACTATAGGCTAAACTTTCTCCTCTACAAATCTAAGAAATTTTCAAAGTCAGGGCTTATCTTTTATTTTTGATCACCAGCATATAGCATAGAGCTCATTCTATAAATGATTACTAACCCCCCCCAAAAAATCAATATATATCCTTTTAAATTATTTTTCTAGTTACTACTTCTCTCTTTTTCCCTGATTTGTTTGCAATGGCTCTCTTTTTTTAGAGTCATTTCATTTAATTTCATTTTTAGCTTAGGTTTGTTTTTGTTTTAAGCCAAGCAGCAATTCTTATATTTTGATTTAAAATGTCTCTCCTGTCCCTCTCTCCCTGAACCTCCACTACAGTGACTCTTAAATTTAAAACTTAAATGCACATGTGTGACAATCATGTCACCTCCCTAAATTGTATTCTTACAATAGAAAGTACACATGATCTCAAATTGATGTTTCCATCTCAACTGACTCATTTGTCAGGAGTCACAGCTATAATTTGCCAGCAGGTTGACACAGCAAATCATGGGCTGGACTGACAGCACAGGACCTTTCATCGGTTGTAATCTACAACACATGCGTATTACAGAGTGCCAGGTGTAGCTCAGAGGGTGTCACAGTGAAAAGCAAGAAGAGGAAATCTCCCCTGCTTCTCAGGAGTTATTAGCATAAAAGCACAGTGATGCACCACTATCTACCTTTTAGTGTAAACGTTATGAAGGACAACCCAGACTCAAAAATGGAATTATTGTTACCACCAAGTGAGTCGCTGTAAATACAAACATTAATTTACTTAAACATATATGCCTCAACTTCACTGGAAAAAAGAACTACTAGAAAGTCTTAAGAATTCGTGGCTGTGTAAATTCTTCATCCTGCCTGCCATAGTTAGTAATGTATATAATTCCATGAAAACTCTAGTTGGCTGAGATATGTTTAAGCCTGTTCTATTTAGAGCAAATCAGTTTCCAAATAAGAAAACTAATAACAACAGGAGAAATAAGGCATATTTTTCTTTCAAATTTAGACTAATCCCTTTCTCCTCCTCATATGCATCTCACAAGGTATATAGATTGTAAAGAGGTCTAAAGACTATTTACTTCACGTAACTAGTCTTCTCAAATGTATTTCTCTTTCTGTTCTCATGCATCAGTCTAAATTTCTAAATTTCATTATCATGATCTCTCTCCAGAAGAATTCATTCTGTGCCTTTCATATACTTTATTGCCTGTCCCCACTTCAAATATCCAACAGCATCCCCTACTTCTCTCTCTTCTGTAAACCTGATGCTAATCCACCATTCTTTGAGTTATCCAGTTCTAGGTCTTCACTCACCAGGCTTACATGCTATACCCTCTTCTGTCTAGAACCTGCCTATCCCAACCCTTCAAGTTTTTCAAGGCTCATTTCAAAGTCTACCTAGTCCATAAGACCCTTCTAAATTAATAATAGATTTGTTACAGAATACTATTCAATTATCATCATTGCTTCTGATTATTTTTAATATTCAATTGAAATATCACCTTAGCCAAGATCCATATCTAAATTCTAGAATAAGAAGCTGTCAACAAAACTGAGTCTTAGAATATCAGAAAGAGTCATGGTACACATGGAGAACTCTGTCAATTCGGTTCAAAGTCATTACAATATTGAAGTTAATATGGGCCACGCAAATGCTCACCACCCAATCAGCTGAGTAGAGGATCTATAAGTGCATCCCGATGCATGCCGACGTGTTTAAGCAGGTACCTGTTTACAGCTTCTACTTCTCTGCTGTGTAATCAGAGGTGTGAGCATTGGAGTGGCCACTGCCCTTTCTTTCAGAGAGCTAAACAGTGATTTACATTTACAGAAGATTTAATGTGTGAAGCACTGTGAGATATTTTGTATGCATGCTTTCCTTTAATCTTTAAGCCAGTGAGCAAAACATTGTTATCACCTTCATTTTTCAGATGAGAGGTAGATTCATTTACCAATGCCACTTAGGAAGGAGGAGTGGAACCAAGATTCCGGGCCATATTCCCTGCCTGAGCCTTTTACCAATGTCCTCTGCTGCGGGCTCCTATTCCTCTTCATCCTTCCTGTTTATGCTACGATGTTTGCAGTTATTTCATCATTTCCAAATTGACAGTTCTATTTCACAAAACACTCAGATTTGAAAGTCCTAGAATGGATGCAACAATTTTCAATAAAATATTATCTTCTGTCATTCTATTTTGAAACATCAGGGTCTAACACACAGGGATGGGTATTTGGAGGGAAATGATGAAGTAGCCTCAGTGCTCTTTTGTGAAAATATTCCCCCTCTCATGTCAGTCCTGCCTCCTTCTGATCACTCAGAGACCCACCTGGCATACCCCTGAGTAAAGTGCTTGAAATATTTGGTAAAACTGGAACCTATCACACAATGGGAACACATGCTAAATAACCAGAAGACCCTACAGTTGTGCAGTACTTCATAGACAAGAGAGAACTTTTAGTCATTGCTCAATCTTCCTAGTAAGAAGATCTCTTGGAAGTTGATAGATCTGATTTTTTTTTAATTGAAGTATAGTTTGGCTTAGTGATAAAGAATCTGCCTGCCAATTTAGGAGACACAGGTTCAATCCCTGGGTGAGGGAGATCCCCCCTGGAGAAGGAAGTGGCAGCCCACTCCAGTATTCTTGTCTGGAGAATTCCACGGATAGAAGAGCCTGGCGGGCTACAGTCCATGGGGTTGCAAAGAGTCAAGCACGACTGAGTGACTAATGACACTTTCACTTATCGCATACATTCTTTTTCTATATTCTTTTCCATTATGGTTTATTACAGTATATTGAATATAATTCTCTGTGCTATACATTAGGACCTTGTTGTTTATCCATTCTAAATGTAATAGTTTGCTTCTACCAACCACAAACTCCCAGTCCATCCTTGGAGCTGTGTCCACATTTAAATTGCCCGGCTTATCAAAGTAAGTCACAAACTAAGGTTATAAAAATCAGAATATATTCTAAACATTCAATAGCACAAATTTCCACTTTTACATGCACAAAACAATGTCAAATATAATTGTGCAAGTACATATAAGTGTGCTATTTATAAAATAATTCATTAATTTTTAAAAATATATTTATGCTGTGCTATAGATGGTATGGCTTGGAAATAGGGCACATGTTTGAAATTGTAGGATTAATAATGTATTCTGTGGTACAGACTGCTGGTTGTTCCCTAAAATCTGTTCTTCCATGATGAAATTGTAGCTCAACAAGAATTTTGCTATGGTTTGAATGTCTGTGGTAGGGCCTTTAGGAAGTGATTAAGTCATCAGGGTGGCGCCCTCATGAATGGGATTCAGTTCAGTTGCTCAGTCGTGTCCAGCTCTTTGCTACCCCATGGACTGCATCACGCCAGGCCTCTGTATCCATCACCAACTCCCGGAATTTACTCAAACTCATGTCCATTGAGTCGGTGATGCCATCCAACCATCTCATTCTCTGTCGTCCCCGTCTTCTGCTGTCAATCTTTCTCAGCATCAGGGTCTTTTCCAACGAGTCAGTTCTTCACATCAGGTGGCCAAAGAATTGGAGTTTCAGCTTCAGCATCATTGCTTCCAGTGAATATTCAGGACTGATTTCCTTTAGGAGGGACTGGTTGGATCTCCTTGCAGTCCAAGAGACTCTCAAGAGTCTTCTCCAACACCACAGTGCAAAAGCATCAATTCTTTGGCTTTTCAATGGGATTAGTGACTTTATAAAAGAGACCTCCAGAGAGATCCCTCTCCCTTTCTGCCATGAGAAACACTGCAAAAAATGTGCCATCTATGAACTGGGGAGCTCTCACCACACACCCAATCTGGGTGCCATGATGCAAGACTTATTTTCTAGAATTGTGAGAAATGAATTTCTTCTGTTTATAATTACCCATTCTGTGGGATTTTGTTATAATTGCCCAAATGGACTAGAGAGCTTTCCACTTATATATTTCCCATCCTCCCTCCCAATAAATGTGCCCACATAACTAAGTTCCTCCAAAGGAATGAGAGAGGAAATGATGCCTGCCACATCTAGTAAAAGACCGTCTGGCCTTCCTGCACTCTCTTTCCTTCCCACAGTTGGAACTCATTGTGATTCAGCCTCAGCCATAGAAAGCCATAAGGCACTAAGGAATGACGGGGAAACATGATGGAAGGAACACAGATCCCTGAATGAGCCGTCAGTCAAACAGCATGCCTGAGACTGCTTTGCCAGTAAGAAAAACACAAACATGTCTCTCACCTTTTAGCCACAATTATCGTTGAGTCTCTTTACTATAGACTAACCTTATCCAAAGCAATACATGGTCTCCGAATTCTGTCAATATAATCTTGTGACTAAATGAACATAGTTATTTTGGAGCTATCGAAAAAGTTCAAAATGAAACCTTCTGAGAAAAGTGAACTCTGGATTCCTATCCTAACCCCAAAACCCATGTGATGAACCTTACACAGCTATCCTAAAAGCTACTTGTTTTGTCTTCTTTCACATGAGAGAAAGGTACAAATCAAGATGTAACTTAACCAAGGTAACCCAACCAGGTTTTCAACTCAGGTACTTTGGCTTCAAATCCATAGCCAAGTTCCACTCTTTGTTTTTGTCAAAATCAGGATAGTCTAGAGATCCTTATGTGAAGACACAATTTTATTGTCTAAAGTTCCTTAATAGTACAACTTGTTTTCAAATGAAAATTAGCAGAAGCAATTATTTGACTATTAGAGTGTTTTCATCTACCTTCCATTTAATGCATAAATAATACTTTAGACATTTAGACATGGAGAGGAGAAAAGAAAGGCTAACAACATTCAATAAATTGAAAATTTTGTCCATCTTAGAATAAACAATTTATCCATATTTTAATTAATAGATACATCCCTGATCTAAATACAACCTATTATCCTAAGTCAAGGATAGCATTAAAATGACAGCTATCTGAAATAATTTTATAGGCATTCATAAAGGAAATTTTGCCACAAGAATGAAAAAGTGGAAAACATCTTCTTCATACTTAAAAGTCCTTCCTTGTAGATCAGGCTTACACATAATATGGGAAAGAGGCTTTTGTGTCTGTATGAGAAGAGACTACAGTGATGACACATGAGCTGGAAATGGACAGGCTTCCCTAGTGGCTTGGTGGTAAAGAATCTGCCTGCTAATGCAGGAGACGTGGGTTCGATCCCTGATTCAGGAAAATCCCACATGCAGAGGAGCCACTAAGCCCATGCACCACAGCTGTCAGTCTGCAGAGCCTAGGACCACCCCTGCTGGAGCCCGTGCTCCTTAGAGCCTGTGCTCTGCAGCAAGGGAAGCCGCAATGAGCAGCCAGCGCACCACAGACAGAGTAGCCCCACTCGCCACAACTAGAGAAAGGCCACACAGCAACAAAGACCCAGCACAGCCACAGATAAATAAATAAAGCCATTTTAAAAAAGAAATACAGACAATGGCAACATTATTCATAACTTCTACTTACATGGTCAAATATTTCACCCTTTCCTTTGCCTCTTTTTCCACCAAAAATATCAGAAATTAGATTATAATGTATCTCTTAGAACATTGCCTTCATTAAAGGAATATAACCTAATTTCTGATAATATCACCCTACCTAATAATATGCTTGAAATTAACAGTAGACATTGTCTAAACTGCAATAAGTACAGAAAATTCCCAAGTGGCAATCTCTTGGAAATATTTTAGCTGGTTGATCTTTCTAGGCATTTCCTATTATTCCTACATTTCCTGCTGTTTCATGTAGCCAATAAACATCCTTTTAAGTGTAGTAGTAATGCTTACAATAATACTTCCAAGCACCAATTAAAGATAAAATATTAATGTTTCTTTTTTACATTTTTTTTATTATTTTACAGATTTTCATTTTTTTTTCACACTGTCTTGTTGGCAAGTTCAACTCAGAATAGTTGTAAATAAAGGAAAAGCAGAATGTCTGGACTAAAATCTGACTAATAAGAAATAAATGATCTAAACTGGGAACAGGATTAGGAATTAACATTTACTGTCTATTTTGTGCCAGACTTTATGTATGATTTCAGGTGGTTATCAATGAGAGCAGAATTAAGTTTTATCCCTTCATCCATTTGATAAGTGGGAATTCAGAGCCAAAAGATGTCTTATTCATAGATTCTCAGACAGCAATAGTAAAGCTAGGATTAGAGTTTAGATATGTTTGATTTCAAAATTCATGATGTTTTATAAACTTTAGGAAAAACTGATTACATGTTTTTTTTTTTAACTCATAAAAAGTATTTTAAAGTGTTGACATAGACAGATATCTATCCCTGAATTTCCAAGTAGATTTTCTTCTTTTTTTTTCTTCTCTGGTCCCTGCTCCCCCACCACTGTCACCTTTTCAAGTTCAGATAAAAAGTAGGTAAGAGCCCAAGAACAAACATGCTAGAAGAGACTGTGGCCCCACCAATGGCCCAAGTATAGAAGAAAATGAAAAGACATTTAGGGAAATCAATCAAGTTACAAGAGAGTGCTCAGATGAGCTCAGATTTCAAAAGGACATTTGTAAGAGCTGGAAGGAAAAGCACTAAAGCAAAGATAAAGGGGAAAAAAGGAGGAGCTTACATCTGTTGGATGAGTGTAACAAGGTCTTAAAACTGAATTCATCGAGGCTTAGAGGGAATTCCAGTCATCAATAGGATGTTTAAAACTCTTAAAAGGAAACCCCCCAAGAGGAAGCGAAATGCCAACTGTTTATGAAAGGTGCTTAATATTTACAGAAAACAAGGAGACAAAAGACTTAGCCAGTGCCTGTTTTGCCTCAATCTTCTCCACTAAGGGGAGGACAGTCTGAATCACAATCCCCAGAAAAGGGAGGTACATTTTGTAACTGGTGGTTCTTAGTCTCCCTCTGGTTCCTGAGAAACTCCAATATCCACAAGGATGTTAGAAACAGGATAACCCTTCCAGTTCCCTTACATTCCTCATCAGTGACCTTCCTGTACCTCCCTTCAATAAAGCCACTCTGCGGCCAACCCAGAACACAAACTCCAATAGCCTCCTCTGACCATGAACTTCCCTTTGTTCCACAACACTGGCACGTTGAACTTACTGACACCAAAACTCTCTTAACTTTATATTTAGTTTATGATGTCCCCCTCCTGTTTTTATTCTCTATTATACCAAGACTCCACAGTTCCTCATCTCAACAACTCTCACCTAGCTCATAAAATTCCAACCTCAGATCCCCTCATTGTTGTATCGTCTCCATTTCTATAATCAAGTTAATGAGCCCAGCTGGGATAAAAAAAAAGCAAACCAACTTTTGAATGAACACCACTACAATTCTATCATTTTACATCTTAAAAAGGACCATCAATATTTAATGGTAATTGTTTTTTACATGTCTCTAATCAGCTCTCTCTCCTTTCTCTAGGATTTTAGAACTTCTTGATGCTCCTCAAACCCCCTTTCATACCTCTACTTCTGTTGTATCCTGGAGATGACATGGCCCCTCAGTTCAGAGGACAAATAAGCCATGAGCAATAAACTCTCAAATTTGATGCCCTCCTACACACAGTTAACTGCCTCAAGAATCATTCTTACACCATGGTGATTTAGTAGCTAAATCATGTCCAACTCTTGCGACCCCATGGAATGTAGTCCACCAGGCTCCTCTGTCCATGAGATTACCCAGGCAAGAATACCAGAGTGGGTTGCCATTTCTTTCTCCAGGGATCTTCCTGACCCAGGAATCGAACTCACGTCCCCGGCACTACAGGTGGATTCTTTACTGCCGAGCCATTAGGGAAGCCACAATTATGCTCTTGCTCTTCCTTCTGTCCAACACTACCTTCTCATACGGCCTACATCTCATGTCTGCTGCAGTGAAAAGCTACAGCAGTGACCTCCAGTGGTTCATACTTCTCAGCACCCACACTTTTCACCATGATGCTGGTCTTGGCCATGTGACATGCTGTAGCCAATGGAACAGTAGCAAACGTGATGTAAACCGAGCTTTGGGAAGAGCTTGTGCATTGAAGTTTGCCATTTCTTGCTGCTCTTGGGAAACCTGGGACCATCACTATGTGAATAATCCCAGGCTAGCCTGCTTTAAAGTAGTAAAACCCTAGGCCAGAAATACACATGGCCCAGTCATTGCCATATCTGATACTGAGCCAACTGCTAGACCTAAGAAGCCATCCTCAACCATTCCACCCAGGCAAGCCACCAGCGGACCTCAGAGATCATCTCAGCCAGCTCAAACCAAAACAACTGACTGGCCAACCCACAGATTTTTGAGAAATAACAAACACGTATCATTTAAAGCCACAAAGTTTTGGGGTGATCTGTTATGGGGCAAGAGCAAATTGATCTTTGCTCCATCAGGTGTATCTTCTGACTCCTGTATGTTTCAGCCTTCTCATAGGCTCTTTTTCATCAGAGTACAAACATCCTGAGGTTCTTCCCAATTTAAACCATCACTTTTGCTCCCAGGGACAAGCTACTTCATAACCAAACTTTTTCAAAGAGATGCCTATTTTCTTCATTTGCTGTTCAGATCTTAACACTGAAATCTGACTTTTGCAGCCACCACTCCAATGAAACTGCTTTTAAAATTAGCAATGGACTTGCTGATCCAATGAACACTTTTCAGTGATTATTTTACTTGACACTTCTTTTTGTACGTATGTACATTTACAGTATTAGAACATCTGTTTATAACAGCCTCATCCCCTTGTCCTTCTGAAAACTCCTAGTCATACTTTAGGACTCAATTCAAGTATCATTATTAACTCATTTCAGAAATTTCACAAACTCTTTTCTCTGGATTACCAGAATACACAAGTAACCTTTCACTTGTCACAGATATTATTCCATCTCTTTGTTTGCTTGTCAGCCTTACATTAGATATTTTTTTGATCCTTAAAGCACAGCATTTAACATGCAGAGGGAGGTCAGTAAGTGGTGGGGTTTTTGTTTCATTTCTTTAACAACCGAGATTCAAAATCTCCCCAACAGATATGAGAAAAATGAAATTTAATAGAGATAAATGGAAGGGCCTCAATTTAGTTCAAAAACATAAATTTCCAACCATATTCTGCTAGACTCCTACTTTCATGATAGTTTAAGTGAACAAAGACCTATGGAGATTTTTTCAGTTTGAGCTCAGATTCATCCCAAAACATAATAGTAGACTTTTTAAGTAGTAAAAGCTTAGGTTAGCATAATGGAAGCATAGTACTCCACTTCAGGAGAGGCTATTATCCACTATAAAATTCTGTTTACTTTCTGAAAGCCACCTTTTCCAAGAGATATCAACAGTTTAAGGATCTGAACATCATGTAATTTGCAGAGAGGTGAAACAAACAGAGGACATTTGAGAAGACTAAGGGGAAACATGATGGCAGTTTTTAAAATGTGAAATGCTAGTGCATGGAGGCAGGATTAAGTACCTGTGACTTCAAAGAATAAAATTAGGACCTGTAAGAAGATACAGAAAGGGAAATGTCCTTCTGTAGAAAGAAAAATGATTTATCAACAAAAAATAGTTCAAGAATCAAATTGGCTGCTTCAAAATGAAGGGAGTGCTCACTCATCGGGTCTGTGTCCAGTGAAGGATAACTAGCTTTCACTGTTGGCCTCTGTGACTCCTTCCAGGGTTGGTTTTTCACATTTGGAAGATGTTGTTGGCTTACAATTCTGTAGTTTAGCTGTGTCATGCAATAGGTTATTTACAAGAGGGTTTTCTTGTCGGCATTGTTGTTTTTCTTCATTTTCTATTCGTCTGCCTTACTTTACCTCCCGTAGAGCTGCACTAAATCTATTTGTCTAGCACTTACTGGAGCTTCACTGCAATATCTCTTTGGAACACTATCCCCTGAAATGTTTTGAAGTTGTGCCAGCTGAGGCTGTAGTCATCACTGTCACTTCCTTCTAGTGCTTTCATTCTATCTCTGCTCTTGGAACAGTCCCAGCAGAGGCAAAGCTGACTTCTTTTACAAACAAAATCAACATCATGCTCCCTCTTGATCCAACACAACAAAACAAGAGGTAGCTATAATTCCAGAGCTACTGTTTCCAATATTAGTGTCCTTGTCAGACACATTTCCTTCTCAGTGACTCTGAAAGACCCTATAACTTGGTGAATGGTTTTAAACAGCGATCTTTCTTCATTTTTGCTGTATCTTTCAGAGGAGAAGGGAGGCAGGACAGAAAATACAGTTTGACCTAGGTAGAGTCAAAGTTCAGTTATAATCTCCATGGCTCCTTCCTCAGAACGAAAACGATGATGATGAAATTAGGGTAAGGGTGGAAACATTCATTAGACTAAGAATAAACAAGCAACCAAATGGATTGATTTTAGCTTCACTTTCTTACTATGACCTTACCCACTCCCTGTGGAAAGACTAACTCTTCATAAATGTAGAGACACTGCATCATCCTTGCAGATTTGTGACATAAAAATGTATATGTGTGTATGTGTATGTGAGTGACTGAAACATGATAAATTAGATGAAAAAAAATTTTTTGTACAATGCATTGTGATGATGATATCCTAGTAAGATATCATTTGTTCTCCTTCTGTTGGGTTGACCAAAAATTTATTCATGAGTGACTATGTTTTTCAATATTTTGGTGAAAAGAAAAATGTCCTATCTTTGCTTCACCAAATGAACTTTTTGCCCAATTCAATAGATTTCCTTTTGACCTCTTAGGAAATCGTAGACAAATTATCAACAGTTCTTGAGGTTCTACTGTGAAATTGTAAGTATCCATATTATTTTAGGTTCCTGCCAAGTGTGCTAAATACATCATGGCTTCTTAAAAATCAGAAGTTGTACCACAACAGCATGGAGCTCCCAAAGAACTGAAGCATAAAGATAACAGAAGATAACAGTAAACAAGACAGAAGGTAATTTTACATTTCAGGTTGAAATGTATAGACTGCAATAACCCAGAGGTTAGAAATCATATATAATTCATCTTTTGTTAATTTATTTATTTTTAATTGAAGGATAATTGCTTTACAATATTGTGTTGGTTTCTGCCATACAACATGAATCAGCCATAGGTAAACATATATCCCCTCCCTCTTTTAATTCATCTTTAGACAATCAGAGCCTAGACACAGAGTAAGTCCTCAATACAGTTTTCTAGAATGTGTGTTTATTCAATTCAAAAATGGTTTGATCTTCACCACAAATTCCTTTGGCACTCATAGTTCCTACGGATTCTTAAGAGTTCTGCTTTTAAAATCTACTGTTCTGCCAAATGAGGCTACTGGTGATTCAGGGCAGAGATAGAAATAATCAAATATGCCAGAAATAATATCTAAACCATATGCAGTTATTGAAAGGATATTCAAATCGTGCAGCTGTAAAGTCTGGACTGAGTTCTTTAAGAGTCTGGGTATTAGGAAGCTATTTGAAGTTCTCACTAAGGATAAGGTGCAAGTTTTCTTTCTACAAATCACTCACAGGAAGCAACTGGTGCAAAACTTGTTGAAACTGTCTTTTAGAAACAGTTAAACATAGAATCACATCCATAGAGGCTTCCTTACAACGGAAAGAAATCACCTTCCCTGCTGCTGCTATTGATCCAAAGAACTTAGAAAATACTGAAACACTGATTTAAGCCTAATTACGGTAAGAAATGCCTAATGGGTCATGGACTTGGTTTCATAATACCCTGTTACACCCCGATGCAGCCCGTAACTTGCAGTGAGTAACTCTTCTTCAGATCACTCTTATTCCTGAGGGTCAGATCCTACCCCATCAGTTTGGTTGATCATTCATTCCTCCCTGTGTGCAATAAATATTTATTGCGAATCTTCCAGAGTAAGATATTGTACTCTGGGTTGATGTTACTGGTATATCTGAAACAAAAAACATTCTGGCCCTTAAAAAGCTACCATTTGATCCGAAGAGAAAAGCGTTGAACCATATCCTAAACAGTTAATTATTTCATTTTATGCAGATGAGTTCTGTAACACAACAATGAGAGCTAAAACCCAAAGTACTATATTTAGGGAATCTGTAAAGGCTTTTCTGATGCAATACTATTTTGCCTGAGAGCTAAAGTATGATGGTAGTTTGGGAATTTATTTCTGCTGTTGGGTCTGAGATAAGAAAAGGGTAACTTGTACTGAGTCCCCCTTTAAAGATTTGAATTTCCAAATTAGTGAAAAATGTTCTCTAATTCTTCCTAAACCCTCCTCTGATTCTAACTGGGATTTCTCCCCTTTTTATTTTGTCTTCTTTCCAAGGTGATGAAAGAAGAAGGAATGCAAAGAGAGAATGATTTCAATTCTATTTTTTAAATCTATGAACTAATAACTTCACCTTATGATAGCTAAAGATGTAAAACATGGTGATTTTAGCAGGCAGGTCAGAATAGCCATTCGAAGTTTGACAAGTTCCCCGGAGAGCTGGTATGTAACAATACGGTGCCTATTCCAGTGAAAGCCCAAACTGGGAAACAAAGTCTGGGCCTCTGTGTGACCTGCGGGTGGGCCTCCAGAAGAATATGAGCTGATAGTTCCGGGTTTCACAGGAGACAATCTCTAGGGATGACCAGAAATAACCTAGCCCAATTTAGGGGAGAGGTGTAAGGTCCCTGTACTGCAGACAGGGAACACACAGTGAGTCGGGGGCATTAGCATTAAGGCCCGTGTGCACTCACAGGCACCCCCGGCATGTGACATCTTGGACTGCCATAGGCGAGTGAGGAACCTGCCCAGACTCCAGGCCCTGGAGGCACATTACTTGGCCTCACGCCTCTATTAGCTGTACGATCTGAGGCAACTTCCCTTACTCCTCCAAGCCTAACTTTGTTCATCTGTAAAATGAGGATAATAATAATTGTAAGTCACAGGGTTGAGGCAGGAATTAAGGAAATCAGACACATCAGAAATTTTTACATATTTACACTTATACAAAGTTGTATGTCAAATATATCTCAACTTGTAAAAAAGGCTAAATCACTAACTGGTACTAGATTTGTCTTTACTATTAGCATTATTTTTTATTATTATCAATTTAGCCAAAATTTGCTGGATTTCTTAAAATATAAAATAAAACCTCCAAGTTTTGTATCCAGCATCTCCCGCTGCCTTGGTATTTTGACAAAACCACCAGTTTCAGGCTAAATTACAAATATTATGTCACTTTCCTGCTCAAAATTCATCAGGGTTCCTTATCAATACCTTCTTTGCATGGCATAAAAGGCCCTTTTAAATGCCAATTTCAATTTATTTGCCTATCACTCTCTTTGAAGCAACCTTTATTCCAGCCATGTCAGCAAACTTACTGTTTCCCAAATGAACTCTATAATTTCAATTTCCTTGCTCTGGCAAACGCTGCTACTCCCGCCTGTTAGGCTTCTTTTCATTCTACACTTTCCCAAACACTACAGTCCAATTTGGCAAATTTCTACTTCTCTGTCAATGGTTTGTCCATTCACCACACTGAATGCCTACTTCTCTTTGAGATTTCTAAGCGTAGTTAATTATCCCCTCCTTAGCACCTTCTTTGGCTTCCCTGGTAGCTCAGTCAGTAAAGAATCTGCCTGCAATGCAGGATATCCAGGTTTGATCCCTGGGTCTGGAAGATTCCTGGAGAAGGAAATGGCAAATGTCTCCAGTATTCTTGCCTGGAAAATCTCATAGAAAGAGGAGCCTGGAGGCCCACAGTTCATGGGTCGCAAGAGTCGGACATGACTTCGTGACTAAACCACAACAACAGCACCTACTTCATTAATGTTTTAATCTTTTCTGTGTTCATCACCAGCAATAGACAGTAAAATTCTGGAATACAGAGGATCTCTTCATTGGTGTTTAATATCTATTTCTTTTCTAAATAGGTATTTAGGTTCTTATGTAGTGATTTTTAAAATTAATTTTTTTTTAATTGAAGGATAATTGCTTTACAGAATTTTGTTGTTTTCTGTCAAACATCAACATGAATCAGCCATAGGTATACATTAATGTCATCTTATTTAAAATTAACATGAGTGTCCCACACCTACAACTGCCTTCAAGATGATGAAATCACCTTGTTTGAATTATTTCTGGGCTTGATGCATGTCATTTTTCTCTATCAGGAATTCTAGAGTTTTTCCTTAATTTTAAGAAATTATGAATTGTGGTAATTTACAAAACTAAGATAGGCAAAAGAAAACAGAGGTCTCACTTTCAAGAATTAGATCCTGGTACAAATATATTTTGTGTGTTATAAACTGAAAAGAATTATAAAAATGAGTGTTTATCTATCATCATCTTCCAGCAGCAGATAAGAATCTCAGGCAAATAAAGGGGACATCTGGGAGAACAGCTCCTCTGGATCAAAAGCCAGAGGCAGACCCCCAGACTTCTTTATGCTAGAGGCCACCAGTTCCAGGAATTCCCAAATGAAGTCAAACTCTTCCCCACCTACAGTTTGGTGCAATCAACTCTGCATTCTTTCATTCATTCAGCAAATATTTACTGGGCACCTCCTCTGTTCAGTCTCTGTTGTAAGGCTCTGCAGATACTGCAGTAAACAAAAGAGACCAAGTTTCTGCTATTAAGAAGCTTATACTTGGGTAATTTTATGTAAGGAGGAAACATTAAGATTGAGGCACAGATTTCCCTTAAGACAATGTCTTTCCTCACACCAAAAGTGGGTCATTCTATTGAAATAAATGATCCTCCTTAACTTGCCCACTTCCCTGATGGCTCAGTGTTAAGGACTCTGCCTGTAATGCAGGAGACCCTAGGAGAGGTGGGTTCAGTCTCTGGGTTGGGCAGATCCCCTGAAGAAGGAAATGGCAATCCACTCTAGTATTCTTGTCTGACAAATCCCATGACAGAGGAGCCTGGTGGGCTACAGTTCAAGGAGTCGCAAAGAATTGGACACGACTGAGCATGCACACACACCTTGCCCACTTAGGTCCAGTACAATAAGATCATAAAAATCCAGTTCTTAAGAAATTACCATTTAAGTGTTGGAAAGTGAAGTGAACTAAGAGGCTTGGCAGAAATCCCTATTTCAGAATAACCTGGATCCTTCCATATGTTAATGAAGTTTTGAATCAAGCTCTTCCTCATCTTTTTCCATGACTTATTTCTGCTCAATTTTAAAACCAGGAATTCACCACAATGCTAATCATGTCCTTAAGTTAAAAGGGGGGTATTATCCTAAAATGTTCAGTTTACGGCCATACCACCCTGAACACACCTGATCTCATCTAAAATGTTCAAATTTTAACTAGCCATCAATATCAGTATGATTCTTTTTATAAACTTATTTGGGGTATAATTTTTTTTTTTAGAATGAACATAAGTAACAGTTTAAGATTGCATTTAATGTTTTTTTTTAAATTACAGCTGCTTTAACTGTCGTGATTTCTAAATGATACTCTAACACTGAGGTTTTTAAGATACAATAATTTTGAAATTTTATATCTTCCTTAGCTTATTATAAAAATTCAACTATGACATGAAAATATAAGCTTTATGGAAACTATTTATGATGGAAATTTAAGGTGAATTATGTGGAATTGAATAATGATTGAAGGAAACACATAAATATACTTAACTATTTCCTGTTACAAAAATAAAGTACATGATAATATTGGGATATAAAAACACAGTGCTGAAATTTATTTTGAACGCTACTCATTTTTTCCTATACAGTTGAGTGCAATAATATATATGAATTCCAAGTGTTTCTATCACAGGTGTATTTTATAATGGCAACATCTACAAAATGCTGTCATTTACACATGTATGTATTTTATAATGGCAGCATCTACAAAATGCTATCAAAATGCTAACATCTACAAAAATGTTAACAGTTTTAGTTCAAATAATTTTACACATTCAGAAAAGCCATAAATAGGGCAATTTATCAGTCATGTGAAAGAAGCACTCTACTTTTTCCTTACATGAGAACTATTTGGTTTTATCCCAATTTAATTACTATGTTACCTAAGGACAGAAGATAAGCTCTGAAAAAGTAAAAGGAAATTAAAAGGGCAATAGAGTAAGTGTGTGTCCTACTCTTCTAAGAAAAATTTTTTTTCAAAAGTAAACATTTCAGGAGATCCATCTATGAATAGATTTTAAACTAAAGAAAACGGAAAAAAAGTAAATGAAATGGATTATGAAAAATGATAAAATTTTACACAACATTTAATTACTCAATTGTTTTCAACAAGTTTCTGTAGACTCAAAACTTCTATTTTAGATAAGCTTAAGATTTAAACCATTTAAAAATAAGACGTGATTAATCTGTGTTTTTAATGGACTACATTAGCACTGTATTGTTTTCAGATCTGTGAAACCATAAGATAGACTTTACAAATAAAAATTAAGAATATATGCATGTATATATAAATTTTTGTGTATATTTTGTTGTTTAGTTGCTCAGTCGTGTCTGACTCTTTGTGACCCCATGGACTCATCACGCCAGGCTTCCTTGTCCTTCACTGTCTGCCAGAGTTTGCTCAAACTCATGTCCACTGAGTCGGTGATGCCATCCAAACATCTCATCCTCTGTCGTCCCCTTCTCCTCCTGCCCTCAATCTTTCCCAACATCAGGGTCTTTCCCAGTGAGTTGGCTCTTCTCATCAGGTGGCCAAAGTATTGGAGCTTCAGCTTCAGCATCAGTCCTTCTAATGAATATTCAGGGTTGATTTCCTTTAGGATTGACTGGTTTGATCTCCTTGCTGTCCAAGGGATTCTCAAAATTTCCAGCACCACAATTTTAAAGCATCAATTCTTCAGCACCCAGCTTTCTTTATGGTCCAACTCTCACAACTGTACGTGACTACTGGAAGAACCATAGCTTTGACTATATGGACCTTTGTCAGCAAAGCCATGTCTCTGTATCTCCTACTTAAAAACATTAGTTTATAATATATTAGTTTCAAAATAACAATGATGGTAAGCTGCTTAAGTTAAATGACTTTTTGTCTTGAGGTCTGTTTGTGTTTAGAGTAAATTTCATGTGCTATTTGAAGATAATAGTAGAGATATTAAAGTATGGTAATATTAATAACTATCTCCCCCAAATAAATATATGAATAACACTAATAGAGAAATTAATACAAGTATTAAACTAAGAAAATTCGTATTTTCTTTTTGTTGTTATTGTTCAGTCATTCAGTCATCGTTCAGTCATGTCCAACTCTGCAACCCCATGGACTACAGCATGCCAGGCTTCCCTATCCTTCATTACCTACTGGAGTTTGCTCTAACTCATGTCCATTGAGCCAGTGATACCCTCCAATCATCTTATCTATCCTCTGTTGTCCCCTTCTCCTCCTTCCCCCAATCTTTCCCAGTATCAGGGTCTTTTGCAATTAGTTAGCTCTTTGCAGCAGGTGCCCGAAGTATTGGAGCTTCAGCATCAGTCTTTCTAATGAATATTCAAGGTTGATTTCCTTTAGGATTGACTGGTTTGATCTCCTTGTTGTCCAAGGGACTCTCAAGAGTCTTCACCACCACAATTCAAAAGCATCAGTTTTTCAGCACTCAGCTTTCTTTATGATCCAATTCTTACAACCTTACATGACTACTGGAAAAACCATAGCTCTGACTATACAGACCTTTGTCAACAAAGTGATGTCTCTGATTTTTAATACACTATCTAGATTTGTCATAGCCTTTCTTCCAAGGAGAAATATTTTCTTGGATTTGTGTTAATATCACAAGTATCACATGTAACAACAATTCTTAATTTCTCCTAGATTTGGTGGTGGTTTAGTCACTAAGTCGTGTCCAACTCTTGGGACCCAATGGCAGGCTCCTCTGTCCATGGGATTCTCCAGGCAAGAATACTGGAGTGGGTTGCCATTTCCTTCTCCAGGGAATCTTCCCAACCCAGGAATCGCACCTGGGTCTCCTGCACTGCAGGCAGATTCTTTACCGACTGAGCTACAAGGAAAGATCAGATTCTTATTTATTCCTCATTATATTCCCAGGTGGTACTAGTGGTAAAAAACATGCCTGCATGCCTGCCAATGCAGAAGACAGCAGAGATGCAAGTTTGAACCCTGGGTCAGGAAGATCCCCTGGAGGAGGGCATGGCAACCCACTCCAGTACTTTTGCCTGGAGAAAAAGTTTCCTAGAGAGGAGCCTGGCAGGCTACAGTCCATAGGGTCACAAAGAGTCAGGCACGACTGAAGCGACATGGTATGCATGCACATATTCATTACTGATGGCTATACTATTACATATTAAGTTAATACCAAATTTTTTTCAGAGAAGGCAATGGCACCCCACTCCAGTACTTTTGCCTGGAAAATCCCAGGAGGAGGAGGAGGAGCCTGGTAGGCTGCAGTCCATGGGGTTGCTAGAGTCGGACACGACTGAGCGGCTTCACTTTCACTTTTCACTTTCATGCATTGGAGAAGGAAATGACAACCCACTCCAGTGTTCTTGCCTGGAGAATCCCAGGGACGGGGGAGCCTGGTGGGCTGCTGTCTATGGGGTCGTACAGAGTCAGACACGACTGAAGCGACTTAGCTTAGCAACCAAGTTTTTCAGAAATATGAATGGTATTATTGTACCTTGGATTTATTTAGCTTTCTTTTAATTTGCACCTCCTAAATTTTTCTCACCTCATAAAGTTCTAAATTATATTAATATTTTATACACAATTTCACTGTATTGAAGCAGAAAAAGTTGATAAATTACTAGTCATAAGAAAAAATGTCTATGAGGAAAAGTACAAAACTAAGCATCAGGTCAGAAAAGAACAAATATAAAGGTCAGCACTTCTAGATTTAGCAAATAAAAATGCAAGACACCAAGGTAAATTTGACTTTAAAATTTGAAATAAAAACTAAACAGTTTTAGCATAAGTGTATACCATGCAATATTTGAGACATACTTATACCAGAATACTATTTATTGCTTATCTAAATTTTTACATTTAACTGAGTGTCTTGTATTTTTATCTGGCTAGCATAATAAAGGTGAATTTACAAGCATTGATGTATCATTTATCACAGTTTCATTTGTTTTTCATCAATAGATTTCTATGTTACAAAGTCAAAATTTCACACATTCAAGAGCTTTTTCCTGGTCAGGGAATATTGCCTCTTCTATATTTACTCAATGTGGTTTTCCCTTTTATTTAGGGATAACCTCTCAAAAGGGATCAGTCAGCAACTATTACGTTTCTAGCACAGCAGCAAGAACACGTTAACAAACCTGTATTGAGAGTTTAATATATATGAGACAGGAGATGTGCTATTATTATCACCATTTCGCAGATGAGGAAAATGAGCCAGGAGCGAGTCAACATTTAAGGCTGCACAGCGAGTGAACAGAAGTTTGAGCTGAAGCTCCAACCAGCCTGCCTGTGTCAGCCCCCACACCATGCTGCTTTTCTCTCCCGATTAGGAAAGAGGCAGTCGGATGTGCACCCCTTATCTCTGCCTCTGCAGTACTCCCACTCCCTTAAAGACGTGTTCTTTAAGGATGGCCAGATCCCATGGGACTCCAGCTGAGTGCCCCACCTCTACTATATGTGGCCATAAGAGAGCATGCCAGGTGTTCCCAGACACCCCTAATGTGGTCAGCATGCTATGTGGGCATAGAGAGAGAAGGATCAGAGGATTTCCCACATGCTTCCAAACCAGTTCCAAACCAGCATCCAACATTCAACTCTTTATCAGTAGACTCTGGTTTGGGAATATTTTATTCCTAAAGATAATATTGCCTCATTTCTACACTTGATACAGTTGAGTACTTGATGTTTGAAATGGTTTCCTTGTCCAAGTGTTTGTGAGGTTGAGGACAGGTTTTTGAAGGTCCAAAGATTGGGCCTTGAAGGAAAACCCACAGAATCATTTTGTTTCCAAGCTCAGGAATCTCCACAACTCATCTTGTGCCAGAAATTAACCAGTGCACAATAAGGGGTCCATAGCCAGTAGGTGGAGTTGGCTCAAATGCCAAAAAGTTGGAGCAAGGACATACCAGGCTTTCACAGTACTTCACACAAGACTGCCAAAGGATTAGCTGCATGTTCTACGCCAGGCTCGCTCAGCAGGAACATGGCAAGTTGTGGACACTAATCGGTGCTCATAAGTATTTTGGGTGATATAAAAATACAACAGCAGGAAATAGGATTTCCCCTTAGAATGTGACCCATTCCTATAAATAGAGTACATTGTATAGATTTTAATGTATGAAAAATATGAATATTGGCATGAAATTTTCAAATGTACACCACCCTTCCCTCTATGCTACAACGCTTCTACACTTGTAACAATTAAAATAAATACAGAGTAATAACAGTTTGAACTCTCATTCCTTTTTCTCCATCTAGTAAAGTTATGGCTTTGTCACATGATCACTTGCCTGAACGATGGCTTGTTTTCATCTCAATATCTCTCTCACACACATTTTATGTATGTAAATACATGCATGTGTATATGTGTGTGTACATATGTCAAAAGGATTTCATTTTCATTTTCAGGCTATGCTATCATTCTTGGATTGATTATACACCTACTCAAAATTGTAGGTTTTCTATGTTCCTGAAACTCAGAAAAATACATCATTGTACTACAGCATGCTGCTGCTGCTGCTCCTAAGTTGCTTCAGTCATGTCCGACTCTGTGCAACCTCATAGACAGCAGCCCACTAGGCTCCTCTGTCCATGGGATTCTCCAAGCAAGAACACTGGAGTGGGTTGCCATTTCTGTCTGCAATGCATGAAAGTGAAAAGTGAAAGTGAAGTTGCTCAGTCGTGCCCAACTCTTAGCGACCCCATGGACTGCAGCCTACCAGGCTCCTCCGTCCATGGGATTTTCCAGGCAAGAGTACTGGAGTAGGGTGCCATTGCCTTCTAGCTCTCAAATGCACACAGACCTCATCACCTAGGATCTATGAGCGTCAAAACAGTTTTGAGAGCAAGTGGAGAGTAAAAGAAAGGGCAAAGAGAAATGGGAGTCTACAAGGGAAGAAGAAAGCATACCACCAACCCCACTCTATGTCCAAATACCCTTTTTTAGTAAGGTCATAACCAACTGGTAGTAAAAGTGGCCAAAAGACTCTGGTACCTATGTAACTAACTCTTACCTAACACTGACACTCTGCCAGACATTGGTCAAAGCTCTTTACAAATCCTAATACATTTCCTCCTCGTAACAAATTTATGACAAATTAGAATTTACCGTAATCTTTCTTTCTGACAAAGATTCTCAGCTAATCGAAAAAATAATGCCCAATTTTCTTCTAATTATTTCCGAGCAAATATTTCAGAAATACTTTTTCCCTCCCTACATCTGTGTGGGCCACTAAGAAGACAGCTAATCTGTGCCCCTGTAAGTCCCTTCATTGAAGAGATCTTTGGGAGGTAACTAAAGTCATGGAATCTGTCTGTGAGCTGAGGGTTGTGGTCCTGGGAGCTGAACCTCAGGTCCTAAGAGGCATGCTTCCCTACAGTAGCTGTGTCAGGAAGTTACTGTCTGTACACAGTGGCATTTAAGGAGTCAAGAGTGGCAAGCATTCAGAAAGTAAAAATACAAAATTCTTTAGAAAAGACAAAGATTTGACCTGAAAACCAAAAAGAAATTAAATAGTCTTAGGACCTTATGATAGTGCTGACCAGTCTATTGGTATTACTCTTTAACTATGTGATATAATATTGACCAACATCACAGCCACTGGAGAGCAATGTTCCATATATTATAAATTACATGCATTTCATAATTTGGCTTGTCTCATGGTGCAGTAAACACCAAGAACTGAAGTGAATTACAGTATTTGACCTGCTAATACCGTGTCGCCAGAAGTAATAACCGTTAACTGTCAATATGCCTGTTAGATTTACCTTCACGTGACCATTAACACTTTGTCTCAGTTTTCAAGCTTCCTTTGTTAACTACTAGTTAGACTTTGAGACCTTTCAACACAAGTAATTGTTACAATTTGCAAGTGATGATAGAACAGGTCACTGATTTCCCCTGTTACCCAAAGTAGTCTTACCCAGAATGAAGGTAGTTTTGCAAACTACCTGTTTTCACAGTACATAGATAGGAGATTGGTAAAAGTCTATACATTGTTTTATATTACAGTGTATATTATATTATATTCACTAGCTATAAAGTTTTATTTTGTCACATAATTTGTAGTTTTTCATTTAGTTCTTGAACTTTACTCTGAATTATATTTTTCTAAGATTATATTTCAAAGATTTGCATTTTGAATATCACCAAATTCAGGAAGCACCTGGTTGCAGGAGACACTGAACTAAATGTTACGTTAATAGAAAGGTAATGGCATAATTGCTAATCAGCAAGAATATTCTAGAGTAGACAGCCCTCAGGAAGACCCATGAACCCAAATTAATGTGATCAAATAAAATATTAAGAGAATGATAGGTAACTGTGTTCAAGACGCTCTTCAAAGCATATTACACACAGTAAAGTATTTAATCCTCACAACAACACAGTGAGGCTGGTACTCTTAATTTCCCCGCTTCTAGATGAAAAAATCCAGGCAAACACAGTAAACAGCAGAGGACTCAAATCCTGGCATCTGTGCTTTACACTCCTGCCTCTTGTCCGTGAATTCATGCCCTGCCTCTAGTGTATGTCTAGTATGAGGCTGCAGCAAAATCCTAGATCAGCTGAGAATTAGTTCCACTTTTAAATTATATGGTTAATCTAGGTAAGTTTTTTAAAAGACTGGATTGGGATATTATGGGTTGCATAAATGCCTAGGTCCTTGGACAATAGAAACATTTTAAGAATAAGGAGCTCTTCCTAGAGAAAGCCAATAAATAGTAAGTATAACACAAAAATTAAATTGCTATAAGTAAGCACTGGTGAAAGTGAGCATAGTGGTATAGATCTTTGAAGTACAGAGTGTGGATCTTGGAATTTGCTCTAGGAATGATGGGAGATCATGCGTTAAGTAGGGTCGTGACAGTGAGAGGAGCAGCAGCAAGGGTTAACAGCCACATTCAAATTAAATGGGGTGCTGGCAAATTCAACAGAATGCTGAAAGTTAAGGATATCAATTCATTATTCAGTTTCCTACCATTTATTCACTAGAGTGAAATTGAGAGAAGAATTAGAGCTATATGAAGAAAAACTTAGAAGGGCCAAATCTTACTTGCTAAGACAATAGTATTACTGCAGAATAATTTATTTGAAAATATATGCAAGGAATAACTTACACAATGACTTTTTTATAAGTACCAATAACTTTCGAATTCTGAAAAATACAAATGGCCAATCAATGATTAGTAATGATTTATAACAGAAATTTTCAAGCTATGACTTGCATCAAAATTACCTAGATGGCTTGTTAAAACACAGAGTGCTAGATGACTGGTTAAAACACAAATCCCTCTCCCAGAGATTCTGAGTTAGTAGGTCTGAAGTGGGGCCTGAAAATGTGTGTATCTAACAAGTTCTCCGGGGAATGCTGATGATTCTGATTCAGGAACCACAGTTTGAGAACCAACGGTCTAATAGCGTCTATGGGGTTGCACAGAGTCGGACACGACTGAAGCGACAGCAGCAGCAGCAGCAAGCATTTTAAAGTACCTAAGATAGTCCATTTAAGAAATCACATTGGTGTACTATGCTTATAAATCACATCATAATACAAACAAATGAGATAATTTAAGAAAAAAGTATTAGGCTCAGCTATCATTTTTATAAGGACATAGGAGAAAAGAACATGTTAAAAGACACTGCTGCTGCTGCTGCTAAGTCACTTCAGTCGTGTCCGACTCTGTGTGACCCCATAGACAGCAGCCCACCAGGCTTCCCCGTCCCTACTACAGATAAGCAATCAGCAAAGTTCAGACTCTATAGGAAAAATACATAGTTTTGTGAACAAATAAACTACAATACAGGGAAGAAAATAGAGAAAGAGATGGGTAAAAAAAGCCCATTAGTTAAAGGGGTCTTAAAGGACATATTAATCAGTAGTGATGTGTGGACAGTTTTTATCCCAATTCGAAAAACAAACTGAAAAACACATGAATTTTTATGTCAGTAGAAAACAAATGATGCCTACGTATTTCATGATATTAAGAATTACTGCTAATCTATGCATAATAATGACTTTGTGGTCATGTTCAAAATATACTCATCATTTAAGAATAATTGGTGAAATATTTACAAGTAGAATGATGTCTGGGATTTGCTTCAAAATAACTCATACATGGATCATTTTCTAAGTCACTTATAAGTTTTAAATTTTTCTTCTCTTTTCATGCACGCTTCCCAAACTTCATTAGACAAAGGGATGATGGGACGGTGACAACACAGCTTTTAATAGATTCCTAATAACATGTAACAAGAAACGAAGAAAATAAATACCAACCAAACAGAAAACGCGCAGGGAGGAGAACCACTGAAAAGTTGAAATGATCCCAACATAAAACAAAAAAACTTTTGAAGTGAAAAGGGTCATATAGCTTGCTTATTTGGAATGTGCAGTTAATTTAGGAAAGCAGGAAGTGGATCTCCTGATGGTCTTCATCTCACATCATGTCATCCGTCCAGTTGTTCTGTAGTATTCAGACATTCTATAGAACTAAAATTCTTTGTCCACACCAAAATCATGCCAGAGAACGCACAGAGAATTACGTGTTATCAGATCCACCCACAAATAACAGCATTCCAAAACACCATAAGCAGAGAGCCCCTGAGAAATCTTTCTTTCTCCCAAACTCCGCATGTAGCAGACTGTACTGCTAATTAAGCGAGGCAGATGCTGCCTCTCGCCACAGAAGAGGACACATGGCCTGAACAGCCAGCAGAACGACTACAAAGTACTCAAGGTAAGCAAGCTACTTCCTTCCGCCTCCTTCTTAAGCATGCCTTGGAAGCATGCAGCTTATTTGCCTAAACATACCTTGCCCAGAACTCGGGCTACTTTAGTCCAAAATAAGAGTACATTTTATTTTTAATAACAGCACCTGCCAGAATGCGCTTACACTGTATGTTAGTTTGATGGAGAAGCATAGGGGAAATAAAACAATCATGTTTATGAATTATAACAACATAAATAGGTTTTTTACACTCAGATCTTACATGCCTTTACAAGAATAAAACTAGATAACACTGTCGCTGGTCATTATATTACTGCAGAGTTTATACCACTTAAAAGCAAAGAGAGAAATGATCTTTTGCTAGTTTCAATAAGCAGAAACCTGAAGCAGTAGAAGAAAAAGTGAATTGCCTATCATTTTGCATAAAGTCAGAAATTCAGCTACTAAATTGTCCTTTTGTATTATGGAAAAACAACTTACTATTAATAATTTCTGTGATTCATGCTTTTTCAATGTCATTTAAACACATAAAGTAGTAACACGGGCCTATTTGGTGCCAGGCTCTGTGCCACTTGATTGGGAAGATATGAATACTAACGTGATAATAACTGATATTTAAGTGCTAGCCATATATGAAGCATTATATTGATATTGACTAATTTGTTTCTCATGAAACCTCTGCTATGTAAGCATTGATACCATTTTCATTTCTATTTTACAGATAAGGAGACTGAGGCACAGAGATGTGTGTTTGTCTAGGGTCACACAGGTGCTAAATGGCAGAGGCATTGCCAAAGGATAAGTTAGACATGGAACATTAAATTGAATATGTGATCTTAGGCCTTTGTGTACAGAAGAGGAGATTTTAGTTGAGAAGAGGAGACAGACATGTAAACAATCATCAATAACACTGACAAAGAAAACGAAATTGAGATGCAACCAAGGATCTGGCATTGTTTGGTAGTGGATATTCAACTATTCAAATAAAAGCTCTCCTTTCATATCAAACAACTCTTCTGTGGGATCTCTCTCTTTAATGCCTCCATCAAGTGCTGCTGGAGGCTGAGATGGCCACAGATATGAGGAAGAAAGGCCGTGCTCCCGGGATGGAGGGTCTGGGCTCACTGGACTGACAGAGGCTCACAGTTTATAAACAAGTGTATTCACGTAAGATGCTTTTCCAGGTTATTTTTTAAGATCAATTATGTTTTATTCTTTCACTATTGCTGACATGGACTTACAACTGTCATGTGAGGTAAACCCTTTTTGATTTACGTTAGAGAATTCTGGCTGCAAATAGTTCCGGTTTTCCAAGAGTCATGCCTGTGCTCTATGCTCTTTATCTTTCAAAGCTACAAAGAAAGGGAGATATTTAAGTCATCCTGAAACAAGATTTTGGTTATAAAAAGTGACATTTTAAAATCTAAAATATCAAATTTAATTATAGGTATTTTCGTTATAAGATGTACTCTTAGGGCTCAATATACTATAATAACTCTAATCATCAAGCCTTAATAGATATCAGGAATGATTCAGAATATGAAACTTTTTACACTGAATTTTGCCCACTGAAGTTTCTCTTTGCTCTGATCGACACTGAAGGCTACTAATGGCTCTCATTCCCTCAAGCATGTCAACCACTCGTACTTTCTTGAAGATATGCACAGCCTTCTTAGAGAACTACAGGAATACTAATCAGTTCACAATCACAGTTACAACCTAAGACTAGAGATTCGATTCAGAGCCTGTTTATCTCCAAGGTCAAGAATACGACATACTGGCATGGAAAGTAGTTCCGATGTGCTCACTACAGGAATACCAGTCAGCTCACAATCACAGTTACAACCTAAGACTCGAGATTCGATTCAGAGCCTGTTTATCTCCAAGGTCAAGAGTGCGACATACTGGCATGGGAAGTAGCTCCGATGAGCTCTCCATCATGGAGGATGTCCAAAGACTGGTTCAATTCTAAGGTATTCAAACTGAGGGAGGGCCCTATTTTCCCACCTACTGAAAACATTGTCCATTTTACAGATTAGCCTGAGCTAAAACAAGTCAATTTAGGAATTCTACACTCAACACAAAGAACCTAAAAATTTTTATGGAATAACTGCTATGAGTAGAGCTGTCCCTATCTCAACATATCTGAGCGGGTGTCAGAGACCAAACACAGAATGTAGGGATGGGTGTAGCCCTGATGTCCCAGCATACACTGCTTGGGTCATGCTCAGAATGTCCTGCAGAAAATGAGTTTATAGACAGCAAAATTACAAAGGCTAGATTTCTGGTGAACACTTTATGTACAAGTTGTTATTGTTTGATTATACTGAAATGAAACTGCTTGGCAATTATAATAGGCTGTGAAACTGCCTGGGCTATTGTTTTAGACACATGAAATAGGTCTATCTATTCCTTTCACAGATTCCAAGGTATAATTTATTTCAGTACTCATGTTTGTCCTCAGATTTTTTCAGTGTATATTGTGGGCATTATCCAGCATTTTATCAAAAGAACAGTGGCTAGTTTATATTAACTCCACCTTTTTAGCAGTTTTCCTCCTTTGACAAGGCTGTGCTTCTTTTAAATATATCTCATTTTTAGCATAGAGAAATCTCATAAAAGTAAGAATATGTGCCTCGATAAATCAGCTCAAAGCCTTTTACTGAAGTGGGAATTCTCTGTTTCTGAGAAATTGAAAGATTTAATGAATATATTCTTGCTATATTATGATATCTCGTTTTTCCCTCTCATAAATACTTGTCGGGTTGATGATTTCCTGCCCATTGGATGGGAATGGCATTGCACTCGCTGCCATTGTGGGTGCTCAGACCCAGTTTAATTTCTCTCACAAGGAAAGTTGACAAAAGATCACAGCCACTAAGCCCTGGAATTACCCTAGATATTGCCCTCTGTGCTCTGCAAATGAAATCCTACAGAAGACCCTTTGGAAAAGAAGAACATGATGGTTAACACTCAGAAATCCATTTTGCACAGGGCAGCATTCGTACATGCAGAAGTGCGGAATGACAGGCAGAGCTGCCAGTTCCTGGATGAGAAAAGTCAGATGCTTAGCACTACACATACACACACACAGACACACAGACACACAGACACACACACACACACACACACACACACACACACGGTCCC
>NW_011494961.1:6061815-6091348 GCF_000754665.1 Bison bison bison
CGCGGAGACCCCTCCCCCTTCAGCTCAGAGTGCCCAGCTCCCTTTTCCCACCCACCTCTCTCTCTCTTGTTCTCTTTCTCCCATGCCCTTGATTGACTACCAGGTCAGATAAGAAATTAAGACCAGTGAAATCAGAACCAGACCGCACCTGTCTCTTCTGCAGCCAGAAGAGAACTGAAATAAAGCACTTATGAAACTGCTGTGATCATAACCTTCAAAACCCTGAACTCCTCCCAGCTGTCGGCTTTCCCAACCAAAGGTTCCACAATAGAGACGCTGGCACCACAGCCTGAAAAATCTATTTGTATCAGAATGCTGTCATTTTGGGACAGGGCAGAGCGTTCCACACTGTAAAGGTCCCTTTATAGCTACAAAGATTCTGAAAATAGATGTTGCTCCACTAATTTAGACTTGCTAATAGGAGGATCAGTTTGCTTCTATTTAAAATGATTCATTTGCTGTGAGAGAAAAATGATAGTAAGCAATGATAAATACTTGGAAATGTGAACAACGCTTACTATTGGTCTTCATTCAGAGGACGTGGGTGCTTTTTTCTATCTCTTACAACCGAACTATTGATATTTGTGAGCAGCTATTGGATCATTTGCAATAAAGTTGGGCTCTCAGCTAGAACTGTGAGTTACTTGTTACCAGCAGCAAACGAAAAAGCAAGGGAAAACAATTTGCGTGCATAATGGCCCAATGTGTGTGCATGAGTGTACCTTGCTACCTATGTTCAATGAGAACATTTTCAGTGATATTTTTCAATATTTCCTTCGATAACAAAAATTTCATTTTTTTAATTCAATGATTTCTACTTAGTACAGAGTATGACATAAAGTAACAAGCTACTAGTTTTTAGGAAGAAGTGATTCTATTCTGGGAACTTCAAACTGATCATTTTAATGACATGAAAGAATTTCTAACGGATTTACTTCACTAATACAAACTTTATTGTCATTCTCAATAACATATTTCGTTCCTAAGCAATGAGGAGCAACATTTAACTGAGTGCTACTGAGATGTATCATGAAATGTGAACAATATATATTTCTATACTATACTCACCCACAATCTTGCTTAGAAAAAAAGATTCTGTGTTGTCGCATTGCCATAGCAGTTGCATATGGAAATTAGTCATTTGTTAAAATTGTGCAAAGACTAAAGGTAAAAACATCCAAAAGCCATTTTAGCCAGATGTTAAATCCTCTCACATTTGCATGTGATGTTACAAATATACATATACACGAGTCAAGAAAGAGAAAAAGTTTGTAAATATTTATACACAAAGAATATACACTAAGCTTGTATACATACTACCTCTAATCTCCTTCTTCTAATGATTTATTTTATACTGTCTCAATAGAAGCAGTTCTTCAACCGTGCTATGCTTCTTTTGAAATAGTAGATTGTTTACACGACTGCTTCAAAGATATTTATGTAATTAGGGTTCTATTTCTACATTGGCTTTTAAATCCAAGTTCCTCTTGTTTTGGAATGTCATGTGCCTACAAATAAGCATCACAGTGCCATTGCTGCGAGCTGAGCCTTCCACACGAGGCAGGGCGGGTGGTGGTTAAGCAGAGAGACACCGAACCAAAAAAAACAGGTTTGGAATTCTGGCTCTTTCACCTACAAGCCTCTCTTTTCCTCTGTTTACCCGTCTTGAAATACAGAGGATAATCACACTTACTTCACCGAGGTGTTGTGAAGATAAGCAAGTTAGTATTTGCAAAGTGGTTACGGTAATACCTGGCACCTAGTAAATGCCAAATAAATATTTGTTTAAAATAATATAAGCATTCTCAATTATTACTACATGTATCCTAGCATGTAAATTCTGATATATATCTAACAAGATTGCTTTCAAGTATATATCTGTGTGAGTTTTATATTTTCTGTTTCAAAATAATTGCAAATTGATATAAGTATAGTAACACTAATAATGTTGAAAAACATCAACAACAACATATATTAAGTGTTTACTCTGGCCAGGAACAATCCTAAGCATCATTTCACATAATCCTCCCCACTACTCTATGAGATAAATACTGTCATTATTTCCACTTTACAGATGAAGAAATTGAAATTTAGCAGACATTACATAATTTACTCAGGTCTCCAAAATTTTAAGTAGCAAACCAGGACTCGAAAGGAAACCTACCTGAGTCCAAGACCAGAACCCAAACAGCTTTTGCCTCCTTCAATAAAATATTCTTCAACACCTCAGTTTTTCTTGGGTCATCATTTCTTTGTACTTTGATAACAGAACTAGTTATCTCAAGCCCTTCTTTTGTACAGTCATTAACTTATATTGGTTCAATCTAATTATTGAAAAACAGAATACTTAATGCCAGGCCCCTGGGGATGGTTTCTAAACTTTTAGCCACTCTTGAGCTTGTTTCAAGCTGGGATGGAAAGAATGCAGGACTGGGGATCACAAAATCAGGATCCCAGCCCTGATTTTACCACTTACTATTTGTGTAACCTTAAACAAGACACTGAACGAATCTGGCCATGACAGTTTATTATGACACAGTTATTTATGCTTTTGCACCGCTATTACTTAGTAAATGAACTTAAATAGAAAATAGTTTTGCTGTTGAAGACAAATATTGTCTTGAACTTAAAAATAAAAAAACTAAAAGTAGTATTTGATTTCTCCATATAGTGAGATCACTTTAAACTAATTTTTTAACACGCGCCTAAATCTGATACCCTTCATAGCACAATAAAATTCATGGTACTTGGCTTCTCACAATTTAAGAGGCCACCGGTTAACATTCAAAACATATTATTGAAAAAGTTTTTTTTTTCGCAGACTGTTTTTCAAGGAATAAGAAAAGTTTGATATTTTCTTACATACCATTACAAGAAGTTTGATGGCATTCAACTGGGTTAAGTTGACCAAAGGAATGCCTATCTGTGTGGGGGGTGTGTGTGTGTATTGTGCTCTCTCTCTCTCTCCATTACACGCCTTTTTACAGGTCAGCATGCCCCAGCATTTCTCTAACACTGAGAAAAAGAAATCGAATACCATTGGAAAAGGAGAGGCCAGAATTAGTAGATGGCAACTGGATTCCTATGTTCTGCTTCTGTCAATAGTCACAGAACCATCAACTGAACATTCCATTAAAAGTCCAAGTGAGAGCCCTAGCAGAGAAAGCAACAGTCTGGGCTGTGGGCAGAAAAGATGTTCAAAACTTTATTAGCACAAGTTGGAGCACAGCACATCTCTAAGGCCCAAGAGAAATGACGCAACGGGACCATACGCCACTGTGGGGTATGCCCGGGAGGCTTTGTGTGGTTGCTCACCTTTCCAGTTGCCACTAGGAATTATGCCTCTAGTTTAAAAATGTCTTTAGCAAATGCTGAAATCATTTTTTTATATTAAAAGAGCAGATGACAAATTCACTGAGAGTTTTGCAAGAATAAGGACTAGCTCAGAAGGGATAAAGGCAGCTGATGAAGCTGTGAAGTCCAAACAAATTATCTGAACATTCTATTAAAAAAAAAAAAAACCCTGCTGACTTCAGCAGGTGGCAAGGAAAGTTGTAGATTGTATTTTGCTTTATATATCAAATCTTTCATATTCAAGAAACAAATATTTCTTAATTGTTATATGGTATATAGAATCACTGTTACTAATACATTAAAGACCAGCATACACAGAAAAAAAAATAAGCATCCTATATGCTTATCCAAATTATTTACCACTCAAGAGAAGAGATGTTTAGCCCCCCAAAGACCTGGGTTCAATCCCTGAATCAGGAAGATCCCCAGGAGAAGGGCATGACAATCTACTCCAGTATTTTTGCCTGGAGAATTCCATCGACAGAGGAGTCTGGTGAGTTACAGTCTATGGGGTCACAAAGAGCCAGACACAACTGAGCAACTAACACTTTCACAAAAACCCTGAAAATATTTCTATACTAGAAAATACCTTCAAAGTTCCTTCAAAATTTGAAAGTATTCTTTTAATATCATAAATGTTACTTGTCTTGGGAAAGTCTTAAATTAGAAACTATAGTTTTAACTCACAAAACTATGAGTTGGGCATCTTGTGGTGTGGGGTCTCCAAGACTTATAAAAAATACTTGGGTCACAAACACAAATTGTGTTTGGAACTCTCAAAAATGATATTTGTTTATTCTGAGAATCAGAGAGCCACATAATTTGTAAATTTCTCTATAACAGCAGCTCTTTAAAATGGTGTTTTTATTTTCTCCTCAAATAAATATTACAACAGAATTTTTCTGCTAAATAGAGTTTTAAGGGGTTTATAAGGCTCCAAAATCACTGCAGATGGTGATTGCAGCCATGAAATTAAAAGACACTTACTCCTTGGAAGAAAAGGTATGACCAACCTAGATAGCATATTCAAAAGCAGAGACATTACTTTGCCAACAAAGGTCCATCTAGTCAAGGCTATGGTTTTTTCAGTGGTCATGTATGGATGTGAGAGTTGGACTGTGAAGAAAGCTGAGCACCAAAGAATTGATGCTTTTGAACTGTGGTGTTGGACAAGACTCTTGAGAGTCCCTTGGACTGCAGGGAGATCCAACCAGTCCGTTCTGAAGGAGATCAGCCCTGGGATTTCTTAGGAAGGAATGATGTTAAAGCTGAAACTCCAGTACTTTGGGCACCTCATGCGAAGAGTTGACTCATTGGAAAAGACTCTGATGCTGGGAGGGATTGGGGGCAAGAGGAGAAGGGGATGACAGAGGATGAGATGGCTGGATGGCATCACTGATTCGATGGAGGTGAGTTTGAGTGAACTCCACGAGTTGGTGATGGAAAGGGAGGCCTGGTGTGCTGCGATTCATGGGGTCGCAAAAAGTCGGACACGACTGAGCAACTGAACTGACTAACTGAACTGAAGCCACTTCACTGCAGAGCAGCCATCTTGAAAAAATTATGGTAAATTGACTGGGATCTATATTAACACCATTTTACCATTTATTATTCTAAACAATACAACTTCGGTTAAAATATAAACTGCAACACTTGATACAAGAAAGAAACTTTCTCTTTTTTCAAGAAATTCCAGAAATGTTGAAGTGAAAAAATTTTATAATATTGCTTATCTCACATTAAAACTGTGCTGTGTAACTACTACAATAAAATCCACCTAGTGATCTATCCTATTATTTCATATATATATTTATATGTATACAGAAACATCTAACCCTCTCTTTATATTGATGTTAGAAGGGTATACTCACATTTCCCTGCTAAAAAGCCTAATGTCTGTAGGATTTATAACCAAGTAGATGTGTATTTATACATGAAATAGATTGTGTCTTAATAAATATATTCTTTATAACAATCAATACTTGAAACCCTAAAATCAATTATATGAAAAAATGACCATTTCGCTCCTTGCAGCCTATAGTACCTCACATCCCCCGTGAGCCACCTCCCAGGTAAGTCAATAGGCGCTTCACATGGGACCTGAAAGGAGAATTCTGCTCTGTAAGTGTAATCCATTTATTGGTTTATGGACCAAGAAACCTCTCGGGAGTGTTACAAACTCATATGCTTTCCTTGAGTGATGGGTTTTGCACTTGGATTTCTTATTTAATTGAAAGATGTGTAAAAACTTATGTATAAATAGAGTTCCCTATTGGCTACACATTTCAAGAGTATCTCAAGAGTATAAATTATTCCATCAAGGGGTTGGAATAAATTATACTCAATAATTGGAATCAATTTTCCCTAGAGTAAGCACAAAAAAATTCCCATTAACATGGATAGAGGTTGCATATAAAGCATGAGATGAGAATATAATATCACCTACAAAATTAGCTTTGTATTCCTGAGTAGCTGGAGAAGTAGCACACTGAGATAAGCCTGCTCATATTGAAGTATATCCTTTCTGGGTAAAGCCCCCACTGCATTTGGATGTAACACAATGTCAGTGAATCAACTGCAGAAAAGAGAATACACAAGCCTAAGTGGACAATCAGTTTTTCTATCTCCTGTTAAATGGCAGTGGCATTGCCTGGCTCATACCTACCTTACAGTAATTCTGCAAAGACTGAAGATTTAGTATATGAAAAATACATCCCAAACCTTTGGAAGAAGAAAAGGTTAAGCTTGCCAAATTGAGCATCAGTAGCAGCACCAATCATGTCTGGGAAATTTAGTATATCCTAACTACTGTGCTAAATATTATATTTATACCATTTGTTTGAGACCATCCAGAGTTCACAGGGCTCAAATATCAGTGATGTTACTTTCTAGCTGAATAACCTTGTGTGACTGATTTAACCTCTCTGAGACTCAAGTGCCCCATCTGCAAAATAGTGATGACAACGGCATTGCCCTCATAGGCTTGTTGTGAAGATTAAATATGTTAGTTTATATAAAGCACTTAGAACAGTTCAAGGCACAAAACAAGTGTTCCCTATTAAAATTGTCTTTATTGTTCATTTTAAGGAAAATAGAGCATAATTGTACATATCCCTGTAATCAACAGTATGTTTGTGGCACAAGTTCCAAAAGGAGTCTATTCTGCACAATGACTGTGGGAGCTTGCAGAGGTCAGGTTGGAAGGCCACCTGAGGCAAAGAGCTGACTCATTGGAAAAGACCCTGATGCTGGGAAAGATTGAAAGCAGGATAAGGGGACAGAGGACGAGATGGTTGGATGGCATCACCAACTCAATGAACATGAGTTTGAGCAAGCTCCGGGAGACAGTGAAGAACAGGGAAGCTTGGCGTGCTGCAGTCCACGGGATTGTAAAGAGTCGGACATGACTGAGCGACAACAAGAACAGCAAGGAAGGTTATACGTCCCCATCATCTTAAAGTCAAATTTGGCCTCATGACTTGCTTTGGCCAATGAAATGTGAGCAGAAGCAATATAGTGTCACTTCTGGGTAGGAGCTTTAATATCTGGTGTAGTAGTATCAAGTTACTTTTTCCCCATTTCATGGTTCTGGCCAATGTTCTAAGCAGCTGCCTGGATAGGGGAAAATGATGCTTCAGAGATCTTAGATGACCCATGATGAACATAAAATTTGAGCCAGAGATATACTATCTTTTACTATAAGCTTCCAACATTTGGGGGTTGTTTGCTACTTTAACACTATCTTGCCTATTATGACTGACCTAGAGCCCAAAGAGTGTCCCAAATGAGGGGGGAAATTCACCCTAAGGTGATGAGAACCAGGATACATTGATGAGAATTACCTGCTGCAAGGGAATGGCCTGGTCAGCTTTACCAGCCTCAAAAACAGCCAGTTCAACATCGTGCATGGCAAGAATTTCAAAATACAATCCTCAAGAATTAGAGAACAATTAGGCAATACTTAGGATGCCACACTGACATGGGGAGCCAGAGAAGGCAGAGATCCTGGGGTAGAGAAACTGAATGTCCTTTCAGAGGAAACCATGTACCTCTCATCACCTCTTTGAGTTGGAAGGAATGCGAGGGGCAGGTGTTCCACAGACTCCCCTGGTGGAGGCTCAGTCTATTTTTATTCCTCCTTCTAATGTAATTCAAGCTCTTCTTTTATACTATATTCTTGCTCCCTGATGCTAGCCAAACTGTAATGGCTTGAGAAGTGAAGTTACATATAAAAACAAGCATCTGAAAAGATGTCAATAAAATAAATTGATAACAATTATGAATAGAATGCCTGCAGGGTACCAGGCACTCGCGAGACACCACAGATGCACAAAGAACTGCTAAGATCCATCCCCTCCTTCAAAAACCACTAGTAACGGAGGCTTTCCTAGGCACTAAACCTTTTGCTAGGTACTTTACAAAAGCAGAGACATTACTTTGCCAACAAAGGCTCGTCTAGTCAAGGCTATGGTTTTTCCTGTGGTCATGTATGGATGTGAGAGTTGGACTGTGAAGAAGGCTGAGCGCCAAAGAATTGATGCTTTTGAACTGTGGTGTTGGAGAAGACTCTTGAGAGTCCCTTGGACTGCAAGGAGATCCAACCAGTCCATTCTAAAGGAGATCAGCCCTGGGATTTCTTTGGAAAGAATGATGCTAAAGCTGAAACTCCAGTACTTTGGGCACCTCATGCGAAGAGTTGACTCATTGGAAAAGACTCTGATGCTGGGAGGGATTGGGGGCAGGAGGAGAAGGGGACGACAGAGGATGAGATGGCTGGATGGCATCACTGACTCGATGGACGTGAGTCTGAGTGAACTCCGGGAGTTGGTGATGGACAGGGAGGCCTGGAGTGCTGCGATTCATGGGGTCGCAAAGAGTCGGACACGACTGAGCGACTGATCTGATCTTACGTGGGTTATCACCACAGTGCTCAGAACAGCAGAGGTGGATTCTATTATCCCCATTTTAGAGGTGAGAAATTTAGACTTGGGATTACTTGTATGAGGTCCTATAACAAGAAGAAAGTCAAGACAAGATTTGAATTCTGGAATCTTGACTTCAGAAGCTGAGTTCATAACTACATGATACCCCTTCAAAGAGTCTGTGTTTTGATTGAAGAATAAAAACATTGACATAAATAAATTCTAGCTGCAGTAATATTTATAAAGTAGAAGATGCTTAATTGACAGATGATTGGCAAAAGACAATGAAGTAGAAAGGCTGGTTCTAGAGAGGAGATAGCCCCAGTTACTTGTGTGGCCTGAAGAAACCTCATACAAGAAGAGGGCTCCAAACAAGGATGGGTAAGAACTGGACAAGTGGTCATTCCAGAAAACATAAGAAAAACCAAAACCCTAGTAACTAGATCACCAAAAAAAAAAAAAAAACCCTACTAACTAATGAGAAGCAGAGCCAGTCTTTCATCCCAGCTTCAAATACTATTTCACTGCTAACATCCTTCATATATTTCTTGATTCTAAAGCTGAGAGAAAGAAAAACTTCAAAAGACCTTTTCGACATTTATTTCTTTGCTCTACACACAGCTGTAACATTATCAAGATTTCATTCGTAAAGAGACTAATCTCTCACATAATAATCTCAGCACTGCCTCTTGTATTTATTTTCCTGTTTAAGACATTGACAGGTCTTAGAGACACTCTGGCAAATTGTTCCAGTTGAGCTCACTTGCCATTCAGATGAGGAAACCAGGGTCCAGCCAGGCTGGGAAGGTGCCTGAGGTCACACAGCAAGAGTCTCCTAGCTCCAGCTTCCTAGGGACAGTGGTGGTTGGGGCAGCTCTGGATTCCTGGCTCCTGCAGAGAACCAGGACAGCTAACAGAGCTGAGAGAAACAGGGCAATACAAGGACTGAGAGTCTGGAGAAAGAAATGATTACATATACTAAAATGCAAACTGCCTTTGGTCCCCAGCATACTACGCATTGAACTTCAGAAACTTCCAGGGATTCTTCAACTTCCATTTTATACGTTATCGGAAATGTCACTGCCTGCATGCTGTAGATTTTTTACGCTTTGTCAGGTACAAGATTCTCCCCAAGTTTAGTAAAAGTGGAATAGCCCTTGCTAAGACCACAGTCAGTTTTATAAATCAACTTGGGTCTTTTGCCCCCTCCACACTCATTAATCTCTTAATTCTATATGAATTTCAAAGTCGTATCATTTCACTTAGTTAATTTGAAAGACAAAATTTTAAAAGATGTTCAACTGAAAGTAAAATTTCTTTAGAATGTACATTATTTTAGACCAATTTTAACCATGGTTTTTGTTTTAGAACAACAGTGCACCAAAATAAATCCACTCATAGAGACACACTGAGTTGACGTCCTTGGTTCTGCTCTTAAAGCTCTTAGAGAATTGTCTGAAATTATAAATGCCTTAAGCAACTTTCAGGGTCTACTGTACTAAAATACTCCATTTAATAGAATAATTTCTGGCTTGTTGATGCTAGGAACAGGATTAACATTCCCAAAGCAATGACAAATTTTGGAGTCAAAAAACATTTTGAAAGACATTTTAGAATTCATTTTTTATTTTAATTAATTTTTTAATCTCTTTAACTCTTAACACTCAGCGGAGTGAAGAGGGGAGAAGAAATTTCCCTCTGCTTAACAGTTAATTATACTCACTAAAATAAAGTAAGTGTTCAAATAGAGGGGGGAATGTAATGATATTTTGAGTTTAGGTGATTTATATATGGTGATTTATTTATATATGGTGATTTACATATATTTAGGTGGTAACATTGCTATACTAGCTTTAAAGTAATGACTGTTTAGAAAAAAAATTCTATTTACTAAACCAAATCAAAGTTACTTTTAGCTGAGTTTTTGTATCTAAACACCCTGAAGCAAACAAAAGATGAGACAAAAAAAAAAAACAGAGAAAATCATTTTTGTTTCATATTTCATGTATCTCCTCTCAATTTGGGGTTCTACCAATAGAAGTTGAACCAAATAAAATAAAAGTAGAACTAGCTCATCATATACAGGAGAAATTCTATGAATCATAAAAATATTCCTAATTTATGATCCATGAAGCCCTCCTAAACTATTCTAATCACTATGAATCATTTAGATATAATAATTATTGAAGTATTAAAGCATAAAATCTCTCCATTAAGAAAAGTTTAGGATTACTTAATAGTCTAATAACCATAGGAAATTTCATATTTCTGTGCTGGTTGTAAACAGAGTGATGCTTCTTCAGAACTATAATATGATTCAGAACATTTCAAAAACTTTTTTTATGGCACAGTTAACCAGAAAATCCATTTAAAATTTAAAGTTAAAAAAAAGATATAAATCCTATGTTTTCCTTTGTATTTTGCAAATTTTATTGCATCAGTCAAAAAATGTGACTCGGGTAGTAAAATGTAAATGTTGCTCAGTGTAATGGTATGTGTTTGAAATACAACCCATTTGCTCTTCATTCATTTTGCCTTCATAGTTGGCAACACCACAACATTTTTTCTATAAAATATTCTTTGTTGTCCTGTTATCATATTCATATCATTTCTTTATGTTATCTTTCTTGATAAAATATTTTCCACCCATGTCTGCTTTTTATCACTTTACAACTTACTGCCACATGCCCTTTTCTCTTGGCAAAGTTTATGAAGTGTCTCGGCTAAGAAAACGCTTGAACTGGCTTATCAACGGCAATTGTCGCCTAGGACTGGAGTGACCACAAGGCATTATCTCGGGGTCACCACTGGACTGTCCTCCCCTTTTCTCTAGCGACATGCTTTATGATCACCTCGAGAAAACAGACCAGATTTTTTTTTCATAATTTACAACATAACAACTGACTGAGCATTCATTAGCGTCCTCTAGCTGCCCCCCGCGTGTAGATCTTCCATCAATCACGAACACACAGGGCGTTCCTTGGTTCAGTCTGTGCCAGCCAGCGCATCGGAGTACAGGGAGGACACCGTGGCAGCTGAACAAGTTGAGCATTTAAATACCCCACTCATCCCTGGTTTTGGCTTCCTTGCATTCATCTAGCTGTTTATGGACACCCAAAAGCTCCAAAAGCTGTTTTCCTTGGCTGTGAATTGGACTCTATAAAGTGTGTCTTAGTAAGAGTATTGTATTCCTGTCCTTTAAAACCTAGCCAGGTACTTTTCAGCTTTGGCAGCTTTTCTGATGCCTGCACTGGCAGGGCTTTATTCCTTTACAATTACTGACAACACACAGCTCCTAACACTCCGTTTGACAAAGTCATCTTGGCACTTTGTTAACATGACTTTAAAGCACAATCGCTATCTTCCCTCGAATAGCTTCTATTTGTTTAGCATTGCAACCCAGTGAATTATGACTCCTATTAATAATGGAAATACCAAAACACTAGTCAATTTATTCATTTAGAAAAACAAAAAGTCCTCATTACATCTTCATAAAAATGAATGACTCTGATGAGCTGTGCTAGGCACTATTCTAAGCAGTTTGTCCAACACACAAAAATAGAAATTATATGATCCCTGTTATTAAAAAACTGTTGTTAGAAAACTCCAATGGCATGCCTATAAAATAACTGGAGAATCTTATATAAGAGAGTAGTTGATGAGAATATGTGATGAGCCATCAAGGGAATGTATAACAGCAAAAAAAGGACTTCATTTCAATTTAGAGAAGAGGTATATGTCTTTTAAACAAAAAGAGTGCTCAACAGAGGAAAAAATTGGTAAACACTGTAATGATTATAGAGTTTGGGGGGAAAAAATCTACCTTGTTAAATAAAATTTTACCTGTACCTATTTTTGTTGACATCAGCATATATTAGTCTTATGAGTCTTAGCTTATAATAATCCTAACAAATATTCAGCACCTATTATAGCCAGCTCGACATTCGATCTTAGATTGCCTAAGTAGAGAAAGCAATGCCTGACACAAAAGTTCACCGGCTGCTATTTTATTTATTAAGGGGTACAATCCTGGAGAGCAGCTGTGAGGGACAAAGGCAAGGAGGAAGTCACCTCTAAGAGGAATAGATTGTTTAATTGTACTGCATCATCCTACAAAAGTTTTGTAATTGCAACTTTTAATTGTCAAAGATTGCCACAGGGCTCATTACTTCCCCCAAGTTTCTGGGTTGCACATTTGCTGGTCCTGAGCAGTGGTCCCATGGCTCCGCCCTCCTCAGCATCGAGAGGAGAAACTCAGGGCAGGCAGGGAATGTACTGGGTGCAGGCATGGGGGAGACACTCTCAAGGTGCACCTGTGTGAAGTTGATTCCCCTCCAGCTGGTGCACCTGCACGCAGCTGGAATGGGAAGAAGATGAGCTGGAGGTGGGGACTTGAAGTGGTACCCGGAGGTGTCTGATCACACTCATCACTTCATCTAATCCTCTCGGTAGTAATATAGATTATGTGCACTTATAGAGTTTCACTGAGCCTAAGAAGCTCACCTAAAATCATGTAGCTATTAGCAGCCTGTAATTAAGAAAGTCTAAGCCCATACTAGTACTCTAGTATTATCAATTGGTTGATTCAGCCAGGAAAAACATATGTGAAAAATATAGATACACATGATCTCATTTAGTGGAAAGAGAAATTCTTAAACTGACCTCCCCAATTATCACTTACCTGGTGGCTCAGTGGTAAAGAATCTGCCTACAGTGCAGGAACCATAGGAGACATGGGTTGTATCCCTGGGTTGGGAAGATCCCCTGGAGAAGGAAATGGCAATCCACTCCAGAGTTCTTGCCTGGGAAATCTCATGGACAGAGGAGCCTGGTGGGCTACAGTTCATGGGGTCACAAAGAGTCAGATACGACTGAGCATCCATGTTTTTCAAAGAGTAACTGTTACAGTGAGCAGACATCAGCCTCCTGGTCCTCTCCCCCCCATCTTACTGCTACGAATTCAGGACAGACATTAATTCTAAAGAGATGTGTGTCTAAGAATGATGGAACACAAACAAAAGAAAACGCTTTTCTATTCAAATAAAGACCTCAGTGGCAACGGTGTCTTGGTGTGCCACAAAGATAGGAGGTGTGGAGGACAGGAAAAGGAGGACTGCAAGTTGACAGAATTACAGACTATAGACGTAAAGCGTCTTCAATCAAGGTCATATGTGGCAAGTTGATTGTCTGTTCTTGGAGAGCAGGAGCAGATCTCTTTCATCCTCATGGACCCATTTCCCAGCTGAGTACAAGGCACCTAATCGGTGCTCATTAATTTATTATTTTGGTCAATAAATATTTATTGAGAACCCCGACCTATGGACTGAAATATAGCATTGAACAGAGCTGATAAATATCCCTTCCTTCTTGGAGGTTACAGTCAAATGAAAACAGATGTTCAAACTCCAAAAAATATAAGTTAACTTCATGGGGTGATGTGTTAATAAGCAAATAAAGTAAGTATTTGGTTGGCTAAACTGAACTTACAGAGTTAAGATAGGAGGGAGTGTAGAATTGTTATCTGAAGGAAACAAACAAACAAAAGCCTTAAAACATTCACTAGTGTGTATGTCTTAAGATATTTTTAAAAAGGGAATAAGTGATTCAACTTCTCTGAATGTTGTCTCACTATCTGTAAAATGAGGATAAAATCAACTTCACAAGATTTTTATATGTGAGATTATTTTCTAAAATACAAAAATGAATATTAGCTATTGTTATGGCTCTGGTATTGTATCCATCTTTTACTCTGAAAACATGAATTTGTCACTTTATAGATTTGTAAGAGCCACATACGAGTGAGTGCAGGCACATACACGAACACTTTTTCAGAGGAATATTCTCTCATTTCAAGAGCAAATTAACTTCTCTCTCATCATTGATCCATTTGAGAAGGTTTTAAAAAGAGAGAAATTTTGAGCGAATATTTCTATAAAGGAATGTAACCAGCAGTCAAATAAAGCATTGTTGATTGAGGAAGTTATTTCAGTAAAATCAACCCATCCTATTCAAGCATCTCAGTTATTTGAAGGATGAAACTCAGTGTCATATAAGCAACAAGAACTTTGAGAGCTTAGAAGTTGATGAAAACGTTCAGTTATCTTGCAACTCTAGTTACATCTGTTTTCTTATGAGACTCAATAAAACCAAGATAAACAGTATTCACAAATGACAGGCACTTTCATTTTATTATTTATGTTTATATATGGAGTATCTTTTTATGCTTATTTATTATTTTATGTTTATTTATCTGTTAAAACTTTATATATATATTTTTTAAGGGAGAAAAGGGTTACTAAAATTCAAAAGTTTGCTTTTATAGACACTTTAAAGGCATCTGCTTTTCTAGAAGATAACGTTGAGTCAAAATTTGGGATCGGCAAAGCAATATTTTGTTCTCTGTGGTAGATCTAATAGGTAAATTATTGCATTAATACTTAAAGATACAGAACTGCTGCTGCCAACGTAACTTCTGTTTGATAACTGAAATTTCTTGGGAGAAGTGGAATATATTCTAGGTGCAATTTGGCAGTGTGAAAACTTGCTAATAATGGACCATTCTTAATCTGCTCCCTTAATCCTACTTAAAGTGTTTTTATGATGAGAAGTGATTAAGTACAGAGCACTTCCTACATTCACAACATAGTAATTATTTGAATTCAAGTCACTAAAACTGAAATTTATATGTTGGAGGATGGCATGGAGCTGATCACCCAAGATTACAACTTAAAATGCCACACATATTTGCTATGGTATACACTTAGTAATTCAGCAAATTGTTGCCTTCTCCTTTATTTTCCAGGCTCAGCTCAAACATGAAAAGGAAATTTGACCCACGTTTAATGACCAGATCTGTTAACAGTTTTGTCATGGTACCTACATCCTAGTTCGACCCAAATGTAATACTTGACCAGCACCAGATGCCACAGCCTTAGTTTCATTAGCATGAAAAGGCATGCATGGCAGTTGTTAACAGAGACTGTTTAAATAACTGTATTTGTGTAGTTAGAAAAAAAATGTGTCTTACTACGGAGATTTGAGGCGGAGCTAATATAAATCATATCAACTGAAACATTCAACATATGCGAAAAGTACTCCATTCCCTGATACGGTCAATATGGAACAATTTATGTTTGTCAACAGCATTTGCCAAGAAAAATTGCAATTAGATGTCATTGTTAGATTCTCTTTTTACTTGTTTTGTTGTGTGATTTGCCCATTTGCTCTCATAAAAGCTTACATACCTAATTTAATGTTGAATTATAACTAAAGAACTTTATTTGTCAGAACTGTCTATGGAATGTGCTAAGTCACTTCAGTCGTGTCCGACTCTTTCTGACCCCATGGACTGTAGCCCACCATGCTACTCTGTCCATGGGATTCTCCAGACAAGTATACAAGTGTACTGGAGTAGGTTGCCATTCCCTTCTCCAGGGGATCTTCCTGACCCAGGGATCGAACCTGAGTCTCCTAATGTCTTCTGCATCAGTAGAGAAGTTCTTTACCACTAGTGCTACCTGGGAAGCCCTTCCTCTTATGTCTATGGATAATAGAAAAGAGTTAATAATAAGCTCACTACTAATCCCAACACAATTCCACTCCTTTCCAAGAACTTAGGAACAAGCTTGCATGCTGGGAGAGTGTATAATACATATAAAGTGGATTGGAGAAGAAATAGCCAAAAAACTGACTGTAACCTAGTTTATGAATTTTATCTAAATGGGGAAAAAAAAAACAAATAGAAACATATGTTATATACGTCTACTATAAGATAATAAAACTAACCTCCTCTCGTGCTTTCTACTTGTCAAATAACATGACCAGACAGAGGTCATGAGTAAAAAAGGTCATTCAGTAAAAAAAAAAAACAATTCACTTGTGCTTTATTTACTGTAAAATAACACATTGGTATTCTGCTTTTGTATATTAGTCGTCTGTGAGCTTCAGTAGCACAAATCAGGATCACTGAACTTGATAAGCTCTAGGCCAGTGAAGTTTCTAAATTGGTCAGGAAAGGGTCAGGCCAAGACCTCACCACTTTTGCAGGCTCTTGTTTGTTGTTCTTGTTCAGTCACTCAGTCGTGTCCGACTCTTTTCAACCCCATGAACTGCAGCACACCAGACTTCCATGTCCTTCACCATCTCCCAGAGCTTGCCCAAACTCACGTCCACTGAGTCAGTGATGTCATCCAACCATTTTATCCTCTGTCATCCCCTTCTCCTGACTTCAATATTGCCCAACATCAGGGTCTTTTCAAATGAGTCAGCTCTTTGCATCAGGTAACCAAAGTATTAGAGCTTCAGCTTCAGCATCAATCCTTCCAATGAATATTCAGGATTGATTTCCTTTAGGATTGGCTGGTTTGATCTCCTTGAAGTCCAAGGGATTCTCAAGAGCCTTCAACACCACAGTTCAAAAGCATCAATTCATCGGCACTCAGCCTTCTTTACAGTCCAATTCTCACATCCATATATGACTACTGGAAAAGCCATATCTTTGACTACATGGATCTTTGTTGGCAAAGTAATGTCTCTGCTTTTTAATATTCTGTCTAGGTTTGTCATAACTTTTCTTTCAAGGAGCAAGTGGGCTCTTGGAAAACAGTCAATTGATTTTTCTTGATGAAACTCTAACTTTACTCCTTAATTTTTCATTCAAATTTCTATAATGATAAAAGAAGTAAAGTCTCATAAATTTCCTACACTTTATATCTATTAATGTCAGATTATTTTCAGTAAAGTTGACTGTTGCACAAAGTAAGATTTCTAAAATTTTAGGATAGGTAACCTAGAAGAGAGGGTAGTTAAAATAACAACCAGAATCTAGTCACTAGACTCAGAGTCCTCCAACATGGCCCAGTGGCTATGTATCAGGGGAGGGAATGACATTTTATATTTCCCTAAAATCAATCCACATCACTCCCAAAATTCTGCTTTTCCTACCTGGTGTGCCACATGAAGACAATACTAGCGACAACAGTGATCATCATAGCTAATATCTGTGGTTCTCTGATATGTGCCAATCACCTCGATAAGCTTCACATACACATATATATTTTCTTTTTTATTTTATTTTATTTTTTTAATTATATTTTATTTTTAAACTTTACATAATTGTATTAGTTTTGCCAAATATCAAAATGAATCTGCCACAGGTATTGCAATAATCCTAAAAATATAGGTATTATAATCTCTCCCATTTTGAAAATAAGGAAATTAAAATGCTCATTGCTTCAGTGATTTATCCAGTTTTATACAGCGAATACAGAGAAGGCAATGGCACCCCACTCCAGTACTCTTGCCTGGAGAATCCCATGGACGGAGGAGCCTGGTAGGCTGCAGTCCATGGGATTGAGAAGAGTCAGACACGACTGAGCGACTTTACTTTCACTTTTCACTTTCATGCATCGGAGAAGCAAATGGCAACCCACTCCAGTGTTCTTGCCTGGAGAATCCCAGGGACGGCGGAGCCTGGTGGGCTGCCGTCTATGGGGTCGCACAGAGTCGGACACGACTGAAGCAACTTAGCAGCAGCAGCATACAGCTAATAAATGATGAGGCTGAAATTCTGGCTCAGTTCTTTCCAAATCTATAAACTAGGCACTTGACCATTAACATATTGGTGTATTGCCAACATAACTTGGTGTATTGCCACCACCAAGTGCATCTAAGCTATTTTTGAGCCTCTTTATAATTCTTCTTCTTAGAAGATTCTTACCCCAATTTTTGCAACCATTGTATAAATACAGTTACTTATAATACCATTTTCTTTATGGTTTTCCTTTCCTTTATGGTTAATCCTAAAGGACTAACCTTTCCTTTATGGTTTTCCAAAAACCATAGCTTTGACTAGATAGACCTTTAGTTCTGAAGGACTAACCTTTCCTTTATGGTTTTCTAAAAAACCACAGCTTTGACAAGATGGACTTTTATTGGCAAAGTAATGTCTCTGCTTTTTAATATGCTGTCTAGGTTAGTCATAGCTTTTCTTCCAAGGAGCAAGCGTCTTTTAATTACATGACTGCAGTCACCATCTGCAGTGATTTTTGGAGCTCCCCAAAAAAAGTCTCTCAATGTTTCCATTGTTTCCCCATCTATTTGCCATGAAGTGATGGGACCAGATGCCATGATCTCAGTTTTCTGAATATTGAGTTTTAAGCCAACTTTTTCACTCTCCTCTTTCACTTTCATCACAAGGCTCTTTAGTTCTTAAGTTTCTGCCATGGTGGGGTGTCATCTGCATATTTGAGGTTATTGATATTTCTCCCAGTAATCTTGATTCCAGCTTGTGCTTCATCCAGCCCACATTTCTCATGATGTACTCTGCATATAAGTTCAATAAGCAGTGTGACAGTGTACAAGCCTTGATGTACTCCTTTCCCAATTTGGAATCAATCTGTTGTGCCATGTCCAGTTCTAACTGTTGCTTCTTGACCTGCATACAGATTTCTCAGGAGGCAGATCAGGTGGTCTGGTATTCCCATCTCTTTAAGAATTTTCCACAGTATGTTTTGATCCACATAGACAAAGGCTTTGACATAGTCTATAAAGTAAAAGTAGATGTTTTTCTGGAACTCTCTTGCTTTTCCTATGATCCAATGGATGTTGGCACTTTGATCTCTGGTTCCTCTGCCTTTTCTAAATCCAGCTTGAACATCTGGATGTTCATGGTTCACATACTGTTGAAGCCTGGCGTGGAGAATTTTGAGCATTTCTTTGCTAGCTTGTGAGATGAGTGCAGCTGTGACACAGTTTGAGAATTCTTTGGCATTGCATTTTTTTGGGATTGGAATGAAAACTGACCTTTTCCACTCCTGTGGCCTCTGGTGATTTTTCCAGATTCGCTGGCATATTGAGTGCAGCACTTTTACAGCATCATCTTTTAGGATTTGAAAGAGCTCAACTGGAATTCCATCACCACCACTAGCTTTGTTTATAGTGATGCTTCCTAAGGCCCACTTGACTTCGCAGTCCAGAATGTCTGGCTCTACATCAGTGATCACACCATAGTGATTATCAGGGTCATGAAGATCTTTTTTGTATAGTTCTTCTGTGTAGTCTTGCAACGTCTTCTTAATATCTTCTGCTTCTCTTAGGTCCATATCATTTCTGTCCTTTATTGTGTCCATCTTTGCATGAAATATTCCCTTGGTACTTCTAATCTTCTTGAAGAGATCTCTAGTCTTTCCAGTTCTATTGTTTTCCTCTATTTCTTTGCAGTGATTGCTGAGGAAAGCTTTCTTATCTCTCCTTGCTATTCTTTGGAACTCTGCATTCAAATGGGTGTATCTTTCCTTTTCTCCTTTGCTTTTCACTCTTCTTCTTTTCATAGCTATTTGTAAGGCCTCCTCAGACAGCCATTTTGCCTTTTTGCCTTTCTTTTTCTTTGGTATGGTCTTGACCACTGCCTCTTGTACAATGTCACAAACCTCTGTCCATAGTTCTTCAGGTACTCTATCAGATCTAATCCCTTGAATCTGTTTGCCACTTCCACAGTGTAATCATAAGGGATTTGATTTAGGTCATACCTGAATTGTCTAGTGGTTTTCCCTACTTTCTTCAATTTCAGTCTGAATTTGGCAATAAGAAGTTCATGATCTCCTCAGCTCCAGGTCTTGTTTTTGCTGACTGTATAGAGCTTCTCCATCTTTGGCTGCAAAGAATATAATCAATCTGATTTCAGTATTCACCATCTAGTGATGTCCATGTGTAGAGTCTTCTCTTGTGTTGTTGGAAGAGGGTGTTTGCAATGACCAGTGTGTTCTCTTGGCAAAACTCTGTTAGCCTTTGACCTGCTACGTTTTGTACTCCAAGGCCAAATTTTCTTGTTACTCCAGGTATGTCTTGATTTCCTACTTTTTGCATTCCAGTCCCCTATAATGAAAAGGACATTTTTGGGGCATGTTAGTTCTAGAAGGTCTCATAGGTCTTCATAGAACTGTTCAACTTCAGCTTCTTCAGCATTACTGGTCGGGGCATAGACTTGGATTACTGTGATAGTGAATGGTTTGCCTTGGAAATGAATAGAAATCATTCTGTCATTTCTGAGATTGCATCCAAGTACTGCATTTTGGACTCTTTTGTTTACTATGATGGCTACTCCATTTCTTCTAAGGGATTCTTGCCCACAGTTATAGATATAATGGTCATCTGAGTTAAATTCATCCATTCCAGTCCATTTTAGTTCGCTGTTTCCTAAAATGTCGATGTTCACTCTTGACATCTCCTGTTTGACCACTTCCAATTTGCCTTGATTCATGGACCTAACATTCCAGGTTCTTATGCAGTTTTGCTCTTTACAGCATCGGACTTTACTTCCATCACCAGTCACATCCACAACTGGGTATTGTTTTTTTTGCTTTGGCTCTGTCTCTTAATTCTTTCTGGAGTAATTTCTCCACTGATCTCCAATAGCATATTGGGCACCTACCGATCTGGAGAGTTCATCTTTCAGTGTCCTATCTTTTTGCCTTTTCATGTTGTTCATAGGGTTCTCAAGGAAAGAATACTGAAGTGGTTTGCCATTCCCTTCTCCAGTGGACCACATTTTGTGAGTCCTCTCCACCATGACCTGCCTGTCTTGGGTGGCCCTACATGGCATGGTTTATACTTTCATTGAGTTAGACAAGGCTGTGGTCCATGTGATCAGATTTGTTAGTTTTCTGTGATTGTGGTTTTCAGTCTGCCTGCCCTTTGATGGAGGAGGGTAAGAGGCTTATGGAAGCTTCCTGATGGGAGAGACTGACTGAGGGAGAAACTGGGTCTGGTTCTGATGGGTGGGGCCATACTCAGTAAATCTTTAATCCAATTTTCTATTGATAGGCGGGGCTATGTTCCCTCCTTCCACTGCTGCACTCAGTGCCCCCAACCCTGTAGCAGGCCACCGCCAACCCACACCTTCGCCAGAGACTACTGGACACTCATGGGCAAGTCTGGATCTGGGTCCTGGTGCACACAAGCTTTTGTTAGTGCCCTCCAAGAGTCTGTTTCCCAGTCCTGTGTAAGTTCTGGTGGCTCTATGGTGGGGTTAATGGTGACCTCCTCCAGGAGGGCTTATGCCATACCCAGAGCATTCATAGCCCCTACACCTGCGGCAGTCCACTGCTAACTTATACCTCTGCAGGAGACACTTGAACACAGTTCTGGCTCAGTCTTTGTGGGGTCTCTGGGTCCTGGTGTGCTCAAGGTTAGTTTGAGCCCTCCAAGCATCTCCGGTGGGTATGGGGTTTGATTGTAAACACAACTTTGCCCCTCCTACCATCTTGCTGGGGCTTCTCCTTTGCCCTTGGGCATGGGGTATCTTTTTTTGGTGGGATCCAACATTCTCTTGTTGATGGTTGTTCAACAGCGAGTTGTAATTTTGGAGTTCTCGCAGGAGAAGAGGAGTGCACGTCCTTCTACTCTGCCATTTTGGGGTCTCAGAAAAACCATAAAGGAAAACTTTATGGGAAAAAAAAAGACTTACCTTAACCATAAAGGAAAGGCTAGTCCTTTAGGACTAAAGGAAATCAGTCCTGAATATTCATTAGAAAGATTAATGCTAAAGCTGAAACTCCAATACTTTGGCCACCTGATATGAAGAACTGACTCATTGGAAAAGACCCTGATGCTGGGAAAGATTAAAGGCAGGAGGAAAAGGGGATGACAGAGGATGAGATGATTGGATGGCATCACCAACTCTATGGACTTGAGTTTGAGTAAGTTCCGGGAGTTGGTAATGGACAGGGAAGCCTGGCATTCTGCAGTCCATGGGGTTGCAAAGAGTCAGACACAACTAAGTGACTGAACTGAGCTGATAATAACATAACCTAAGAGTATTGTATAAATAGTATGAGTACTATTTTTGGTTACTTATCTTGAAATTTCCCCCTTCCAAAACATTCCCTACTTTTAAAGTTTTTGAATTATTAATTGCATATTCCTACCCATAAGAATAATATTTACTCTTATCCTCTTTTTTTCCCAGACTGAAAGCTTCACCTGTTTAGTTTCACTATAGTCAGCCTCTTCTGCACTATTCCTGGCTCTTTGCTGGCTTTCTTAGTCTGTTCTGACTCATACATTAGTGACAACAAACAGCAAGTAACACTGAGCACCGCACATGCAGACAAATCTGATTTTGAACAGGCTGTTTTCCTAATATACAAAAAGTGTGAAAAAGAGGACCCTTGCAGGTATATGGATGCTTTCCTGAAATGTTTATAAGGTCATCAGTGTAAAAGGATTAGTTTTTGGTTTGGGGGAGGAGTGGTTTGTAGATCACCATAGAGTAGAGCAATAACTGTTAGAAAAGGATGTATTTCTTTAAAATGGATAGCAAGGACCTACTGTGTAGCACATGGAACTCTGCTCAATGCTACGCAGCAGCCTGGATGGGAGAGGAGTTTGAGGGAGAATGAATACATGCATATATCTGGCTGAGTCCCTTTGCTGTTCACCTGAACCTATCATAACATTGTTAAGTGGTTATACCCCACCCAACACAAAATAATTAAAAAAAAAAAAAAGGAGATATTTCTGCTCAGAATCAGGAAATTCTTTGTGATGTTGAGAGGCCAACAAATTTGGCACCAAGGAACTGAGTGTGGAGGCCTCCAAGCAGAGCTCAAAGACCTGTTTGTACAAATGCTAATCATGATGCTACACTGTCTTTGGGGTCTGTTGAACTCCCAGATTCCATATTTCTTTTGATAACACCTAATTTCTTCCAAGTTTAAAAACCCTATGGTTGGTGCATTTAAATATTTTTAGAATAGCTGCTACACCTTATTAGATAAATTTAGTCTGGGAGAAAACACTTCTTGAACTATTAACTGCCCATAGCTTAAATAATAGAGCTAATTTCAGTAATGTAAAATAATTATTCTTCTACCGTCTGTATTGTGTGGCCTTGTGGAAAATAACCATGTTTTCTTTCATCCAATCTGTAAATTATTGAATGGAATATTGTTCTATTGCTTTAGATGAACTAATCTTAGTATTTTGGGATAAAAGGACTTTTATAAAACATGGTCCTTCTCTTAAGGACCTCAAGAAATTTGATAAGGAAGATACATGAACAACTATACTTAAGGTAACAAATGCAAGAATAAAAGTCTGCATAAAAGGTCTATAAAAGCCCAGAAAATGGAACCGTACCTTTATTAAACATGAGGCTGTCTTGTACATAAGAATATTGATTAAAAAGAAAATTAAGAGTTCCCTGGCAGTCCACTGGTGAGGACTTCATTCTTTCATTGCTGTGGCCCAGGTTAAATCCTTGGTTGGGGGGCCAAGATCCCATAGACTGTACAGAGCAACACCCTCCCAACAAAGAAGGGAAAACTAAGCCAATTTTTCATTCCTTTTGTTAATGTTTTGCCTCTTCTTCCTCCTTTTCAACATATAATTCTTTTATTATAGGTCTTGACTTCATTACATAATTTTATATTGTCTGAATTGGGCTTTTATATTGTCTGAATTGTCAAGTGGCTCAGTGGTAAAGAATCTACCTGCCAATGCAAGAGATGCACTTTCTGTCCTTGGGTCAGGAAGATCACTTGGAGATGGACACGGCAACCCACTCCAATATTCTTGCCTGGGAAATCCCATGGACAGAAGAGTCTGGTGGGCTACAATCCATGGAGTCCCAAAGAGCTGGACACAATTAGTGACTAAACAATAACAACATAATAAAAAAATCACAGTATGAGAAAGATTTTTACATGTTTCAAAATTTCTTCTTTCCCTTTTAAGTAATTAGTTTTCAAACTCATTTTGAAATCAGAAGTATTGCCAATATCCTTTTATAATATAGATACTCTCTACTCCTGGGAATTGAAGTTCTATTCTTAAATGTATTGTCATCATGTATGACAATAACAATGACCCTCTGATAAGATGGCACAAGATTTGAAATTATTTTGTATTTCTACACTTTAGTGAAGTTTCTGTCGGCAATTTTGTTGATCAGGTCTTTCTTTCCCACTTTTTTATCTTTTCCACATGAGTGTAAGATGATAAATCAGGCCTGGGGTATAATCCACAACCAAAGGGCAGGAACTAACCAGCTCTCAACCACATAACCAACGTGCTATAATGAACAAAGCTGATTAAATTCAAGAATGGCTCAGAACAGATTTTATCGTAATAAGCATTTCCAGTTTCAAACCAAATAACAAAGTTCTCTGAGACTCTTGGATTAATGTCATGTTTATCAAACAAGCCTGATCAGAAGACTCACCCGACGGCATTCAGTCCGTAGACCTCTCCCCTCAAATGTCAGATTAAGTAGATCAGGGGTGGGATCTGAAAATATTTTAACAAAAATCTAAAATTATCCTAACAACCAGGCAAAGTTAACACAGCTTTAACATATCACCATAAGTCATTGTCATCTACTACATATTTAACCTATAGACTTCATGATATAATTCACTAATGATTTAATCCAATCCATGCCTCTTTCTGAATATTCAGTGTGCTAAAGACATTTCAAAATCAATGGTGTGTACCTTTTTACATGTTCTCTTTTAAGAAAAATTGTTGTTGAATAACATAAACAAGGGAGAGTTATTTACACCAGTATATACAAATCTGAAGAAAGGAATGGAAACATTATACAAAAAGAACAAAGAAAAGAAATAACAAATATGCATTAGCCACAAACTTTAACCCAAGACTAATTGGATATACACTCAAAGAGTTCCAGTCTCCTTCTCTGATCCACACTCACAGTTTATTGTTTGTAGCTACAGCAATTCAGACCTTGTAGCTGTTGAGCATAAACATTCAAACAAACATTTTCAGCACTTTACATGCATCTAGAATGCCTTTCTCAAATCAGGATTCCTCCATTTCTTGCCAAATCAAAACATCCCTAGGTTTGCAGTCTTCTTATTTTTGGAGGACTTACACTATATTACATCAAACATATTAAGATGATGCCTCAATTACACTGAACATAATTTTTCTATAAATATTTTTTTTAATTCTTATAATATGCCTTTTGATACTATTTGGCCACAAAAAACTAACTTAAATCACAGCTGGCTATGATTTCTCAGCAGTTACCATGCACATTTTAGGATTCTTCAAAAGGGGAAAATGTGTCACCCATAAATTGTTTTCATGTATAAGAAATTTCATAAATAATAACATTAAAAATTAATAAATGGCAGAGAGTTTGTTGAATGTTAATCTCACTTTTGTGATTTCTTTCTCTATTTAGAATCAAATGGAGTTTTTTTTTGGGGGGGGTTGGGTTTTGTTTTGTTTTGTTTTTGAGATATCAAACAATTAACTGGTTTCTGAAAAGTCTGGAGGCCCTGTATACTATCCCTGTAATGCTTAATGGTGCTGCCCCATTTAAGACTATGAAATAAATCAACTCATCTGTTCCTGTTTTCACTGTCCCATGTCCATTCCAGAAATTCTTCACCTTTGAAGTAAACAAAATAAAGCTCCTTGAGTAATCAGATTTGATTATTTAAAAACAGATTTGAGAGAGGATTTCGAGAGTAACATTTATGTCCATGGTTAAAAAGTGTATAGTTTTATTTGGGAGTCTGTTGCTCCTTTCTAAACCTTACAAAATGATTCTAGGTCATTAGGCTTTCCTGCTGTTCCCACCTGCCATGATATGTCAATTCCATTGCAGAGGAACTAAACTTGGGAGGTGGGTGGAAAGGGCAAGCCAGTATGAACATAATCAGTCATCAAAATTACCTTGCTAACTTACCTTCTCAAATATAGATACATATATTTGTGAGCCTGTTAGGACTCTGATCCTTTGTGCTTGTATGAACAGTTAGCTTTTTAAAACAGAACACTGAATACTTCTCAAACACATATCTAAGGGCAACAATTCATTGGCATATGAACTAAGAATTATCATCTTGGAGGATTAGAAATGAACTGACTCTCAAATCCTGACTTGGATAAAGAATTTTATTTTTCTCATTATTAGTTTTATAGTAACAGATCTAGAAATAACGAAGCATGTCAGCAAAAGTCTCTTTTCTCAATATTTGTGTCTGAGTTGGCAGCATAACTGCTGACAATCTTACATGCAATCTGCTCTGCTAAGATCTGCAGACTTAACTGTGTTTAGGTGGTTCAGATAAGCTTTGAATAAGCATCTGAATATCTGGGTGCTTATGGAAAATGAACCAAATTCCTCTCCTTTTGAGATTCACTTATATCTTATTGTAATGCATTCATGTAGGAATAATAGAAGGTCTTGCTTTACATACCTAATCTTACCATTAATATTAAACAATGAATTCAATGTTGTCAGCCACGTGGTACTTCATTCATTCCAATGAGCAGGAATCTTTTGTGTTTATTTTATTTCCAGACAGTAAAATGCTATGCTATTTGCTTTCTTAAAACAGCTGCAGTGTTTCTCTGGGGAATTGGCATTTCATGGAAAAGTGTGATCACTGATTCCAAAAGGCTAAATGATATAAAAACTGTAAAATTGTGCATGGAGTCAGATGATATAACAGGAGAGGAGGCTGGTGGTGACGGGCTTTGTTTTTCTGATCTAGTTAAAGTCCAGCTTCTGCTTCCATGTTTTCTTCCTGTTACCACCAATCATATGCTGTTACTTTCCTTTACCAAATTAAATCTGCAAGTTGAAAAGTTACACACCATTAGGAATACTTAGGGGTTTCCCAGGTGGTGCTTGGAGAAGGAAATGGCAACCCACACCAGTGTTCTTGCCTGGAGAATCCCAGGGACAGGGGAGCCTGGTGGGCTGCCGTCTATGGGGTCGCACAGAGTCAGACATGACTAAAGTGACTTAGCAGCAGCAGCAGCAGGTGGTGCAGTGGTAAAGAATCCGCCTGCCAATGCAGAAGATGCAAGAGATGAGGGTTCGATCCCTGGGTTGGGAAGATCCCCTGGATAGGAAAGGGCAACCCACTCCAGTATTCTTGCCTGGAAAATTTCATGGACGGTGGAGCCTGGCAGGTTACAGTCCATGGGGTCGCAAAGAGTCAGACACAACCGAGTGATTGAGAACACACACACACAGAAAGCTTTACCTCTTCATAATTGATTTGCTTGCAATTAGAATAAATTGCCACTTACCTGGTAAGCACATGTGGGTCATGAGTCCAAAGGACACGTTTCTAGAAGAGGTGTTTTCTAAGTCCCTAGAAAAATTTACGAATATATGCTCCCCTTTCCAAACAGTCAAAAAATAAACCTGCTCCCACAGCCTTAACAGGCGGGTTCTTACCTGTTATCAACAGGCAAGTTGATCAACAGTAAGTAATAACTTAAAACAAACTTTCAAAACAGATTTTTTAAAGTCAAAATAGATTTGCCACTGAAAAAAAGAGCCCCCCCAAAAATTGAGTAATACATTTTAACCTTCTACTGTATTCCAGGCACTGAAATATTTGTTTCTCCCCTCACTCCATTTTGTTCTCACAACTTTTTTGAAGGAGGTAGTGTTTGGGAACTGATGACCAAAACCACCGTTCTTGTCCAGGCACAATAATAAACCGTAATAACCAATAACTGTTTACATGAGTTATCTCTCAGCAGGAGGCCCCCATAAGGATTGCAGTGCTGCCACTGAAAACTAACTGGGAGGATTCAGGAGGAGCCAAAGGAGGGAGCACAGTTCCCAGAAACACTCACACTGAAATCCATCTTGCTGAGAGATGAGCGTGCCACCAGGAAGGACCCTGAGTCAGACCACAAACGGGCAGACTAAATGACTGGCCAGAGACAGCCAGTATACCAACTCCTTCACCATAGAGCCTGAGACTGGGACGCATCCAGAACAGTTTCCCACTGCTCACTTATACCTCTGTCTGCCACCCACCAAACGGGGGAAAGAGCTAGTCGGCCTTTCTAATTCCTCCCCTCTCTTTTTTTTTTACCACTTGCTTCCCCAACTTCTTCTTGAGGAGAAATGGGGGAAAGGAATTCTTTCCTGCTGCAAAGTGATGCCACAGAAATGTAGGAAATGTCTTAATCTCCTTTTATTTTCACTTTATTAATTCACTGATTTACAACCACTCTTCTGAATAAAAGCTTAATTATATGAGAGAAAGTACACTGACATATAAACAGCCTGTATATATAATGCAGGATTTAATATCTCAACTTATCTCTAAGAAGATTTATCCAAAAATAACCACTTTTTAAATATTTGAACAGTGAACTTTATAAAAATTTTAAGCAAAGCTATAGTGTGTTTTCATCATAGAATCTAGTTCAAAATTGTATATGTTTTTATATACAGTAAATTAATAGTTTACTAAATTCTATTTTTAAAGAATATTTGTTTAATATGTGAATTTAAGTTTACTGCCTAATCAACAAGCCAAGCAAATGCTACAAGATATGATAGAACTCCGGCTTGGAGAGGACACGGGGGCTTTGCTATTTTCAGTATACTCAAGCAGTAATGAAGCAGCCGCACCGGCTGAGCGTAACCCAGCATGTGATGGTTCAGAAAAAGATGCGTTTATACACGTTGCAGCTAACCACCTTACGGATTGATATTATACCCTTTAATAGATTAAGAAGGGCTTCCCTGCCTGAGAAATCCCATGGACAGAGGAATCTGGTAGGCTATAGTCCATGGGATTACAAAGAACTAGACACAATGGAGCACACACATGTGCATACACACACACACACACACACACACACACACACATTAAGAAACTGAAGCCCCCAGAGAGCAGGTGCATGGCTCAAGGTTATACAACTAGCAGATAATAGATATGGGAACTAAATCAGTTCTTCTGATCCTAAATCCCTCACTATTTCCAGCACATATACTAAAAGTAAAACCAGAAGCCATAAAATATGCCAACTGAAACACCATAATTTTCATTGACATCCAATAGCAGCAAATTAATAATGACAAATGTATTATTTATTTATTAAATTTATCAGATCAGATCAGATCAGTCGCTCAGTCATGTCCAACTCTTTGCGACCCCATGAACTGCAGCACGCCAGGCCTCCCTGTCCATCACCAACTCCCAGAGTTCACTCAGACTCATGTCCATCGAGTCAGTGATGCCATCCAGCCATCTCATCCTCTGTCGTCCCCTTCTCCTCTTGCCCCCAACCCCTCCCAGCATCAGAGTCTTTTCCAATGAGTCAACTCTTCACATGAGGCGCCCAAAGTACTGGAGTTTCAGCTTTAGCATCATTCCTTCCAAAGAAATCCCAGGGCTGATCTCCTTCAGAATGGACTGGTTGGATCTCCTTGCAGTCCAAGGGACTCTCAAGAGTCTTCTCCA
>NW_011494961.1:6091448-6108389 GCF_000754665.1 Bison bison bison
GACAGATCTCCTTCAGAATGGACTGGTTGGATCTCCTTGCAGTCCAAGGGACTCTCAAGAGTCTTCTCCAACACCACAGTTCAAAAGCATCAATTCTTCGGCGCTCAGCCTTCTTCACAGTCCAACTCTCACATCCATACATGACCACAGGAAAAACCATAGCCTTGACTAGACGAACCTTTGTTGGCAAAGTAATGTCTCTGCTTTTGAATATGCTATCTAGGTTGATCATAACTTTCCTTCCAAGGAGTAAGCGTCTTTTAATTTCATGGCTGCAGTCACCATCTGCAGTGACTTTGGAGCCCCCCCAAATAAATTCTGACACTGTTTCCACTGTTTCCACTCTTTCCCCATCTATTTCCCATGAAATGATGGGACCAGATGCCATGATCTTCGTTTTCTGAATGTTGAGCTTTAAGCCAACTTTTCACTCTCTACTTTCACCTTCATCAAGAGGCTATTTAGTTCCTCTTCACTTTCTGCCATAAGGGTGGTGTCATCTGCATATCTGAGGTTATTGATATTTCTCCCGGCAATCTTGATTCCAGTTTGTGTTTCTTCCAGTCCAGCGTTTCTTATGATGTACTCTGCATAGAAGTTAAATAAACAGGGTGACGATACACAGCCTTGATGTACTCCTTTCCCTATTTGGAACCAGTCTGTTGTTCCATGTCCAGTTCTAACTGTTGCTTCCTGACCTGCAAACAGATTTCTCAAGAGGCAGATCAGGTGGTCTGGTATTCCCATCTCTTTTAGAATTTTCCACAGTTTATTGTGATCCACACAGTCAAAGGCTTTGGCATAGTCAATAAAGCAGAATTAGATGCTTTTCTGGAACTCTCTTGCTTTTTCCATGATCCAGCAGCAATTGTTGGCAATTTGGTCTCTGGTTCCTCTGCCTTTTCTAAAACCAGCTTGAACATCAGGAAGTTCACAGTTCACATATTGCTGAAGCCTGGCTTGGAGAATTTTAAGCATTACTTTACTAGAGTGTGAGATGAGTGCAATTATGCGGTAGTTTGAGCATTCTTTGGCATTGCCTTTCTTTGGGATCGGAATGAAAACTGACCTTTTCCAGTCCTGTGACCACTGCTGAGTTTTACAAATTTGCTGGCATATTGAGTGCAGCACTTTCACAGCATCATCTTTCAGGATTTGGAATAGCTCAACTGGAATTCTATCACCTCCACTAACTTTGTTCGTAGTGATGCTTTCTAAGGCCCACTTGACTTCACATTCCAGGATGTCTGGCTCTAGGTCAGTGATCACACCATCATGATTATCTGGATCGTGAAGATCTTTTTTGTACAGTTCTTCTGTGTATTCTTGACATCTCTTCTTAATATCTTCTGCTTCTGTAAGGTCCATACCATTTCTGTCCTTTATCGAGCCCATCTTTGCATGAAATGTTCCTTTGGTATCTCTGATTTTCTTGAAGAGATCCGTAGTCCTTCCCATTCTATTGTTTTCCTCTATTTCTTTGCATTGATTGCTGAAGAAGTCTTTCTTATCTCTTCTTGCTATTCTTTGGAACTCTGCATTCAGATGTTTATATCTTTCCTTTTCTCCTTTGCTTTTTGCTTCTCTTCTTTTCACAGCTATTTGTAAGGCCTCCCCAGACAGCCATTTTGCTTTTTTGCATTTCTTTTCTATGGCAATGGTCTTGATCCCTGTCTCCTGTACAATGTCACGAACCTCATTCCATAGTTCATCAGGCACTCTATCTATCAGATCTAGGCCCTTAAATCTATTTCTCACTTCCACTGTATAATCATAAGGGATTTGATTTAGGTCATACCTGAATGGTCTAGTGGTTTTCCCTACTTTCTTCAATTTAAGTCTGAATTTGGCAATAAGAAGTTCATGGTCTGAGCCACAGTCAGCTCCTGGTCTTGTTTTTGCTGACTGTATAGAGCTTCTCCATCTTTGGCTACAAAGAATATAATCAATCTGATTTCGGTGTTGACCATCTGGTGATGTCCATGTATAAAGTCTTCTCTTGTGTTGTATTGAATTAATTATTTAATGTTTCTAAATAGACTAATAATCATGAATTGTTACCTTAATTGAATTATTGGAATCATTTTAAACAAATTAATATTAATAACAGCTCAGTGTTAGAAAATATAAAGGAAATTCATGAGGCCTCCTCTCTTTTTTCTTCATTCTTGCTCAAAATTTTATCTTACAAAGTTCAGAAGTTGTTACTTCCTATCTGAAGTTTCAAAACCTTTTAAACTGAATAATTTTCACTTCCAACCAACTTGGTCACGTGTACTATATGTCAACAATTTCAGCTAGATTCTCAACTCATCACCACCCCCCACAATTGTGCCTCTGTCACCTACAACTCCAATTGCTCTCTCTAAGCAGGACGTTCTACCTCCCAGCTCCCTCCCACCCTTTCTTTGTTCATACTTCTCTGTGAACTTCCTCAAGACTCTGATGTCTCCAGCCTCACCTGGGTGTTGCTTTCTGGTTTCTCTCTCCCCTGCCCAACCTCAGTCCTCATTGCTTATGGCTGAGCATGTATTTTCTCACCTCCAGAACACTCCATTGCTTGCACGCGTAAATTTCTGCTGTGCCTTCCAGCAAAACACCAAACTCAACCTAGTGACATCATGTGAGCAGAGAAGTAAGTGCTTCTGAGGAAACCACACCATGGACTTCCTACCACCTTAGCAAAGCCTGAAACATCAGCTACCAACACTTTCACTTGACTGATCAACCATCTTCATCTCGTTACCTCCAGGCATAGCAAATGAGTCCTACTAAGATTCTTGCATTATACCTGCCTCCAAGTCTCCCTGAAATCTTACTCTGTGAGCCATCCTCAGCCAAAAAATAGTATAGACAGATGATGGATAGATAGAACTCACCTGATGCTCAGTCCCTTTCAGAGCACAATATGCTCTTTTTTTGTGTCTTAACTTTTAAGAGTAACTGTACTCTTAAAGATACTGTCTTCATTCCTCATTTCCAAGTCAATTGTCAACCCATTTAGAGCTGTTTTCTGTCTCCACTTCAACCCTACTCCAAAAATCTCCAGTGACTTCCTTTGTTGCTGAATCAGTGGATCCTTTTTAATATCATTGCTTAATTGGCACTGTCAACTAGCCCCTCCTTGGAAAAATGGCCTGTGATTTCTAAAATTTTGAGTAACCGCTTACTTTTCTCTGTTCTTCAATGTACCCTCTCCTCTGTTCACTACTGAAACACTTGTGTTTTTCAGAGTCCTGTCATTGGTTTATTGATTTTAAATGCTTTCTCTGATTGACTTCATTCGTTCTGATGGTTTCAAAATGCAAATGACTCCCCATCTCTCTCTCTCTCTCTCTCTCTCTCTCACACACACACAACACAGATATCCCTAGCCAGCCTAGTCGTCTTTCCCAAGCTTCAGAATTACATATTTAACAGGCTGCTGGAGATCCCCACCTATATATCTTGTCTATGTGTGCACATTTGGTCATGTCTGACTCTTTGCAGCCCCATAGTCTGTAGCCTGCCAGCTTCTCTGTCTGTGGAATTCCCCAGGCAAGAATACTGGAGTGGGTTGCATTTTCCTACTCCAAGGGATCTTCCCAACCCAGGGATCATTCCTTGTCTCTTGCATCTCCTGCACTGGTAGACAGATTCGTTACCACTTACCCGGGAAGTCCTGCTGCTAAATCGATTCAGTCATGTCCGACTTTGTGTGACCCCATAGATGGTAGCCCACCAGGCTCCTCCGTCCATGGGATTTTCCAGGCAAGAGTACTGGAGTGGGATGCCATCACCTTCTTCACCTGGGAAGTCCTATGAAGATATAAATTCAACACATTTAAAACTGACTTTATTTTTTATCCCTAAATCAGGGCTCCATCCATTAAGATCCTTAAATTAGAAACCCCACATCCATCTTTGACTCTTTCCTAATAAGTTTCTAATCCAAATTTAAAGTTTTGCTAATTTTACTAGTAAAATTTTTCTCCTCCACTGCTCTAGATTAGGAACACATCCCGACTTGGGATTGCTGAAACTCTCCAATCCAAAACTATCTCCAATGGTCCACCATTTGAAAATACCCCATGCAAAAATACCCAGGCCACTTTTCAGCCTAAATCTTTGGTGGCTCTCATGGCCTTCAAAGAATCAAGTCTTGTTCTCTGCAACTTCATCAACCTCATCTCCCCAGATTTAATAAACCCAAGGGCAGACCCAGGCTTGGTGGGGCCTGCTGCTGCTGCTGCTAAGTCGCTTCAGTTGTGTCTGACTCTGTGCGACCCCATAGACGGCAGCCCACCAGGCTCCCCCGTCCCTGAGATTCTCCAGGCAAGAACACTGGAGTGGGTTGCCATTTCCTTCTCCAATGCATGAAAGTGAAAAGTGAAAGTGAAGTCACTCAGTCGTGTCCAACTCCCAGCAACTCCATGAACTGCAGCCCACCAGGCTCCTCGATCCATGGGATTTTCCAGGCAAGAATACTGGAGTGGGGTGCCACTGCCTTCTCCAGGCACAGTAATTTGAGGAAGGAATCTTCTTTAAGAAAAGGAAACAAAATTAGATACAAAAGTAAACATGCCTTTTGAGTGAAAAAAAGAAATCACAACAAATGTTGAAACCTCAAAATACAGGTCCCTTTCCTGGAGGTCTCTAGGCATTTAAACAGAAATGTTTACACAGATATGCTTCTAGATTGCAACCTGGCCTCCCCTTCCCACCTAAAACTTCCATAACTCCCAGCAACCCCCAGAGATCAGCAGGAACTATTCAAGTGAAAGAACCTGAAGGCTGAGCTTCATCAGCTTTCCAGTAAATTCTGTTCTACTTGCACTTTAAGTTCCAACAGACTAAGCTATGTTCCAAACACACACCAGGCAACTTGGAGTCTCTTTGCCTTTGCTTATGCTTAAAGTCACTTGTGTATTCTATGCCCTGCCCCGGCTTGCCCTGCCATCCCCTCTCAGTCTCCACACATCCTTCTTGCCTGAATAATTCCTACCTATTGTTCAACATTCACTTCAAGTGTCGCCTGATTCACCCACAACAGGAGACTCCCCTCCTCAGAGCTCTCTTAATTTCAAGAGCAGCTCTCCCCTAACATTTGCAGGGTCCAGAGCAAGGATCCAAATGGAAACCCATTTGCTATATACCCAAATATTATATACCCTAAAAGTTATAAATCAAGCTGATAAACTGTTAACTAAAATAGATTCTGTCCTTCCACCATGAGAGAGATATCTTCTAGATGGCTGAGTTCAAAGCTAGAATTCTTGAACTCCTTGCAGTTCTGAGCCAGAACTTGCCACACTGGAACAGCTTTTCTCAAAGACAGGATCACATCGACTTCTCTTCTCAATTAACTCTTTGCACTGACTTTCTTCCACATGGCAACAACTTCAGATGTGTACATGTCGACAACCAGCTCTGTTATATATATTGCAGCTCCACCTATTACCACTGCTGTCCAGGACCAGCCTTTGGGGCTAGGAGGGTGTACATCAGAGGCACAGTTCAGCAGGTGGACTCAAGAAAGAGGAGAATGCAGAGAATTCCAGGTCCAACGCACAGTCTAGAAGAGGAAGCAGATTTTGGTGATTACATGTCCTTTATCCTCCAAATGCTGCACCCCATGGGAAAGGACAGGCCACACACAGGAGAATGCAGAGTGAGGCTTTCTAAAGCAGAGAGGCCAGGGCAGGTGCCCCTGTTGCCTGGGTCTGAGGGAGACACTGTTTATATGAATGATATGTATGTCTCCCCATTAGACTGTGAGCTCTTCATGAGCAAAAACTGCTTTCTCATCCATTGTTGCCAGCAAACCACAAATGCCTAAGAATAAACAAGTGAGTAAGTGAATAGAGAGAGGAAGAAAGAATAGAAGAAAAGCATAAATCAGGAGCTAGAATGCCTATAAAACGATTCCCATCAGGCTCCCCATGGATCTCTAGAATCTGTTCACAGAGAAGAAGACTTTCCTATCAGGAGACAAGACTTCTTTAAACGCAGTTCTCTGGGACGCCAATCACAAATGCAGTGATTTAAAATGCCTAGATGGTGTCCAGCAATACGCCTTTTTACAAGTTCACCAGTGATTCCTATGTGCCTTGACCAGGGGTTTAAAAGTACAAATACCATTTGAGGTAACACCAAGAACCATCTTCAAAATGAAGTGTAATTGTTTCTCAGTCAATAAATAATGTTGCCTGGTAGCAAAGTCTTCCCCAACTCAGCAGTGAGAGAGCAAGTCTGCCTGATGGAGAGTTGGAAGGGACAAGGTGAGAGAAGGCTGTAAAAAGGAGGATGATAAAACACCACTTTTCAAGAAATGAATACACAGTACCTAACTCATTATCTGGTGCCAAGTAACTGCTCAAAATGTGAGGATTAAAAGAGGAAAATAACTTTCAAAGGCCTCTCAGCTCTATTCACAGTTGGTCCTGTTTCTCTTCAGCTGGGCAAAGGCAAATAGAAACTGGCGCAGTGAGGTATTTTTGTCGTACGCAGCTGCAATTTCTGCTACCACACTTCAAAAAAATTCAAGTAGGATCTTTAAAAACCTGTTATTGTGATGAAAGAATTTTCTTCCCAGAGAATTCATTAATCAAAGGATCACTGAAAGGACCTTACTTCCAAACAATTTGTAAATAGGATGAGTTCTGTACCAAGTCTGGGATGCTGCCTTCATTAAGTTTAGAGAAGGAAGTTGCAACAACTCTGTGATGTAGCAGAAGAAAAGGGGGCGTTGGGGACTTCCCTGGTGGTCCAGTGGTTAAGTTCACCTGCCCGTGAAGGGGACGGGGGTTTGATCCCTGCTCCAGAAAGATTCCACGTGCGCAGGGCAGCTAAGCCCATGTGCCACAAGTACTGAGCCGGCCTGCCCTAGCTCCCATGCTCTGCACAAAAGCCACCACACTGGGAAACCCTCACACCACACAAGAGAGTAGCCGTCACTCACCCTAAGCGGAGAAAGTCCCACGCGCAGCAATACTCAGAGCAGTCAAAACTAAATAAATAATAAATAAAATCTACTTTTTTAAAAAAGAAAGGGGACATTGGAATCAAAATCTCGGTTTTGAATACTATCCTGGAACTCTGGAAAAGTTATCTTTCTTTTCTCAATTCAAAGATGTAGTTAATAACAAAACTATTTTACAAGGCTATTTTCCAAGGTTTAAATACACTGGTTTATATAAAGCACCTTCACATCGCCTTATACTTAGGATCTAAAAATGTTTGATAAACTTAAGCCCTTTCACCTTATCTAAACTACAATAGTCATATGTATAGCACATCTCACGAGACAAAGATACATTAAAGTCAGCTTTTACCAACTTGACTTTCCAGCCAACCATCAGCTAAATTTCTCTATACTGGTATAAATGTTTCTCACACAACAAATACTTGTTTAATCATGATGTATTTCTTTTTATTTTTTTTAATTTTATTTTATTTTTAAACTTTACATAATTGTATTAGTTTTGCCAAATATCAAATTGATGTATTTCTTATTGCCTTACTTTGGTAGTAAATAAAACCCGGAGTTTCTCACATAAAATTGAGTACATTTACCAGTGACTCCTATGTCAGACTGCTTCCATTAGTGGACATAAATTATCACGTTTAATTGTACTCACCCAAAGCAATAAATAAATGAGTGTGTGAATTGAACTTAATTTGAGTTCAGACTTTGGCTTGCCTGAGTTCATTAAGTTTCTTACTCTTCACCAATATAGAATGAATCTGTTCTCTTGATTTAGATTTTGCCTGAAGAACATTAAGCCCAGTAGTTTTAAATAACAATCAAGTATTTAAGTTCTCCTATGTTCTTTTAAAATATTCACAAGCCCAAAACCAAGATGTCAGGCATGGGAAACTTTATGCAAACACATTTTCGAAAATTGCTTGAAAATTTATGGCAGCTGTCCCCACACATAGAAATAATTTTTACAATGCCAGCGTCACCACTGAAGATGACGGCATCGGAGGTCTCGATGAATTCAGCCTCAGAGTTCTTGACTGACTTTTTCAATTCTTATTTGAATCCTTATTAATATTCCATATAATAGCTTCTCATTTCCTTCAGACCCTAAATCTAGAAATGCCTTTATTTTTCTGTGTGTACATAAGAGGCACTTAAACCTAGAACTTGATAAAAAAGATAATAAGCTATGAATCTAGAGGCACAGGCTAAATCTTGAATTTATTACTAAAGTCTGAGTAAATAAATTAACTCTTACTGATAATATTCTCTAAGATATTATTAAAATTACAGTCATTTACATTTGTAAAACAATACTTTGCAATTCATAAGATTTTAATAATTAACATCTAATTCAAGCAAAAAAGAAAATGGCCAGGAGTAAAGCAGAGGGAATTCCTGTGCATGATTTCTAGAAGCACTAACAGTAATAGATACTAACAGGTCTTTCCCAACTGGACCCACCGACTTTGATTTATGCCTCATACAACTGGCTTTGTGCTCCATTCTTTAGAGTCTTGAATGGTTAAATCTTTACCTCAATTGGAAAAGTCCATTCTGTAAGCTTTCACCATCAGAGTAGTCAGGCTGCTGATACTATTCCTCAGAAGAGTTCTGTCAAGTTGTTGAAAACCATTCTGTTAAATGATGCCTAACTATCTCCTAATCATTAAGACAATCAGTTCTATATAAAAATGATACACTGTCAATTCTCTTCTTAAAGTCACCCTCCATGGGCAAAAATAGAGGAGAAATATTTTCTACCATAATCTCCACAAAGTTTAAAGAGTCAGTGTAGCTGGAAATGTCTCATAACTCTCCATTTTTTATACCATCAACGCGGCAAGAGCAAAGACTGAGGGGGCCTCCTTTGGTGTCCATAATTTCTATCTGTTGTGCTCTTTCAATTAAAAGTTTACTTGTGCTTTATTTTTGTTGTTGTTGAAAGTATCCCAAAAAATAGTATCTGTAAGCAGCATGGAGTGTAGTATTTCTGTGAAATTAATCAGGGAATCTTGACTACCAAGTTCCAGGAAATGCTGGGTTAAATTACCCTGGCCCATTAGTGACCGTGCTGTGTAGTAAAAGGAGCATTGCTCTCGAGTGCCGCTACCCCACTTACTATTATGTGACCTTTACTGCAGAATTTCTTTACCTCACACTTCCATTTCTTTATCCATAAAATGAGGAGACTGGAATGCAACAGATTTAAAACTCTAACATCCAGTGATTTAAAACTCTAATATCCAATGATTCTTCCTGGAAAACAAAATAATAACTTGATATCTGAGTTTTACTGGCTCTACTGATTTGTCCTTATTTGCTTGAAATCCCAACATATAAGACATAGCCTCTGGTTTCAGGCTTTAACAAGATGTATATACTTTTAATGTCAATTATTCAACTTAAATTTGTAAACTAGCATTTCTCGGAACAGGTGAGAAACCAGACTGATATTCAAGTAAGGTAGCAATTAACTAGTCCTGTCTGAATCATGGTGCTATAAAGCAATTTATTTTTAAAAAAGAGGATAAAATCACATTTAAAGTAACTGTTTTATTTTACCAAGAGTGTATTAATGATATTGAGTTCTAAATTATATAGTATACAGTTTTTAAATACTGTATATTTCAAAGTATTGAATTATAATTTGCTTATAAAATGTAAGCTCAAATCTCCCATTATTCTGATAACACATATTGTCAGATGTAGGTAGTTTTGACTAGCAAATACATTTTGATGGCAATTCAAGAATAATAGAATCTTTGCCTCTAACACAGCTCTTTAAACCAAACCACAAGTTGCATGAATTGAATTGAATAAGAATTGAGTATGTTCCCTCTCCTTTAATATAAACAGCCTTTAAATATAGACATTAAAAGAACCAACTCAAAAACAAGCTGAATATCCATTATGAGATGTTAGTATTGTGACATGAAGCTGTAATTACAGAGCATTAATTTTTATGCTTTAGTGTATTTAATATAACACTTTATTAATTACATAGAAAATAAATAGACTTCACATGTTGTGTTTTGTTTACAATAGTAATTTTTTTAAAGTTCTGAAATAAAATGTCAAGGGCTATTGTTCTATTTTGTTCCCATTCGTTTATGGCTTTTATCCTTTAAGATTGGGTAATGTGAACCTTACCATAGCCTTTCATTTAAAGTTTTGAAAAACTCTGGATTCTTTCTTTATCAGCAAATAAAGATAAGAGTAGCATGCTAAAAATGCCAATTTTACTTCTTGTCTTGAAAGGTGATAATGTGCTTTCCAAAGCAAATTTTTTTTTCCTAAGTCCAAAGACTCAGTAATAACACCTTAATAATCTTTTCATCTTGAATAGCACAATTCTTTGAAAATATTAATTACTGAACCATTCATGATATCATTTTGAAATTATGTTACACCACTTGTAACACTTAAGCAAATTCAAAATGTTGTACAAAGAGAAATCAATATTATTAGAGGGCTATTGACCAAGAAAGATTTTTTCAGAAACACCACTATTCTAAGCCTATGTGAGTACAATAAGCTTGAACACTAATTAGCTGCTGAAAACAACAAAAGCTTTATTTAGGTGGAGAAACATGTCATTAGTCATAGGTCCTATGAGTGGAAAAATTTTAAGATACTTGAATCATGATATTTAAAAATAAATGCGGCTATCTATAATAAGTCCTTCATTTTAATCAGGTTTTTGGTACACTTAATTGATGCATTCTTGTAGCAAATAACTATGTAATGGAAAGAGATGATTAAAAATGAGTAACATGCTTATTTTAAAACCCAACCATTTCTACTGATGTAATAGGAATAACAAATCTTAAATCACAATCATTGTATGGTAAATAATATAAGGTTTTTGACTTTTCATTTATACTTCAGAACCCTAACCACATTGTCTCACTTATTTGTAATCCATCAACCCAGGTGACAAATAGTCTTCTATATTTACCCACTCAGAATGTACAAGAAGCATACTGTATTAGCAGCTGAAACTACAAACGCTACTGTCAATCAAACAGTCTGGCAGAGTACCATATTTCTTTTCACCAAGAGGCTTAAAGCAAAGAATCTGTGCCTAATTCTTTTAAACCTTATAGGTCAAAAGGTTTTAAAATTATTTTTGACACCATTTCTTTGCTTTGTCAACAGGCCTGAGTACTTTTTAGCTTGTAAAGGATATCAAAAATGACTCATTTTAACATCGCAAATTTATGGGTTTTGAGACATCACTTTTCACAGTAACATAATTCTGCAGGCAGATTAGATGATTGCTATGCCTCAGAAAGATGTTGATATGATTTTGAAAACTGTGTCCTCAAAGCCTGGCTACATAGTACCTAGAACTGAGCCAAATGGCGAGTGAGCCCTTAGAGGCGTTTTTGGCTATGGTGAGGGCCACAGCCCTGGGGTGGGTGGTCCTTACTTAAGGGAATCCCAACTTCTAGAGGTATTGGCAATTCCCTGAGGCCTATACTGTGTTACGGGGAAACATCTTAGCAGTTCTTTTGAAGTCAATGAATTAACTCCCCCCAAATCCAAATCACAACAGTCCATACACCTTATGATTAAAACATTAGAGTCACCTTCTCCTTGTACAGGAGTACTGAATGCACATCTTTCTTCCCTGAGCTATTACTCCTCGCTTTGTTCTGTATTCAAGTCACTTCAATGAACCTTCTGGTCTTTTCTAAAGCCTGCCCCCTCTTCTTTCACATCTCAAATATGTCTTCTTTTCAATCCTATCAGCTGAACTGTATCAATGAACTTTCCCCTTTCCAGGTACTTCCCTATCCCTGGCAGGTTATTTCCCCGCCCAACAAAGTGGTTTGCTCAGAGCAGCTCAGCGACAAGTCTTATCATTCTGTTAGCACACTACTCCTGGGAAGCAAATGTATTCCTTGCCTCTGTTGTCTAATCTTCTCACACTGATATCAATAAGGCATCTTCATGATTACATACCTTACACCTGATATACCCTCTCTCTGCAAACTTGGTGACTCCACTCCCTTCTTTAAAGTCTCTCTCTTCGTGGAGCTTTTCTTGACACACTGAAGAGCAATGACAAGCGCTTCCTGGCCTCACCCTGACCAAACATGAAGTACTTTCTCAGTCTCTCAGTTACCACCCAAGAGTGATACGCAGTGCTAGGATGTCCTTTCTTTCTTTTAATGCCGCTGTAGAGCCTTATAGCGTGGTATGTATACTCTCCATATCGGTCTGTGGGAATGTGGCTGAGCAACTGAAGAGTCCTAGAAATGACATACAATGCAGCGATGTATCACATGCAGTAACTGCACAATTAACATTTGTATGGTGATGCTGAGAATGCTTAGAACAATCAACTTTTCTTCAAACTCTGAATGATTTGAAGAGAATTATTCCTCCTTTTTGCATTCATTAGGACGCTCAGGGTACCATGTCATCAATAAAGAGGAAGTGATTCAGAATAGAGTGATTGTAAGATTCACTCATGAACTTGTACATGAGAGAGAATTTTAAAATATTTAAGTATACTATAATTAAGATAATTCTTGTAATTACACAAACATGTATAGTTACACAGATATATATATTACACAACAAAAATTAACACACGCACTCCCCCATTACACAATTAAGCATCTTCTCCAGAAAGGAGGAAACATCTTTGAATTCTCTTTCCTGTCCCAAACTTTCAATGGCGGTGAAAGCAAGCACTATTATAGTAATGGTTGCTTTACAATGGATGTTTTATTTTTAAAATGCCACTCTCAATAAAAATTGAGCTTACTGAGGCTATTGCATATTTCCTAAAGCCTGTGTTTTTTACACATAGGCAATGGCAGTACACACTGAGCCATAGCTTAGGTTTGTTGCTATTGTGATTGTTATAAAGCAAAGGATTTTAAAAGTTTTTAAATTTCACCATGTTACATCTGAATGACATTTTGCAAGCTACACCTTCATAAATTTGGGCTGTAATTGTAAATGAATAATAAATAATAAGCATATTGTCCTGAAATGCTTTTCAATTAGCTCTCAAATGCATTTGGGTTTTTCTGTCCATATTAACAGATTGGACAAGTTATAACAAATTATAATTTCCAACATGTGTACTATGATGATGTAGGGTGGGGTGGTAAATCTCACCTGCATTTGCCAATAAGCCATTTTTAATAATTTCATTTCTACCATTTTATTTCTAGAGCCTGAAATCTTAGGCAGTTTTTGTTTCCTAGGTATTTATCTTTTTCTTTCCTGTCCTAGATTTTTTTAAAGAGAAGGAGAGGAAAGAAAAGAACTCTATGCCTTAAAAATTTAAACTAAGCTCCCTTCCTAAATCTATGGTAAAAACCCATGCCTTTCAGATTTGCAAATCATTTTGCAGTAGACCCTTCTATTACATTACCTGGAACAAAATAAAGCAGAGATTTTAACAGAAAAAGTCTGTAGACATATTACACATAGAAGCATAAGGTCATTGTCTTATAAAAATCAATCTGCTTTTTAAAGGTTTCCTCAGCAAGGATGTTTCACACGGAATGTATAGATGGTTCAAGGATATGCACATAGGTACTAAAAGCTGTCTCTCCCCCAAAATGTAAAGTTTAGAATCAATCTATAAATGGCTCTAAGTGGCTTCTTTGGCTTCAGGGGTGTTTCATATCTGTGGGACTCCAGGCCCAGTGACATTTTGATACAGTTTTAGTGGGAAATTTTATAAAGCCATGCCTTGTGCTCGATTGCACCCTAGAGAGGATAGTATGATGACAAGGTTCCCATGCACCATTTGCCCTTGTATATGGATACATTTTCCTACCAAGTCGAACCAATAGAACCTCATTGCTGGGTAAAGGTTGACTTGGAGTTGAGTCCTGACGGGACAGCTTTTCCCTCTTCCTCTCACCTTTCAACTTTCAATTGCCCACTTTAAAAAGAGGCAAAGAGTTTACAGAAATAGAGTTGGCTTTAAAGACTATTTATATTACAACATCAGAATTTCCTTTTTAAAAAGATTACAATAGTGTTCCTATCTTTCACAGTGATGTGACTGAGATTATTGTCTATCTGAAAACATTTCCATTATGTCTCAGGCATAAGAGAACTCAATAAATATGGAGTTTATTAAAGGGAAATCAGCATGTAACTATGAAATAGTAAGTTAATAAATAAAATCCAGTGATAATATGGCATGATAAAATTATCCAGTAATATATATGAACCATTTCAAAACAACTCTCAGGAAAAGGCATTTGCCATTCCTCTTACACAGCACCTGCGTGATTCATTCTATTCTCTCTCGACATTTACGTGATGAACTCTACAGAGTCCGAGAAGTTTGATATTCTATTTGTAAAACATAAAAAGTTATTAAATGAATATGCTGCTTTTTCCCCTCCAATTTTATTTTACTGTTACCCAGTTGTAGGCCAAACAGAGAATTTTCTTCTGAGACCAAGAAATGGCAATTCTGACTATTATGGAGCACAAAGTTATGGCTGTTTTAATACATACTTTGCTGAACAGGGTATCTCTTAGCTTGTAGCTGACAAAACACAATTTTACAGTGAGATTCATTTCCCTTGCCATAGATTACACTGCGTTGATTCTGTTTTGCTTTTGGTCAAATGCCAAAACAATACATCTAGCAACAAAAAAGCAATGCCGCTAATTAAAACAACATATTCAATCCCAACATATGCAAAAGGAAATAAATATTTAAATAAACATGGACTTGATAAAGACTGTCATGATTAAAATTATACAAGACAAAATGAAGGCCTCAGAATAGTGAATTCCCTCCCTAACATCTCCCATCTTTACTGGGTTGAGAAAGTATTCAAATCACAGAATATTTAATGATAAATAGGATAATATATATGAAACAACAAAATACAAAGTTTAAAAAGAAATTCATACTATGAAAAAATTTTGTCTCAAAATAGGGCTCATTGACATATTCTTTAAAATATCTTTCCTATAAAATTTAAAGTATAATTTTGATTACATTAAATTATATTTTAATTAGGCTTCCCTGGTGATTCAAATGATAAAGAATCTGCCCACAATGCTGGTGACACAGGTTCAACCCCTGAGTCAGGAAGATCTCCTAGAGAAGGGAATGGCTACCCACTCCAGAATTCTTGCCTGGAGAATCCTATGGACAAAGGAGCCTAGAAGGTACAGTCTGTGGGGTCACAGAGTCAGATAATTAGCTAGTTATCAGGTCATACATTTATAAAGTTCTATATTAATGTATTGAACAATTTACTGACCACCTACTAGGTGCAGGGCACTATAGTAGGTGATGAAGTTAGAAGGATGAATAACACAGAAATTTTTCCTTACCCTAACTAGTAGTTTAGTGAAAGTTAATCATGCAATGAGTGAAATAGGAAAAAAAGTAAATAAAACGGACAATTACATATGAAATATGATTACAGAAAATTAACTATGCTTGAGATAGATAATGTTGGAAGAAGTCTACTTTGGATAGGGTGGTCCAGGAAGTGACATTTAAAGAGGTAACATCAAAGCTGAACCCTGAAGGATGAGGGGGAGGTGATCATGCCAAAGACAGGGAAGGGAGATATACTCAGACAGACAAATGAATGCAAAGGTTTTGCAGAAGAAGAGCTCAAAGTAGTCTAGGAACAGAAAAAAAAAAAAAATGGAGATAAATCTGAGAAAAACAACTTGAGATGGGACTGAAGAAGGGAAAGGGGTTGGATTTATAGACTCTGAATGAATATGGGACTAGGATGGTAGCAACAGAAGAGTGGATGGTTTTAAGATATATTTTGAAGACAGAAGTAATAGGACAGAACTGTCCAGTTGAGCTATTCCAAATCCTGAAAGATGATGCTGTGAAAGTGCTGCACTCAATATGCCAGCAAATTTGGAAAACTCAGCAGTGGTCACAGGACTGGAAAAGGTCAATTTTCATTCCAATCCCAAAGAAAGGCAATGCCAAAGAATGCTCAAACTACTGCACAATTGCACTCATCTCACACGCTAGTAAAGTAATGCTCAAAATTCTCCAAGCCAGGCTTCAGCAATATGTGAACTGTGAACTTCCTGATGTTCAAGCTGGTTTTAGAAAAGGCAGAGGAACCAGAGATCAAATTGCCAACATCCGCTGGATCATGGAAAAAGCAAGAGAGTTCCAGAAAAGCATCTTTTTCTGCTTTATTGACTATGCCAAAGCCTTTGACTGTGTGGATCACAATAAACTGTGGAAAATTCTGAAAGAGATGGGAATACCAGACCACCTGATCTGCCTCTTGAGAAATCTGTATGCAGGTCAGGAAGCAACAGTTAGAACTGGACATGGAACAACAGACTGGTTCCAAATAGGGAAAGGAGTACGTCAAGGCTGTATATTGTCACCCTGTTTATTTAACTTATATGCAGAGTATATCATGAGAAACGCTGGACTGGAAGAAACACAAGCTGGAATCAAGATTGCCAGGAGAAATATCAATAACCTCAGATATGCAGATGACACCACCCTTATGGCAGAAAGTGAAGAGGAACTCAAAAGCCTCCTGATGAAAGTGAAAGTGGAGAGTGAAAAAGTTGGCTTAAAGCTCAACATTCAGACAACAAAGATCATGGCATCCGGTCCCATCACTTTATGGGAAATAGATGGGGAAAGAGTGGAAACAGTGTCAAACTTTATTTTTCTGGGCTCCAAAATCACTACAGATGGTGACTGCAGCCATGAAATTAAAAGACGCTTACTCCTTGGAAGGAAAGTTATGACCAACTTAGATAGCATATTTAAAAGCAGAGACATTACTTTGCCAACAAAGGTTCATCTAGTCAAGGCTATGGTTTTTCCTGTGGTCATGTATGGATGTGAAAGTTGGACTGTGAAGAAGGCTGAGCGCCAAAGAATTGATGCTTTTGAACTGTGGTGTTGGAGAAGACTCTTGAGAGTCCCTTGGACTGCAAGGAGATCCAACCAGTCCCTTCTGAAGGAG
>NW_011494961.1:6108489-6121774 GCF_000754665.1 Bison bison bison
GCGAAGAGTTGACTCATTGGAAAAGACTCTGATGCTGGGAGGGATTGGGGGCAAGAGGAGAAGGGGATGACAGAGGATGAGATGGCTGGATGGCATCACTGACTCGATGGACGTGAGTCTGAGTGAACTCCGGGAGTTGGTGATGGACAGGGAGGCCTGGCGTGCTGCGATTCATGGGGTCGCAAAGAGTCGGACACGACTGAGCGACTGATCTGATCTGATCTGTGCTGTTGAAACTTTCATGTTGATATATGGCAGAAATCAACACAATATTGTAAAGCAATTATCCTCCAATTAAATAATGATACTAAAATAAACTTTACGGAATTTAAAGAATGAGGTCCAGAAAGGTTAAATGCATTGGCCAAAGTCATGTGGATAATGCAGTGTTGGGGCAAAATCAAAAGTACCCCAAATCACAGACCTTAAATTCCCTGTATTACACCAGAAGCTATAGTTTCTCATATCATGTTCCTACTGTTTAATGCAATGTCATCCTGAGAACCTTAGCAAGATACATTTATGAATATGTATATGTATATAAGTAACTCTTAATAAATCATAACCTTTTTCTTCTCTAAAAATTTAATGATAGCTGAATTTTTGTTACAGTGTTTCCATCACAGATATCATTTGACACTACAGCTGTATACCTGGTCTGTTGAGACTGCAGGTTGCCCACCAAAAATCCATTCGCCCTTCCATTTGTACACGTGACTACTCAGCTCAATGATATTTCCCAGGCTCTCTTGTAGTTAAGAATAGCCATGTACTAAGTTCTCACTGATAGAATTGAACAGAAGTGATCGGTGCCCCTCTGTAACTGGCCCTTGAGGTCTTGAGCTTGCTTCTTCTGTGTTCTTATTCCCCTTGCAACCAGCCTAAACCAGGATATGGTGGTGGTGATCCAGGGTATACCATGCAGATGATGACAGCACCCTTGAACCCATCAGAAAAAGGGCTTTGAGAGAACCTGAATCTTGAAAGAAAGGGGTCATGTTGGAACTCTAATGTGACAAAAAAGTTTCCACGTTTTTAAGCCACTGCACTGTAGGATCTCTATATTTCAGCAGCCTAGCTTTATCCTAAACAATAAAGATTCATAAATCTTTACAAGTCAGTACATGATAGTTGCCATATTGGAAGCAATCCTGAAATTTAATAAGGAAGAATAGAGAGTCCTATCAAGTAGTTCCCTGAATTTCAATTTAAGTCTTATTTTCAAGATGTGTTGGTGGGAGAGGAGGTAATTCTCACACATTTATTCCTTTCTGCACCCCCCATGCACATACACAAACTTTGGGATCCACTGTTCTGTGTGGCTTTCCTAGGCAAAAGGGGTAGTTTTTCAAATTGTATGCCATAAGCCCCCACCACCACCTTGAATGCCTCAGTCACTCACAAATCTGAAGGCTTGACTGAGAAGTCAATCAGTGCCTGTGAGATAGAGCACTGAGCTGCGTGGCTAGGCAATGGGGCCCCTCGAACATAAGCTACAATGAAAAAAGCTTAGACTAGCTTCAGTTCAGTGCCAGAACCATGACTCATGAGTATATGGGTGGGATCAGTGTAGTAGCAAATACTAATAATTACATAGCCACATGGTGTTGAAGGCAACCAAGTCACCTACGCCATCACATGAATGGACTTCAGTCTCTTCAAGGCTGACAAAATTTCCACTACTCAAAAGTATGTCACGAGGATAACAGTTGAGAACCCTTGGCTATGCGTGTCAACTCTTGGTTCAATCCACTGTGGTCAGTGTAACAGGGTAACATGAAAACTTTTACATCAGATGACGACTCTGGCTGCATTTCTCAGAAGGGTGATTCAGAGGTTAACAGGCAATTAGTAATTCATACATTATCCAATAGTAGTAATAGTAGCAGCATAGCAATCACGATCACAATAATGATAATCACAATAAACATTTATCAAGCACTTACCTGGTTTCAGGCACTGTGTCAAACACTTTATATACACTATCTAATTTAATCTATAAAATGTTATTATTACTCCCATATCACAGCTGAAGAAACTGAAGCTTAGAGACATTAAGTGGTAGAACTAGTACTCAAACAAGCAATGGAACTGGAAGGCGTTTAACCATTATATGATCCTGTGACTTTCTGTCCTGTCAGAGTCCAGTCATACTCATACTTGTGATCCCAGAGCATCTAACGTATAATTATCTAATGTACTAACAAATACACAACCACCAGCTAATTAAAATAATGCCGTCAGGGTTTCCACAGTTCATTCTCACTATTGTGGTGATTGAAAAATGTACAAGGTGTAAGTGGCAACATGGGAAACCTTTAGGACAGCATTCCAGAGATATCTGAAAGTTAACTTCTTGTCTGCTAATTTTGTCAAATATGAACATAAGAAGTATGACAGATTGCCAGCGCTGATGAAGCAGACATCTCTACTCTTTGTGCATTTCAGCTTCAGCACACAGAAATACGGCTTCTACCCTCTCTCCACAGGCCTGGAGCCGCCTGGTCCTTCATTCCCTGTGGGGTGAGAAGATCTGCTTTCGTGAGTATGCCTTTGCCTCTCTGCTCTGCTTAGATCAAGCATGTGATTTCAGCCTTCGATCCTCTTCATGCACTGATTCGATATGACTTCAGAGTTTGTGTTATTGGCCACCGGAGTTCTACAGGCAAACCTGAACATGTGGATCCCAAAGTCAAGGCAGGCTATCTCAAATTCAGCATCGCAAGAGACTCTTGGATTTTGAAACAGAGAGTATTCAAACATGAACTTAAAAGTTGTGCTTTTTTAACATTTGATTCTTTACAAATGGGGCCCATAGATCAGAACCTCTGGAATAGAGACAAGTACCATTGCAAACCCATAACAACCTCTATAATCACCAAGGAAGATGACTTAAAAAGTTTTCCAAGCTGAAAACTCAGAAGAACTTCTGCAATCCATTGCTATATTAATTTCAGCCATTATATCATCCTCAAAATAAATCCACAACATACTGTTGACTATGGTTGAAATACCAATTACAAATAAGATACCTACTTTGGGTAAACTCATAATGAAATTTTTACCACAAAGTTCAATTAAAGAAAGTCAGTTCTATCATTGGTCAAATGTAAGAGATGAAAAAAGAGAGAGATGGGGATTTAATTTATAATGTCTTTAATCCCTAGCAAGCTACTCTGAATCCCCACATTGCTTAATACAGTATGGAGGGAGAAGTAACATCATGGTATGATTTCTCTTGTTTCCAGAAAATACATATAAATTGAAAACAAAAATTCCAAAAGAATACTAGCTTCCATACCACATGATATTTACTAAGGATATTTTAGGGGAAATTTCAATATTCAGTTTCAAACTTTCAAATGTTTGAAAGTCTGAACATAGAAAGTGATAAATATTTGCTGAATATTGAGGAAATATTCATTTCTTGTGATTTTATTCTTATACCTAATTCTGCAATTAAACATTGCTGTATACATTTATATGTTGGGTTTTTTGGGGGGGTTTGGTAAATTTTACCTACTTGTACTGTTACTTACATCCCCAAAACAATATATGTTAATATGAATTCCCCTTCAAGCCTGCTAAAACAAAGAGATTTTTATGAAGTGATGTGAAATTTAATTATATAAAACTTTTAAACTCCTGTATGCCAAAAGTAGTACTAATAAAGTTGAAAGATAACCAAGGAACTAAAAGAAGATATTCTTAATACTTAGAATAAATAGTTAATGTTTTACATTTCAAACAATCCAAATGAAATACAAATGACCATAGGAATATGTAATTCATAGAATATTATACACACACCCCAATAAACATTTGAAAATGTAGTCAATTTCCTTAATAGTTTAAAAAATTCTAGTTAAGACCATAATTACTTTTTTTACCTTTCAAAATGGAAAAAATTGAACAAATTCATTCAACCCATTAGTGAAAAGTGTAGGGAAATTTGATTCATATGCTTTTCCTGGAAGCATAAACTTTTTTTTGTTGTAGGGTAATTTCCAGTGTCTATGAAAGATTCACATGTATAATACCCCACAATCCAGCAATATCACTTCTGAAAATCCATACTAAAGAAATAACATAGAATACACACTTAAAGAAAGTCAGAGAAGTATTGCTTTCAATAATTAAAAAAAATATATATGGGAGGGTGGCTGGCAACTTAAAGTTTGACTATGAGGAGGAGTTAAATAAATGAGACTACAACACTGCAATGCAGCTCTACAGTGGGATACTATTGTTTGGGAGTCACAAAGGTAAATGTTTCAGATCACGGAGTAGATATGATGACGAGTTGAGTGCAGCTGCTGCTGCTAAGTCGCTTCAGTCGTGTCTGACTCTGTGCGACCCCATAGACGGCAGCCCACCAGGCTCCCCCATCCCTGGGATTCTCCAGGCAAGAACACTGGAGTGGGTTGCCATTTCCTTCTCCAACTGAGTGCAGCTAGTAGGAAGCAAAACATTTGTTACCAAAAAAAGATTCCAATTCAATTTTTTCCAAACACACGATGTGACCCGTATCAAATAAAATTCATCTGCAGATTGCTTCCCAGCAGGTCTCTAGACTTTTATGTCTAAAATAAAATTAAATGTACTGATGCAGAAAAATAAATATGATATAGTTTTAAGGGAAAAAAAAAGTAGTTGCCAGACCAATGAATAGTATGGTCAAATAGGTAAGAATATGTATACATATGAATGTTTGTAAACATATAGGGAAAAAATTGAGACTTCCCTGGTGGCTCAGATGGTAAAGAATCTGCCTGCAATGCAGGAGACCTGAGTTCAATCCCTGGGTAGTGAAGATCTCCTGGAGAAGGGAGAGAATGACTACCCACTCCAATATTCTTGCCTGGAGAATTCCATGGGCCGTGAGGTCTGGCAGGCTACATTCCTTAAATGTCAAAACTCTGGTCATTTCTGATTTAGAACATAACCTTTTATGATTAGTCAATCACCATCCAAATATTTTTTTTCCAAAGAGAAAATATTATAATTAAAACAAAACTAGAATATACATTTAAATTCTTAACTTGCCCTAAGTAAAGATTTCAGACTCAGGAAGGAAGAAAAAGAAATAATAATTTGGAAAGTTCTGACAAGATTTTCCAATATTTAAGAAAGTTTAATTCAATTCGCTAACAAAGTTAGAATATTTTCAGTTATGTACCAATCACAGAATAATTTGATGAGTGTATAAGAAGCGATGTGCCTACAGAAATGAAAGATACAATTAAGTTCTGCTTCTCTCTACTATTAAACTCTAATTTTGTGGTAGAACCTCTTACATGAGTATTTGGGAGTCAAAGAAAAGAACATTGACAAGTCATTTCAGATGGGAAAATGGTCAATTTTTTTTTCATATTATGATACTTACCACACTTGAGACTCAAATTTAGAGTTTGCTGTTTGTGATTCTTATTATGCACACACATGCTTCCTTTATTTGGTACTTTATACTATTCCATCACTCCTTATGGTCAGGTTGAGTTTGAGGAAAGCATTACTATAAATATTCAAAGTTTTCTTAAGGGGATAGAAGGTAAGATTGATTTTGTTCTTCCAAGAACTCTAAAATCCCCAGGCCCAAATTATTTACACTTTTTATTTGATGACATTCAGCCCTGTTGATCAGGGAACTAAGTGTATCACCTATGGTCTCCTGAACTGGCTTCTAGGTTCAAAATTAAAACCAGCATCTCTCCTGTGACAACTTAGGGCACATAATGAGATAGACTCCTTAAAGGGAGCTAAACTAGAAAGCAGCAAAAACCAAATGTTTCAAGATCAATTGTTAAAGGAATTGTTCTAAAATTAAATATTGAAATATACTGTGGCCAGTGATTCTATCTTGAACTCTTAAGAAAAAACACTCCTGCTATTCTGCTAAATACCAAGGAACTTTAAAATTACAGAACCTGTGCCTAGGAGCCCTAGGTATGCTGAGATCAACCTCTGGGGCAGTCACTGCAGATGCTTCAGTACTGAGAGTCTGGGCTAACACAGGACTCAGTAAATGATAGCTGATTTACTGACATCAACAAACAAATTAATAGTACAGAGTAATACCAGCAGAGAAACTCTTGTTTTTGCTTTTGAGAGATTTCTCAAGCATGCTCAAATGTGAAAAGGAATAAATCTATTTTTCTCTGTAGCTTAGACTTAGGTTTCTGTTCCATGATTTCCCCAACTAAAAGCAATCTTGCACCCTCCTCTGAATTCCATTTCTGCATTTCCATTTTATCTCCCACATAGTATAGTTCGTGTACATTTAAGCATATATGCTGTCATGATACTCCTCTGCTCAAAACCCTGAGATGTTACCTCCTCCTCACCCACATCATACAAAGAAAAAGCCAAAGGCGCCAGCTCACTATGACTTTCATCTTAAATACTCTCCTGCCAGTGCTCCTTGACCTTACTCCAGCACCAGGAGCCCAGGCTGTGCCTCAAACACCACATACCCTAGGTATAACTCTCAATGACTCTGTAGAATGTATCTGGAGAATTACCCCAAAAATGTCCTTTAAGAAGAGGCACCCCCATGTGACTATAACTTAGGAATTTAGTATAGTTAGTGACATTTAACAGAAGCAGAAGATAATAAGAGGAAGTGGCAAGAATACACAGAAGAACTGTACAAAAGAGATCTTCACAACCCAGACAATCACAATGGTGTGATCACTCACCTAGAGACAGACATCCTGGAATGTGAAGTCAAGTGGGCCTTAGAAAGCATCCCTACAAACAAAGCTAGTGGAGGTGATGGAATTCCAGTTGAGCTATTTCAAATCCTAAAAGATGATGCTGTGAAAGTGCTGCACTCAATATGCCAGCAAATCTGGAAAACTCAGCAGTGGTCACAGGACTGGAAAAGGTCAGTTTTCATTCCAAGTCCAAAGAAAGGCAATGCCAAAGAATGCTCAAACTACCGCACGATTGCACTCATCTCACATGCTAGTAAAGTAATGCTCAAAATTCTCCAAGCCAGGCTTCAACAATACATGAACTATGAATTTCCAGATGTTCAAGCTGGATTTAGAAAATGCAGAGGAACCAGAGATCAAACTGCCAACCTTTGCTGGATCATCAAAAAAGCAAGCGAGTTCCAGAACAACATCTATTTCTGCTTTATTGACTATGCCAAAGCCTTTGACTGTGTGGATTACAATAAACTGTGGAAAATTTGAAAGAGATGGGAATACCAGACCACCTGACTTGCCTCTTGAGAAATCTGTATGCAGGTCAGGAAGCAACAGTTAGAACTGGACATGGAACAACAGACTGGTTCCAGATAGGAAAAGGAGTACGTCAAGGCTGTATATTGTTGCCCTGCTTATTTAACTTATATGCAGAGTACATCATGAGAAATGCTGGGCTGGAAGAAGCACAAGCTGGAATCAAGATTGCTGGGAGAAATATCAGTAACCTCAGATATGCAGATGACACCACCCTTATGACAGAAAGCAAAGAAAAACTAAAGAGCCTCCTGATGAAAATGAAAGAGGAGAGTGGAAAAGTTGGCTTAAAGCTCAACATTCAGAAAACTAAGATCATGACATCTGGTCCCATCACTTCATGCCAAATAGATGGGGAAACAGTGACAGACGTTGTGTTTTGGAGGGGCTCCAAAATCACTGCAGATGGTGACTGTAGCCATGAAATAAAAAGACACTTACTCCTTGGAAGGAAAGTTATGACCAACCTAGATAGCATATTAAAAAAGCAGAAACATTACTTTGCCAACAAAGGTCTGTCTAGTCAAGGCTATGGTTTTTCCAGTAGTCATGTATGGATGTGAGAGTTGGACTATAAAGAAAGCTGAGCACCAAAGAATTAATGCTTTTGAACTGTGATGTTGGAGAAGACTCTTGAGAGTCCCTTGGACTGCAAGGAGATCCAACCAGTCCATTCTGAAGGAGATCAGTCCTGAATATTCATTGGAAGGACTGATGCTGAAGCTGAAACTCCAATATTTTGGCCACCTGATACAAACTGACTCATTGGAAAAAACCCTGATGCTGGGAAAGATTGAAGGCAGGAGGAGAAGGGGATGTCACAGGATGAGATGGTTGGATGGCATCACCAACTCAATGGACAAAAGTCTGAGTAAACTCCGTGAGTTGGTGATGGACAGGGAGGCCTGGTGTGCTGCAGTTCATGGGGTCACAAATAGTCAGACACGAGTGAGCAACTGAACTGAACTGAGTACCATTTAGTGTTCTAACAGAGGAAGCCAAACCACCTAACACTTTCTCCGTGGATGTCTTGGAAGAATTTAATACTTATCAACAAACTGTGTTAACCCAGTAAGGTGTGTGTGTGTGTGTACACATGTGTGTGTTAGTCGCTCAGTCATGTCTGACTCTTTGAGACCCCATGGACTATAGCCCACCAGGCTCCTTTGTCCATGTGATTTCCCAGACAAAAATAGTGGAGTGGGTTGCCATTTCCTTCTCTGGGGGAACTTCCCAACCCAAGGATCTAACCCGAGCTCTCCTGCAGTGCAGGTAGATTCTTTATGGTCTGAGCCACCAGGGAAGCCCTAACCAGTAGTCCTATCCTAGTGAGTAGAGCAGGCATTGCCTTAATCATCAAACCTAGTATAGGTAATACAACAATAGATGTATTTTTATATCTCTTTAAAATTTTATTTTTAGTTCTGGTAAACTACATATAAAATAAATTTATCATCTTAACAATTTTTTAATGTACAGTTCAGTGGCATTAAGTACATTCACCTTGTTGTACAACTATCACCATCCATCTCTAGAACTTTTTCATCTTGCTATATTGAAACTTTGTAACCACAAAACAATAACTCCTCGTTCTCCCTTTCCTCAGCCCTTGGCAGACTTTATTCTAATTTCTGTGTCCATGAATTTGACTAAATTTGCCTACCCTAGCTTCCCTTCCACATATAAGTGAGACTATACTGTGTGTGTCCTATTATGACTGGCTTATTTCTTTAGCTGACTGTCCTCGAGGTTGACCTATGTTAGACCTATGTTATAGTATGAGTCAGAATTTTCTCCTTTCTCAAGGTTGCATAATATTCTATTATACACAAACACACACACACACACACACACCACATTTTGTTTATCTTTCAAGCAATGGAGATATGGGTTGCTTACATCTTTTGGCTACTGAGAATAACATTGCTATGAACATGGATGTACAAATATCTTCAAGATCCTGCCTTCAGTTCTTTTGGGTAGATACCCAGAAGGGGATTTTCTGGATCCTATGGTAGTTCTTTTTTAATTTTCTGAGGAACTGTCATACTATTTTCCACAGTACCTGCACCATTTTATTCTAACCAACAGTGTACAAGAGTTCCAATTTCTCCACATCCTCACCTGCACCTCTTTTCTATTTTTGTGATATAGCCATCCAAACTGGGTCTTCCCCGGTGGCTAAGGCAGTAAAGAATCCACCTGCTAACACAGGAGACCCAGGTTCAATCCCTGGGTCAGGAATATCCCCTGGAGAAGGGAATGGAAGCCCAGTCCAATATTCTTGCCTGGGAAATCCCATGGACAGAGGAGCCTGGTGGGCTACAGTCCATAGGGTCACAAAGAGTCAGACATGACTTAGTGACACTTTCAAAGGGTATGAGGTGATGGTAACAAGTCAATTTTTATAGTATTAAAAATATTTGCAAATTGATAATCTTTGCCATTACCTAAGTACTCAAGCTGACCATGTCTCCACAAATAGAACAGAATTTGGTTTAACAAAAATTAGATATTTTAGTCTTAGCCTAATGTTCTAAAAAAAAAAATTTTTTTTTTTACTGTCGGAGGGAAATACTAAGGATAAGTAAAAGACAAGTGAAAAGGACAATTAAAAAATAAAATTATAAATTTTTAGGTGGTTTGAGACTGATAAAAAGCTTAGTTAAAATAAAGCACCAATTTGTCTTAAAGGTGAAAATTTAGTAACTTTATATCAGATATCTTGAGGTTATTTTTCTTCTGTATTTTTATTTTGCAGCAACCTGAGGACTGTTACTCAACTGCAATAATTGGAATATTGCTGCTATTTTGAAGATTATTTTTAACATCTTAGTAGATGGTTACTTTCCTTTTATCGTGGATTGTTAAAAGTGTCGCATACTTGAGAGTGATCTTATTACATTCTAGGACCAGCTTTTTTCCCCAAGAGTAATAGTCAATAATTGTATAAAGCTAGTCAACAGAAAAACAGGATTCACTTAAGAGAATTTGTTTTTCAGTTAGCTTTGCAGGGACACATTTATTCCACTGAGAATAGGATACCTGCGCTGACATCCACTCAGAGAAGTAATAACTTGCCAAATCCTACTTATCACTGTGTCCCCTTTTCTCAATTAATTCAAGATTTCCAGTTTGTTTACTTTCATCTCCAAAATAGCAACAACTTCCTTTAATATTTCAGACAGTCTGGCATTTAAGTAACTGATTGATGAATGTTCAATTGCACTCAGAAGGCGACAGCAGTTCTCATCATCCGTAATTCATTAGCATATAATGGAAATGCTGTGCCAATCAAATTAAAGTTGCATGTGATAAGAGCTCTTGGTGATTGATTGAAATTCCCCCTCACCCCCACAACTGTTGTAACTGCATTTGATCGAAATCGGTTCTCTGCCTGCGCCCAAATTACTTTCACTCCTTTCCCCTTCTCCAATGTGTCACATTCGTATTCTATACCTAAACAGCAATGGGCATCATTTCTCTGCCAATCTTGCTTTCAACTGCATGGTTTTGTTTTTCTCCCCTTTGTCGTTTTGCATTATTTATTCCTGGGCTCCAGCAAAATATTGGAATGTGTAGCACATGGGAACAGAAAGAAAGGATATTCTTTCACAGAATTGATGTTGTGTATACTTAAATACTTTTGGCTTTAAGAAGCTGCCATACTGAAATTAGAGCTATTTGCATATTTACTAACCACTACATACCAGATGGCATGATGCCTCTGCGTGGAGGATAATCACCAAAAGTCCATATCCATGTTTTCAGAAAGGCATAAAAATATGATTTATATACATTTTTTTGTTGCGCTTTTTTAAACAAGGGTTAAGTAACAAAATAAAACATGTCACATTTTGTTTATACTTTTAGGCCTCACAGCCGAATATGTCTTTAGTCTGCAAACATTTAAAATTTTTAACTTCAACATTTCACCACAGAAGACATCTGAAGGTTATGCTCTTCCCTTTACTCTAATAAATTCTATAACTCAGGGCTTGATCAAAGCACTCCTCTCTTAACTCTAACAATGTAAAGAAAGAAAAATTTAAATTGAAGTCATTTAGAATACCTCAGTAGTTAAAATGGTTTTCATAGAAACAATCAAACCTTCTTTAAAGTTGCAATTAATTCTTAGTTAGGGGAAAAATTCCATATGGAATAAAATTCTCTTTGGAAATCATGTGTTTGCATTCCTGCTGTATGATTATTCTTACCACACCAGAAACTTCTTAATTAATTGCACTCTTCATGGCTACACTAAAACAGATGTAAATAAGTGCTTTTTATAACGATTAACTTTCACAACAGGCTTCCTCACAAGAACTGTGCAGTTGGATTGTTGATTGGCCACTGAGGGCATGGGCAGCTAGGGGCGGCTCCCCAGCTCGGCCTGCGGGGCGCCCTCCTCATTTGAATAGGCAGTTTGTTCTAAATCCAACAGATGGACAGAAAGACATGTCCAAACGAAAAAGCTCGGGAGGTGCCTGTGTTGAAAAGCAAATGGACTTACTTGTTGAGTTTTGAGTGGTGATTATATAATTAGTGCTGTAAGTTGGGAGAACCCACCCTGCACTAACTTGCTTTTATTTTGCTTTTTTTTTTTTAAGTTGGCAAGAAAACAAGACTACTGAGAACTTAAACCAATGAAAAATGTAACAGTGAGAGAAATTAGAGTAGGAAGAACTAATAAAAGCAAAATACAGGACAAGGTCTTGTAAGGAGTCCAAGAAGAGTCGCCCTGGCGGGCTGCCAGTCCTTATTGATTTGAGGGATGTAATTCATTACAGAGGGAGCACGTATGTGTCTTCTAGGAACTCCAGCGCTCAGTATGGTGGAAAGGAAGGGAGCGAGCCCATCTGTGTGCACTCTAATAGCAGAGTATTAATTTCAAGTAGTCTTGTTAACATGCTTTTTGAGGCTGCTTGGAAAAAAAATAGCAAAAATGTTACAGCTACACAAATGTGCATATTCTGTGCCTGACATTCTCTCAAGGACACGTGTACTGCGTCCTTGCAGTACGTTTTTCATCATCAATTTTCTTCTTTTCCCCCGGTTTATTGAGGTATAACTGACAGATAAAATTGTAAGATATTTAAAGTATACAATGTGATGATCTGACATATGTATACATTGTAAAAGGATTCCCCCCCATAGATATCAAGTACATTAATATGTCCATCATCTCATACAAGTCACTTTTTCCTTTTTTTTTTTTGTGAGAACATGTAAGCTCTATTCTCTTAGCAAATTTAATTATAAATAGTGTTGTTAATGCTAGTCACCATGTTATATATGAGTCCTCAAACTTGCAGTTGTGAAATGACTTTTAAATTAGCAGGCCACCCTATAATCTGAGTGAATCTGAGAGGGAGATCTCCCATTAAGTCAGGGAGTGTCACAAAGCAAAAGGGGAATCTACAAGTGACCAGATGAAATCAAACTTGAAGCACGGGCATTTTTGATAAACCAGGTAAGTTTTATTCTAGAGAAAAGATTCTCTCATGGGAAAAGGAAGACCACCAGATGCAATCAACACATATCAATGACAGAGACCAGATGGAGTCTAACCTGTGAGAAGTTAGACCCTGTGCCATTAAAGAATCCACCATGATTCCTCTCATAGGCTTTAGTCAACATGTGCTTCTTCACAAGAGAGTCCCCATCGTGATCTCACGAGGGCTGTCTAATGGTGGTTTCTGTTCAGCTTTGCCATCAAACAATAATGTCAATAATAACAATTATTTAGTGCTGTATATTATGCACTTTACATAATTTTCCCTAGTCCCCCAGACAATTCTGTAATCTGTGTATTAAGGGAGGAGGGTTCAGGATGGGGAACACATGTATACCTGTGATGGATTCATTTTGATATTTGGCAAAACTAATACAATTACGTAAAGTTTAAAAATAAAATAAAATTTAAAAAAAATTAAACCTGGGGGTCAGAGAGGTTAAGTATCATGTCCAAAGTCACACAGCTAGCTATCATGGAAGAGGAATCCAAATTCAGAGCTGCCTGGCCCCAAAGACTAAGC
>NW_011494961.1:6121874-6134555 GCF_000754665.1 Bison bison bison
GCTCTATTTACTCTCCCCTGCTTCAATGAGACCCCTTCATCCCACTCTCTAGGTAAGATGGGCAAACCCAAGATGTCTCTTAGGCTGTAGGGTACCAAAAGTAGGGAATCATACCCTCTGAACAGCCCTTCCCACATCTCCATTTTGTAAAGGTCTCTTGTTTTTACTTAAGTAAAGCCAAAGGACAGCCTTTCTCTTTTATAACCATCCATAAAATAAGACTAATCCAGCCTCACAGGATTTATAACTCTGATTTAAGGAATGGGACCAAAGTCCAAATACAGATGTGGAAATGATCATTCTTACACCTATTATGTATGAGGAGCTTTTGACACAAGCACACAAAGCGAAGCTTCCATCTGTTTCTAAGCCATCCCATCTTTTATGGAGGTCTTCTGAGTTCACAGCCATAATTTCCAGTTCTAAGGCATATTGCTCACACACACACACACACACACTTCCTAAATTTATCTACTGGTCCTCTTTCTTTCCACATGTATGTCACTGGAGGATTTAGAATATTAGTGGTACCCAATAACTATTTATTATCATTAATTAGCTGAATGCCTCAAGAAAGCCTAATGAAAAGGAAAAAAAGAGTTTGGTTTAAGAAAACATATGATTAGGCCCCCCGCTAACATCCTCTTTTTGATTACAGAACTTGCCTTTTAGACTCACTGAGAGACTGCACTCTCATCGCTCTATTTCCTCTATCCAAACTGTTCTCTCTGTTAAAGAGAAAGGCTGTTAGAAGAAATTAGTATAAATTAGAATCAAACATGAATTCCCCACATTGTATCAAATTCAAACTGTGTGACTTAACCTTTAAATTGTCTTCCTTGGGATTTGCCTCCTTGCCTCACCCTTTAGGCTGCAGTTTCTCCCCAAACCTTTTAGCTCCTCACCTCCAACTTACTTAGGAAAAGGAGGACCGCTAAGAGCTGTTCTGCTTTCCTGGGATTTGTATTTAGAAGATTCCCTTTCACTATTTGATAGCCTCAGAGCTGAAACGGCTGTTACACACCACTCATCACCAACAGTGTCAGAAGCTGTATCAGCATCTTCAAAAAGAAAGTCATTACATTTTCAGTTAAAAATAACCATATTCTAAGCTTACCTCTAGTCCCTGCACAGCTTTTTATAAGTTAAAGTCAAACTGTATCTTTAACCTGTGTTTGACATGCTCAGTAATTCCTATCAGGTGTCAGACACCTTTGTTTTATTTCAAGAAGCTAGGACACGACTGAAGCGACTTAGCAGCAGCAGCAGCAGTGACTCCCTAGAAGTGGTCAAAACCAGAAAGGTCTTAAGATTTTGCTTGGCATGCATCCCAAGGTGTTATTCTTGCCCCTGACAGATCTTTCATCACAAAAATATGCATCAAGCCACATTTACCTTAGTACTTAGTACTGTGGCTATTTGATTTGCTTAAGAGTAATAGTGTTCCTCGGAGAAGGCAATGGCACCCCACTCTAGTACTCTTGCCTGGAAAATCCCATGGATGGAGGAGCCTGGAAGGCTGCAGTCCATGGGGTCGCGAAGAATCAGGCACAACTGAGCAACTTCACTTTCACTTTTCACTTTCATGCATTGGAGAAGGAAATGGCAACCCACTCCAGCGTTCTTGCCTGGAGAATCCTAGGGATGGGGGAGCCTAGTGGACTGCTGTCTATGGGGTCGCACAGAGTTGTACATGACTGAAGCGACTTAGCAACAGCAGCAGTAATAATGTTCCTGGAGAAGGAAATGGCAACCCACTCCAGTATTCTTGCCTAGAGAATCCTGTGGACAGAGGAGCCTGGTGGGCTGCCATCTATGGGGTCACACAGAGTCGGATACGACTGAGGCAACTTAACATGCATGCACGCACTGGAGAAGGAAATGGCAACCCACTCCTGTATTCTTGCCTGGAAAATCCCAGGGACAGAGGGGCCTGGTGGGCTGCCATCTATGGGGTCTCACAGAGTCGGACATGACCGAAGAGTGCAGCAGAAGAAAAACACCAACACAGAACAATTATGGTAAATATAAGGAGAGTTTTCTGGTACAGATGTTATGTGATGCTGAGACTTCTTCTAGACCTAATAGCATCAAGAAGGGTTAGGGGGAGTAGAGCTACTTTTGACTTGTTCTTTAGGGTATAAAAATTATGTCTGGGGCCTCTGTGAATCAACTTGACTTCCAAAAATCTAAAGAGCAAAGGGAGAAGTGATGATGGCCTTTTGTTTATAGAAGCAAACTCTCCAGTCCTGAATAACGGTATGGGGGAGGGGTAGAACAAAGTATGGTTTTAATTCTGCCCTGGATCAAACTCTGAATAAAGTGGCCTGGCTCACTGCCAACACATATTCTTTGGTTCAGCAAGTCCTCTGAGCCTGGGCCAGAGAGGGTTCTGACCCTAGATTTCTAAACAAGTGGGTCAAGATAAAATGTATCAAATATCTCATATAAACTAAAAACTGATCATTATCTGTCTGGAAGAACTAACCTAGAATATCTTTTCTTTCTCATTTTCTTTATTTTACATACCTTACTTCAAAGAAATATGTGCAATAATTCTGCAGTCTTGCACAGTGAACCTAGAAGTGCACTCATCTTTATTTTATCTGTGCATTTCATTAATGTAAAGCAAATTTCTCAACTCCTTTGTAAGTTTTAGATTGATTTATAAGACAGAGTATTATTTGGAAGCTGTTCATAGATTCTATTTATAGTTACCCAATTGAACTAGCAGACCTCAGCAAACAAATCAAGTTATCATCATCACCCTGTGACTTTAAGAGTGAGCATTTTGAGTGGATTTGTATCAAGTTGTTAATGAGAGCTAGAGCGGTGGCTTATTTCACTGGATTTTCACTTCTTGAGACATGGAATCATGTACTGAATAAATCAAGTGCAAATGGCTGCATCTCAGCCTCCAGTGATCTACACTAGAAAGTAACTGTGCACTGAATACAATCGGCAATCTCCAGGATGGTGGCCTAGGAACCCAGAATAGAAGGAGGGCTACTAGCCAGCTTTGAAGGGGATCAGCTTTGAAGGTGGTTCAGATGGTGAAGAATCTGCCTGCAATGCAGGAGACCTGGGTTCAGTCCCTGGGTTGGGAAGATTCCCTGGAGAAGGGAATGGTGACCCACTCCAGTATTCTTGCCTGGAAAATCCCACGGATAGACCATGGGGTCGCAAAGAGTCAGACGCGACTGAGCGACTAACACTTTCACTTTCTTTTCACTTCATATGAAAAGGATTCAGAAACTTCATCCAAGTGAAAAGAAGGCATCAGGAGACAAAACACCTTGTCCTATGTCAGGGTCAGAGCTATCTGGCCAATACCCAGCCTTTTCAGCATTCTGTCTCCCAGGAGTACTCTCTGATATTACCTGCTATTCTTACAGTGCTCTTTGAAGGTTTACCAATTGTAGGGTAGGCACAATTGTGATACAGATAGGCAGTTTTTGAACTCATGGCATTTATAATTCAAGAAGCCTATGAGGAAACATCAGAAATCTCCTTACACAACCAAAAAAAGGAATAGACAACCTGCCCAACAACTCTACCACAGTGAAACACAGTCATGAAATATAACCTGCTCAAGTTCTTCCTTAAAGCGAACCCAAGTTCAGAATAAAACATGATTCTAGTTTAAGAACAAGAAAGGCTATGTGAAAGTGAGAAAAGAAACCCTTGCACCTGATTGGCTTTCATCCACTTGAGTAACCACTACATTGACACATGCTGGTTAAAGATAAATGAAATTATAAAACTTGTAAAAGGCTTAGAACCTGGTGCATACTAAGCTCTGAAGTGTTGTCAGAAAGAAAATCAGAAGGAGCCTAGGAATGGGAAGCACTGTGGATCAAAGAGGACATACATGTTTTTCAACATATATAAAATTAAATTCTAGCACAAACTCAGAACCTCTAAGAGATACACGAAGTCCTGAATACCTTTACAACACAACAAGGACTCGTTGGGACTTTATAAGAAAGGATTAGGAACATTTTGTTTATTTTTTAAAAGACTGCCCTTAGGGGGTACCTAGAGGTAAATATGAGGCTTATAGGTTTGGGCTGATCCTCCCGAAATTTGGGGGTTGTTGTTTAATGTAAGTCATCTTGAATTTTAAACCAGCTATTCCGGACTATTCCCTTAACTAAAACAAGACGGCCCCCTACCTTCGCTGAGAGATCTCAGAATCCCAGAAGTCTGGCAGCCTCCACTAAGCCAGCTGCTGTTTGCAGGATTCTGATGATCTGGGACTTCCCAGGTGTCAGAAGCAAACAATAGATCACAGCTGGCATTAATTGGCAGCACCCTGGTTGGCAGTCTCAGCAGAGAAAGACCAAACACTGAACAGGCCACAGAGAGAGGACTCCCCTCACTCAGCTAATATTAATTGAAATGTCTTCGTGGAATGCTGTTTTGCACATTGCAATGAAAACAGTTTGTTTTTAGGATTTAAACATCCCTCCGCTGTGTTTGCAATCTGAACACTACAGCATGTGTTAAAACATAAGATCCAGGGAGGCAAACTGACTATAAACAGCGTAGTTTAGGAGCTGGGGGGTGGGGAAGCTGTGTCTTTCTTTGGCAATTTTCAAGCTCAGTGAAGTGCGCAGGAGTGATATTGCGGCACAAGCAAGGGAAACGAAAGATATTTAAACTTCAGAGGATTTTTTTTTTCACTGAGTGTGTTGTTGGTAAGAACCTTAGAAGAGTAAAAAATGATTTAAATCCATAAGATTTCCTCTTGATACTGCCCCACTTAAAATCCTAGGCCGTCATGCTAACTATTATCCTGGTTATGTAGGGCAAGTGTCTCTATCCTTCTAGTTAAAAGATACCTAGGAATGTGGTTTGCAGCCAGGAGTATAGATTAGTATGCTAATGTTGTTCTATGGTAGCATTGTTAAATAAGCCCGAGATATCTCTGGAATCAGACAGAGCACATTATGCCAGCCCCTGTGTATCATTTAGGATTATACACGGACTGTTAAGAAGACAGAACAATGCCTCACATTTCTCTGTATTGGTGTCATCGCCCCTTCGTATCTGGGAACAACACCCATATCTTGTCCTCAGCTACTGACATTTGTCATAAATTCCAATTGACTTTTTGCCAGAAGAGCTTCAGGATGATTTTTTTTTTTTCTTAATCTTTCCACAATCTTCAGCATGATTCATTTCAGAAGTATTGAATATTTGGGGCCTGGATATTCCAGGAAATGATCAAGAAGCAAGAAAATCAGTCCTAACTTGGTGAATCCAAAGATAGTTTTGTGAATCCAGTAGACCCTCTGGAAGACTATGAAAACTTACTGGTAGGAACTGAATACATCAGGGCTCAAGAGGTAAAAGTAATAATGATAACAATAAGGCAAAGATATCTATGCAGTTTAGCCATCAAAGGCTTTATGTAGAACATAAATCTGGAATTGTGTTTTGAAGAATATGTGGGACTTGAACCAAAAAATAAAAAGTATTTTAGATTTTAAAAAAAAAGAGAGAGAGAAGGAAAAAATGATAAATAAGAAGGCCATAAGAAGAAAAACAAAATGTGCTGACAAAGAGTACTCCCAGATCTTTTGTACAACAGAGAAGGAGCAGAACTGTGGTTATACTGGTTCAGTTCAGTTCAGTTCAGTCGCTTTTCATGTCCGACCCTTTGCAACCCCACCGACTGCAGCACGCCAGGCCTCCCTGTGCATCACCAACTCACGGAGTTTACTCAAACTTTTGTCCATTGAGTTGGTGATGCCATCCAACCATCTCATCCTGTGACATCCCCTTCTCCTCCGACCTTCATTCTTTCCCAGCATCGGGGTCTTTTCCAGTGAGTCACTTCTTCGCATCAGGTGGCCAGAGTATTGTAGTTTCAGCTTCAGCATCAGTCCTTCCAATGAATATTCAGAACTGATCTCCTTTAGGATGGACTGGTTGGATCTCCTTGCTGTCCAAAGGACTCTCAAGAGTCTTCTCCAACACTACAGTTCAAAAGCATCAATTCTTTGGTGCTCAGCTTTCTTTATAGTCCAACTCTCACATCTATACATGACTACTGGAAAAACCATAGCTTTGACTACACAGACCTTTGTTGGCAAGATAATATCTCTGCTTTTTAATATGCTATCTAGGTTAGTCATAGCTTTTCTTCCAAGGAGCGAGTGTCTTTTAATTTCATGGCTGCAGTCACCATCTGCAGTGATGTTGGAGCCCAAGAAAATAAAGTCTGCCACTGTTTCCACTGTTTCACCCTCTATCTGCCATGAAGTGATGGGATCAGATGCTATGATCTTAGTTTTCTGAATCAACAGAAAACTAGCTTTAAGCCAACTTTTTCACTCTCCTCTTTCACTTTCATCAAGAGGCTCTTTAATTCTTCTTCGTTTTCTGCCATAAGTGTGATGACATCTGCATATCTGAGGTTATTGATATTTCTCCTGGAAATCTTGATTCCAGTTTGGGCTTTATCCAGTCCAGAATTTCTCATGACGTACTATTCACATAAGTTAAATAATCAGGGTGACAACATATAGCCTTGACGTATTGCTTTCCCGATTTGGAACCAGTCTGTTGTTCCATGTCCAGTTCTAACTGTTGCTTCTTGACATGCATACAGATTTCTCAGGAGGCAGGTCAGATGATCTGATCTGGTATTCCCGATCTGGTATTCCCATCTCTTGAGGAATTTTTCACAGTTTGTTGTGATCCACACAGCCAAAAACTTTGGCATAGGCAATAAAGCAGAGTAGATGTTTTTCTGGAACTCTCTTGCTTTTCCTATGATCCAGTGGATGTTGACAGTTTGATCTCTGGTTTCTCTGCCTTTTTTAAATCCAGCTTGAACATCTGGAAGTTCACAGTTCATGTACTTTTGAAGCCTTGCTTGAAAAATTCTTAGTATTACTTTGCTAGCTTGTGATATGTGTGAATTGTAGTTTGAGCATTCTTTGGCATTGCCTTTCTTTGGGATTGGAATGAAAACTGACATTTTCCAGTCCTGTGGCCACTGCTGAGTTTTCCATATTTGCTGGCATACTGAGTGCAGCACTTTCACAGCATCATCTTTTAGGATTTGAAATAGCTCAACTGGAATTCCATCACCTCCACTAGCTTTGTTCCTAGTGATGCTTTCTAAAGCCCACTTGACTTTGCAGTCCAGGATGTCTGGCTCTACATCAGTGATTACTCCATCGTGATTATCTGGGTCATGAAGATCTTTTTTGTACAGTTCTTCTGTGTATCCCTGCCACCTTTTCTTAATATCTTCTGCTTCTGTTAGGTCCATACAATTTCTGTCCTTTATTGTGCCCACTTTTACAAGAAATGTCCCCTTGGTATCTCTAATTCTCTTAAAGACATCTCTAGTCTTTCCCATTCTATTATTTTCCTCTATTTCTTTGCACTGATTGCTGAGGAAGGCTTTCTTCTCTCTCCTTGCTATTCTTTGTAACTCTGCATTCAAATGGATATATCTTTCCTTTTCTCCTTTGGATTTTGCTTCTCTTCTTTTCACAGCTATTTGTAAGGCCTCCTCAGACAACCATTTTGCCTTTTTGCATTTCTTTTTCTTCGGGATGGTCTTGATCACTGCCTCCTGTACAATGTCACGAACCTCCTTCCATAGTTCATCAGGCACTCTGTCTATCAGATCTAATCCCTTGAATCTGTTTGTCACTTCCCCTGTATAATCAATCATAAGGGATTTGATTTAGGTCATACCTGAATGGTATAGTGGTTTTCCTTAATTTCTTCAATTTAAGTCTGAATTTGGCAGTAAGGAGTTCATGATCTGAGGCACAGTCAGCTCCTGGTCTTGTTTTTGCTGACTGTATAGAGCTTCTCCATCTTTGACTGCAAAGAATATAATCAATCTGATTTCAGTGTTGACCATCTGGTGATGTCCATGTGTAGCATCTTCTCTTTGTTGTTGGAAGAGGGTGTTTGCTATGACCAGTGCGCTCTCTTGGCAAAACTCTATTAGCATTTGCCCTGCTTCATTCTGTACTACAAGACCAATTTGCCTGTTACTCCAGGTGTTTCTTGACTTCCTACTTTTGCATTCCAGTCCCCTATAATGAAAAGGACATCTATTTTGGTTGTTAGGTCTAGAAGGTCTAGTAGGTCTTCATAGAACCGTTTAACTTCTACTTCTTCAGCATTACTGATCAGGACATAGACTTGGATTACTGTGATATTGAGTGGCTTGCTTTGGAAACGAACAGAAATCATTCTGTCATTTCTGAGATTGCATCCAGGCACTGCATTTCAGACTCTTTTGTTGACTATGATGGCTACTCCATTTCTTCTAAGGGATTCTTGCCCACAGTTGTAGATATAATGGTCATCTGAGTTAAATCACCCATTCCAGTCCATTTTAGTTCACTGATTCCTAAAATGTTGACGTTCACTCTTGCCATCTCCTGTTTGACCACTCCCAATTTGCCTTGATTCAGGGACCTAACAGTCTAGGTTCCTATGCAACATTGCTCTTTACAGCATTGGACTTTACTTCCATCACCAGTCACATCCACAGCTGGGTGCTGTTTTTTCTTTGGCTCCGTCTCTTCATTCTTTCTGGAGTTATTTCTCCACTGATCTCCAATAGCATCTTGGGAACCTACCGACCTGGGGAGTTCATCTTTCAGTGTCCTATCTTTTTGCCTTTTCATACTGTTCATGGGGTTCTCAAAGCAAGAATACTGAAGTGGTTTGCCATTCCCTTGATATACTGGTGCATCCTCCAGATATTAGAATATCCCAGATTTCACAGAAAACCTTGACACAAAACATAATTTTGATAAGTAATTCTCCAAAAATTATGACTTAAGCCAGTGTTGATAGGTAACAACAATAGAACTGAACAAAGGTAATAAAAGCTAGGTCAAGAGTAGTATCCACTCAAATCTTGGTCTCACTTACAGTGTTTGATATGTACAAACACATCCCTCGTTCTTCTTGGGCACCTTTAAATCATTATTTCTCAGTGGGTGCAAACATCTCTTTAATCCATCTTCACTTCTAGGTACCTTTCCTCAATTGTTCTCTCCTTTCTTCCTCCCACTTTCCCTTTCTCAAAGGATGGAGTGGAAAACATTTTCAGAGCTTTCTTCTTATCCTATGTAAAAGCAATCCTATTTTTTTTTTAATTATTGAATAAAAGATTCTTTAGTTTTTTAAGATTTATTTATTTTAATTTTTGGCCGTGCTGGGTCTTTGTTGCTGCATGCTGGCTTTCTCTAATTGCGGCGAGCAGGGGTGACCCGTCATTGTGTTTAGGCTTCTCGTTGCCTTGGCTTCTCTCGTTGCTGAGCCCAGACTCTAGGGCCGTGGGCTTCAGTAGTTGTAGTACGCGGGCTCAGTAGTTGTGGTGCAAAGGCTTAGTTGTTCCACGGCATGTGGGGTCTTTCCGGTCATGAGATCTTCTCGGGCGAGGGATCCAACCAATGTCCTTTGCCTTGCAAGGTGGATTCTTAATATCTGAACCATGAGGGAAGCCCAAAAGGATGTTTTAAATTGGATGGTGGTGGTGGTTTATTCTCTAAGTCTGTATTGCAACCCCATGGACTGTAGCCTGGCAGGCTCCTCTGTCCTTGGAATTTCCCAGGCAAGAATACTGGAGTGGATTGCCATTTCCTTCTCCAGGGGATCTTCCCAACCCAGATACTGAACCCTCGTTTCCTACATTGTGGCAATCTCCTGTATTGCAGGTGGATTCTTTACCACTGAGCCACCAGGGATTCCCTTCAAATTGGATAGTACTTTACAATTTTCAAAGGTTCCACCCACATGTGATTTCATATAATTCCATAACAACACTTCCCCTCCCTCCCCTCTGATGACCCTCCCTCTATCCCTCTCCCCCCTGGTAAACACTAGTTTGTTCTCAATGTCTAATAAGTCAAAGCAATCTGATTTCTAATCTGTCATGTGAACATTAGCCTACTAACACATTGGACTCAGTTTGCATAATTATAATACTTGAGTCAGTGTGTTGTGAGGGACAAATTCATATAATTAAAAACATTTTGCTCAATTTCAGTGGATAGGCTGTCCTGCAAAGAATGACAACCACTACCTTAAAAAAAAAAAAAAAAGAGCCTTCATTGCTATATGTTTAGCTTGATGTAGGAATGGAATTTATATCTTCAGTTGAAAAGAAAGAAAAAAAATTAAATAAAAGTTCCAAGACAGAAGTGAAACTTTGCCCACTCTTAATCCCAAGAAAAACTTTATTTAGGACAATCCATTGTCTAGCCAGTCACTCCCCTGTGATAATCCTTCCCACCTACTGAGTATCAGTCACAAGAGTGAGGGAATTTAAGATGAGTTTATTATTATAGTTTCTAACATTCAAAACTGGGAGCTAAACAAACACAAACAGTGGATGTCTAAAAATTAAGAGTGTTAACACAAACCATATTACTAACTGTAAATGCAATCTCTGGGGACTCGAGTCACTCTTACAAATGGTTGATTCCTTTTATCACAGTTAGGGTATCTAGCGGTAGAAACAAACTCACATATCCCTCTATTAATGTGCTTAAAACCTACCAACCCAGTTGTTTACAAATGGAATTCAGAAGGAAAGGATTCATTCAATACATGTGGGAAATGCTTTCAGATCTCTTGAAGAAAGGACAGCTATGCAAAGATTCTACATTTTTCATGAGTGACTTGTTCTCCTGGATTTAAATACAGCAGTGGGGAACTGGGAAACCTTAATTTTCCTTCTCACTCTGCCTATAGCCCTGAAGAGCTACCTCTGTGAACTCGGGAAAAGTTCTTAAGTGTTCAGAACTCATTACTTATGCCCTAATAAACAAAAAGGTGTGAGAACTAGGGTAAAAATTGGAGCTTCAAGTCAATCTGAGAGATTTTACTCAGGAATATTATCAGATTAAGGCAAGCTCTTACCAAACAAAGATAATGCAGAAAGGAAATCATGTAATTATAGAATTTTAAAGCCAAAAACAACCTCAGAGCTTATCAAATTCCACTTGCTCATTGTGAAGATGATGGACTTGAAATCTGGAAATAAATAGGAATGCCCAGGCCATTAGCTAAGTTGTACAGCCATGATGGGAATCCAGAAACTGAAGCAATACATGTGCATACATGCGCACACACACACACGTTAAAATGCTTAGGACAATGATTTCTTCATATACAGATAATGTTTGTACAAGAAAGTTACTGACAAACTAATACAACAAAGCTTTTTTCTCTCTTGATTTTTCCTTGAAGAGATGTTAATGTAAAAGTGGTCCCAGACCCAAGGCAAACAAAATAAGACTTGTTCACTCCAGGGTGTGAGTCTTTTGCCCTCATGTTGGCTGCTGCTAAATCGCTTCAGTTGTGTCCGACTCTGTGCGACCCCAGAGACGGCAGCCCACCAGGCTCCCCTGTCCCTGGGATTCCTCCAGGCAGGAACATTGGAGTGGGTTGCCATTTCCTTCTCCAATGCATGAAAGTGAAAGTGAAGTCGCTCAGTCATGTCCGACTCTTAGCGACCCTATGGACTGCAGCCTACCAGGCTCCTCCATCCATGGGATTTTCCAGGCAAGAGTACTAGAGTGGGTTGCCATTGCCTTCTCTGCATGTTGGCTATGGAGAATCTAAAGAAAAGGATGAAGGAAGTAGCCAAAAAAAGAAAATCATCACCATTATTAAGGTGACCCAGGCCAGAGCCAAAATCACATAAACGAGACATTATTGTATGATAGATGAAATACATCCTCCTGTTTACCAATCTTGTCTTGTTGCAATTAATAAATTATTTTTAAAGGGACATCTGTACTTGTAATTATTCAGTGTGTTGTTGCTATAATTTATATTATCACACTCTCCTTCATAATGAATGTTATTCATATTTTGAGCTCTTAGTGAAGAAGAGACTCTGGGTCTGCCTAAAACCCTATGTTTACTTGAAATTCCTGATACTTTCCTCTCAGTTCAGCATGTTTACAAACCTCTCTCCCCTAAAATAAGCCATCTCTCTATTCTTTCTGCCTCTTTCTCCTCTGTCTTTTATTAACCAACCTCTCAGTGATCTAAACTGATATTCTCTACTTTTTCTCACTTACTATTCCACAGGCTACAGCAAGCATCACTTTCAGGGATTCAGTAAGTCTCTGTTGAATCTATTTTACAACAACCCACAAATCACCAAACACAAAGACCTCTTCTCAATCCTCTTCCTCCTGGGTAGTATCTGGCATCCCACCACCTTCTGGAATTCGGCCCTTTCCCGGCTCCCTTGATGTCACTTTCTTCCAAACTTGTGAGCTTGTTTTCAGCTCTTGCTGGGTCCTCTTCTACCACCAGCCCCTCCCCTCAGTTCAGTTCAGTCACTTAGTCATGTCTGACTCTTTGCAACCCCATGGTCTGTAGCACACCCAGGCTTCCCTGTCCATCACCAACTCCCAGGGCTTGCTCAAACTCAGGTTCATCAAGTCAGTGATGCCATCCAACCATCTCTCATCCTCTATCATCCCCTTGTCTTCCTGCCTTCAATCCTTCCCAGCATCAGGGTCTTTTTCAATGAGGCAGTTCTTCGCATCATGTGGCCAAAGTGTTGGAGTTTCAGCTTCAGCATCAGTCCTTCCAATGAATATTCAGGACTGATTTCCTTTAGGATTGACTAGTTTGCCCTCTTTGCAATCCAAAGGACTCTCAAGA
>NW_011494961.1:6134655-6137010 GCF_000754665.1 Bison bison bison
TTCCTTCTCCAATGCATGAAAGTGAAAGTGAAGTCGCTCAGTCATGTCCGACTCTTAGCAACCCCATGGACTGCAGCCTACCCAGGCTCCTCCGTCCATGGGATTTTCCAGGCAAGAGTACTGGAGTGGGGTGCCATTGCCTTCTCCAAGGGTTTCCATACATTGTCTAATATTATATTTGAAATTAAACAAGTAGTACATTTTTCTGGGAAGCACATTGACAGCTTTTATCAGATTCCCACGGCAGTGATTCTCAACTTTTAGCATTCACCAGAATCACCTTGAGATCCTGTTAAAACCTATTGCTGGGACCCACCATGAATTTGGTAGTCTGGATTTGGGCCTAAGAATTTGCATAGAAATGCAAATTCTCAACTGATATCAATGCTACTGATCCTGGGATCACAAATTTGATAAACACTGTTTTACACAGAAACCATCTGGTGTGTTTTATTTTTTTTTTAATAACATAGAGGCCTGAAGCCTGAGTCTCATTCCCAGATATTCCATGGGGTGTGGCTGGGCTTCTGGATTATTTTTTAATCCCCTAATTTTAAAAATCATTAAAATTATTTTTTAATTACGTGATTCTCATATGTAATAAAATTTACAAACCATTGTTCTAAGGGATCCATGACCCAAAATCGGTTTTAAAAAAAAAAGGAGAGAGAGGATAGAGTAAAAATCAAAAAAACATTGAGCATGGAAGCTCCTCATGAGGCCTCTACCGGCCTTTCAGGCCCCTGTCTCCCCCACCCCCAGCACTCAGTGCTCCAGGCCTCTCTCACTCCCTCCGTCACTTCACACTTGACGCTGTATATGTTCACACCCTCGGGAATCCCTTCTACACATGGCAAACTTCCCTGCCATTATCCATTTGCTCATATACTTCCCTCTGGCAGGAATGCTCTTCCCCAAATGTTCTTTCCAGAAAATTCTACTCATTCTTCAAAATTAGCTGAAGCATCCCCTGCTCTGACTTTTTCCCTCTGAACCCAAACCCAAGCACGACCAAATTAGATCTATCACTGCCTATTTCATGTTTCCATTCAGTCAGTCACTCATTTCTGACTCTTTGCGACCCCATGAACCTCAGCACACCAGGCCTCCCTGTCGATCGCCAACTCCCGGAGTTCACTCAGACCCACGTCCATGGAGTTGGTGATGCCATCCAGCCATCTCATCCTCTGTCGTCCCCTATTCCTTCTGCCCCCAATCCCTCCCAGCATCAGAGTCTTTTCCAATGAGTCAACTCTTCGCATGAGGTGGCCAAAGTACTGGAGTTTCAGCTTCAGCATCAGTCCTTCCAATGAATATTCAGGACTGATTTCCTTTAGGATTGACTAGTTTGCTCTCTTTGCAATCCAGAGGACTCTCAAGATCCTTCTCCAACACCACAGCTCAAAAGCATCAATTCTTCAGCACTCAGCTTTCTTTATGGTCCAACTCTCCTCACATCCATACATCCCCTCAGTCAATAACAATCCCAACCACTGTCCGGGTTTCATCTGCACGAGTGGTTCTTAACAGATCTTTGACTGCTGCCAGAAGATATGAAGAAAGACCTCGAGACATTTTAGGGTTGTTAGAACTGCAGGAGGTGCTGGTTTCTGTCACCTATTGGGTAGAGGACAGGACTGCTTCTAAAGATCCTACAGTTCACAGGACAGCCTTCTGAAACAAAGAATTAGCTAGTCCAAAATGTCAATAGTGAGAGGTTAAGAAATCTCAATCTATACCTACTTGTTTATAGGCTAATATAATAATCCACAGTCTATACCCCCAACTAAATTTCAGACCTATTTTTAGTACATTTCCTCATTTGCATCCAGTAATCATCATTATTTGCCTCCAACCCTTCTCTTTTTATCATCTCTTTCCAAGATAAGGACTTAACTCACTCCAAGCTCAAGTTAGAAACTTGGAATTATTTGCCAATCTCTCTCCACCAACCCATACAACTTATGTGTCACCACATCCTATTTTATTTTATAATCCTATAAGTTCCCAGGTGAGCCGGTTGATGCCAGACTCTCCCCATTTCACTCCATTCTTTATACTATAACAGCCATTAAGTCTACCAAAGTCCATTAAGTCTCACTTTTACTTAAAAATAGTTAGCGTCTCTTGCTGTCTAGAGAAGGAATTCTTAACCTGGATTCCAGACTTTCAAGAAAGAAATTGGAACAGGACTAGAGAGGGTTTCCATACTGCTACTGCTGCTGCTAAGTCACTTCAGTCATGTCCGACTCTGTGCGACCCCAGAGATGGCAGCCCACCAGGCTCCCCCATCCCTGGGAGTCTCCAGGCAAGAACACTGGAGTGGGTTGCCATTTCCTTCTCCAATGCATGAAA
>NW_011494961.1:6137132-6138548 GCF_000754665.1 Bison bison bison
CCTTCTGCCCCCAATCCCTCCCAGCATCAGAGTCTTTTCCAATGAGTCAACTCTTCGCATGAGGTGGCCAAAGTACTGGAGTTTCAGCTTAGGCATCAGTCCTTCAATGAACACCCAGGACTGATCTTCTTTAGAATGGACTGGTTGGATCTCCTTGCAGTCCAAGGGACTCTCAAGAGTCTTCTCCAAATTCACAGTTCAAAAGCATCAGTTCTTCGGTGCTCAGCTTTCTTCACAGTCCAACTCTCACATCCATATGTGACCACTGGAAAAACCATAGCCTTGACTACACGGACCTTTGTCAGTGGCAAAGTAATGTCTCTGCTTTTGAATGTGCTATCTAGGTTGGTCATAACTTTCCTTCCAAGGAGTAAGCATCTTTTAATTTCATGGCTACAATCACATTCTGCAGTGATTTTGGAGCCCAAAAAAATAAAGTCTGCCACTGTTTCCACTGTTTCCCCATTTATTTCCCATGAAGTGATGGGACCAGATGCCATGATCTTCGTTTTCTGCATGTTGAGCTTTAAGCCAACTTTTTCACTCTCCTCTTTCACTTTCATCAAGAAGCTCTTTAGTTCCTCTTCACTTTCTGCCATAAGGGTGGTGTCATCTGCGTATCTGAGGTTATTGATATTTCTCCCTGCAATCTTGATTCCAGCTTGTGCTTCATCCAGTCCAGTGTTTCTCATGATGTACTCTGCATATAAGTTAAATAAGCAGGGTAACAATATATAGCCTTAACGTACTCCTTTTACTATTTGGAACCAGTCTGTTGTTCCATGTCCAGTTCTAACTGTTACTTCCTGACCTGCATATAGGTTTCTCAAGAGGCAGGTTAGGTGGTCTGGTATTCCCATCTCGTTAAGAAATTTCCACAGTTTATTGTGATCCACACGGTCAATGGCTTTGGCATAGTCAATAAAGCAGAAATAGATGTTTTTATGGAACTCTCTTGCTTTTTCGATGATTCAGCAAAGCTTGGCAATTTGATCTCTAGTTCCTCTGCCTTTTCTAAAACCAGCTTGAACATCTGGAAGTTCACAGTTCACGTATTGCTGAACTCTGCCTTGGAGAATTTTGAGCATTACTTTACTAGCGTGTGAGATGAGTGCAATTATGCGGTAGTTTGAGCATTCTTTGGCATTGCCTTTCTTTGGGATTGGAATGAAAACTGACCTTTTCCAGTCCTGTGGCCACCGCTGAGTTTTCCAAATATGCTGGCATATTGAGTGCAGCACTTTCACAGCATCATCTTTTAGGATTTGAAATAGCTCAACTGGAATTTCATCACCTCCACTAGCTTTGTTTGTAGTGATGCTTTCTAAGGCCCACTTGCCTTTACATTCTAGGATGTCTGGCTCTAGGTGAGTGATCACACCATCATGATTATCTGGGTCGTGAAGATCTTTTTTG
>NW_011494961.1:6138648-6141656 GCF_000754665.1 Bison bison bison
ACCTCCTCTTAATATCTTCTGCTTCTGTTAGCTCCATACCATTTCTGTCCTTTATCGAGCCCATCTTTGCATGAAATATTCCCTTGGTATCTCTAATTTTTTTAAGAGATCTCTAGTCTTTCCCATTCTGTTGTTTTCCTCTATTTCTTTGTATTGACCGCTGAGGAAGGCTTTCTTATGTCTCCTTGCTATTCTTTGGAACTCTGCATTCAGATGCTTATATCTTTCCTTTTCTCCTTTGCTGTTTGCTTCTCTGCTTTTCACAGCTATCTGTATGGCCTCCTCAGACAACCATTTTGCTTTTTTGCATTTCTTTTTCTTGGGGATGGTCTTGATCCCTGTCTCCTGTACAATGTCACGAACCTCTGTCCATAGTTCTTCAGGCACTCTGTCTATCAGATCTAGTCCCTTAAATCTATTTCTCACTTCCACTGTATAATCATAAGGGATTTGATTTAGGTCATACCTGAATGGTCTAGTGGTTTTTCCTACTTTCTTTAATTCAAGTCTGAATTTGGCAATAAGGAGTTCACGATCTGAGGCACAGTCAGCTCCTGGTCTTGTTTTTGCTGACTGTATAGGGCTTCTCCATCTTTGGCTGCAAAGAATATAATCAATCTGATTTTGGTGTTGACCATCTGGTGATGTCCATGTGTAGAGTCTTCTCTTGTGTTGTTGGAAGAGGGTGTTTGCTATGACCAGTGCGTTCTCTTGGCAAAACTCTATTAGCATTTGCCCTGCTTCATTCTGTACTACAAGACCAAATTTGCGTGTTACTCCAGGTGTTTCTTGACTTCCTACTTTTGCATTCCAGTCCCCTATAATGAAAAGGACATCTTTTTTGGGTGTCAGTTCTAAAAGGTCTTGTAGGTCTTCATAGAACCATTCAACTTCAGCTTCTTCAGTGTTACTGGTTGGGGCATAGGCTTAGATTACCATTATATTGAATGGTTTGCCATGGAAACGAACAGAGATCATTCTGTCGTTTTTGAGGTTGCATCCAAGTACTACATTTCAGACTCTTTTGTTGACCATGATGTCTACTCCATTTCTCCTAAGGGATTCCTGCCCACTTTAGTAGATATAATGGTCATCTGAGTTAAATTCACCCATTCCAGTTCATTTCAGTTCGCTGATTCCTAGAATGTCGACATTCACTCTCGCCATCTCTTGTTTGACCACTTCCAATTTGCCTTGATTCATGGACCTAACATTCCAGGTTCCTATGCAATATTGCTCTTTATAGCATCAGACCTTGTTTCTATTACCAGTCACATCCACAGCTGGGTATTGTTTTTGCTTTGGCTCCATCCCTTCATTCTTTCTGGAGTTATTTCTCCAGTGATCTCCAGTAGCATATTGGGCACTTACCGACCTGGAGAGTTCCCCTTTCAGTATCCTATCATTTTGCCTTTTCATACTGTTCATGGGGTTCTCAAGGCAAGAATACTGAAATGGTTTGCCATTCCCTTCTCCAGCGGACCGCATTCTGTCAGACCTCTCCACCATACCCGTCCATCTTCAATGGCCCCATGGGCACGGCTTAGTTTCACTGAGTTAGATAAGGCTGTGGTCCTAGTGTGATTAGATTGGCTAGTTTCCTGTGAGTATGGTTTCAGTGTGTCTGCCCTCTGATGCCCTCTTGCAGCACCTACCATCTTACTTGGGTTTCTCTTACCTTGGACGTGGGGTATCTCTTCACAGCTGCTCCAGCAAAGTGCAGCTGCTGCTCCTTACCTTGGACGTGGGGTATCTCCTCACGGCCGCCCCTCCTGACCTTGAACGTGGAGTAGCTCCCCTCGGCCCTCCTGTGCCCGTGCAGCTGCCACTCCTTGTTTCCGAAGCACTTTATTAATACTTCTATCTTTTCACATACCATAACAATGTATCGTTTGCATTGCTGTATCTCATCTGACTGTGGGATCCTGGAGGGCTGATAATACCTGGTATCCTGTGCAGCACTTAACCAACCCAGTCAATAGAGTTCACTACTTCATTCACTCCTTATACTCTTCCTATTTGTTTCCCTAAACTTTTTCTATGTTAAAAGTTTTCTGCATTTTAAATAGCAAACACACTTTTAGAAAGTGAAGTTGACTTTAAATGAACAGGAGCCTGTGGAATGGTTGTGAAAATCAGAGAAGGGAGATATGCAAGCAAGGCAGACCTCAACAACTTTATTTACTTACTATCATAACTAAGTATTTCATTAAACATATTCAAATACGTATAGCTCTCACTGGTAAACCTGCAAATAACTACTTTAAAGAGTGTGTGTGGTGGGAGAAACTATAAAAGCGTCAAGTTAGGAGAACACTTATCTGTTCCTCTATGTCTAATTGCTGCCCTATGTAACCTGAATTCTCATAGTGAATTACATGGAATGTGAATTTGGCCGAAATGTATTGCCAAGTCTCCTCAGCTTGGTTTCCAATAAACTGTTTTATGAATTCTCTTCCCTGCCCTTCCACAGATAAGTAAGTTACATTCTATATACTAATTCACTCCAAAAATATATTATACAAAATAAATCAAAGTTTTAATATTTTATGGTTTACAAGAAAATGATTTGGGGGGAAATTTTTCTCATTGTGATGGCTCAGACAGTAAAGAATCTGCCTGCAATGCAGGAGATCCAGGTCCAACCCCTGGATCAGGGAGATCCCCTAGAGAAGGGAAGGGCAACCCACTCCAGTATTCTTTCCTGGAGGATTCCATGCACAGAGGAGGCGTCAGGCTACAGTCCATGGGGTCGCAAAAGAACTGGACATTGCTGAGTCCACAGATGGTGACTGCAGCCATGAAATTAAAAGACGCTTACTCCTTGGAAGGAAAGTTATGACCAACCTAGATAGCATATTCAAAAGCAGAGACATTACTTTGCCAACAAAGGTCCGTCTAGTCAAGGCTATGGTCTTTCCTGTGGTCATGTATGGATGTGAGAGTTGGACTGTGAAGAAGGCTGAGCACTGAAGAATTGATGCTTTTGAACTGTGGTGTTGGAGAAG
>NW_011494961.1:6141756-6157128 GCF_000754665.1 Bison bison bison
TGGCCACCTCCTGAGAAGAGTTGACTCATTGGAAAAGACTCTGATGCTGGGAGGGATTGGGGGCAAGAGGAGAAGGGGACGACAGAGGATGAGATGGCTGGTGACATCACTGACTCGATGGACGTGAGTCTGAGTGAACTTCGGGAGTTGGTGATGGACAGGGAGGCCTGGTGTGCTGGGATTCATGGGGTCGCAAAGAGTCGGACACGACTGAGCGACTGATCTGATCTGATCTGAATCCACAGTAGTGGACTTTTCTCATTGTAATTTCCAAGTTCTACAAAAAAGATAGTAAGCCTACTAATTGATATACTTTTTGTATCAGAATTTGTACATGAATCAGCCAAGAAGCATTTTTTTTAAGAGTAACAAAGGACTAACTGACTGATGGACTATAATTTCTGTAGTCACTTTCTTTGTCAAAATTGCAGCTGAAAGCAGAAAAATTTTCTTGGCATTTTAAATAGTAAGGCAATCACTATTTTTCACTGTAAATCTGTTATGATGAGTTTGTCATTTTCTTGACTCTATAAATTTAACAACATTAATTTTTAAAAACAAGCTAAAAATATTACAGAAAATTTTTTAAAAATTGTCACCATTAGCTTTTCTATTTTTGCAAATGGAATATACACATTTGTTACTCAGAAATTCCACCAAAATACTAACGCTATACATTTTGCCTTTTTGTTTCCTGAATTCCTTAACTGAACTACAGAAATTAAGCAATTCTCATTTGACCATCAATTTTTTTAAGCTTAAATGTTTTCCTGTCTAGGCACAAATATCTAAAACATCATTTTTCAGTTCCTTTTCTAAATATTTCTTTGCCTCCTTAAATGATGTTATTTTTACCTATTTACTCCACTTGTTAAGAATAAATGAGACACCAAGAACCAAATTTAAAGTTTCATGGAAACTTTCCATAGTGTATGCGTTCATGCACGTCTGTGCTCCCTACCATATGAGAAATTGTAGTTCATTCTTAAGCACTGTCAATTTGAGTGCCAGCATCAATATCACTGTTGTACAAAAAGGCCACAGTCTGATTATAGGTGACTGGTAACATAATTCTGATCCTGGTTTCTCCAAATCCAAACTTCATACAATGTTCTTTTCTTTCACAACATGAATGAATTTGTAATGAAAAATGAGTCTTCTCTCTTTAAGTTTTCCTCAATTGCAAGACTTCCTTGGATTAATGTACGACCTGCTGTTAAAGCATCATCAACCAGACTTTAAAATAAGCACCAATTTTTACTGTGTTCTTTTTTTTCCACATCCCCACCTCCTCCTTACCACCCCAAGGCACAAGAGGAATAAATTTAATTATTTAATTTAACAAATTAAATTACCTTACTGGGAACTTGCCATGATGCTGTCCTTAGGCTCCCTGTCTAGCAAGACTCCACATATAGGTGAAAAGTTTTCAAATGTTCTTCTCTAGTATTTACACTAAATAGATTTTCTTGGACAAGATCCCAAATGGACTTAGCTTACCTTGAATTCCTAGCAAAAGTGATTTAGTTAATTTTGCAGCAATGATTCCATGTGCCAGTAAAATGCACAATCAGTGAGTGGGTGGTCAGTATGATATGTTCTTTCAAGTTAAAAATAAATTTTCATCAGAGAGAGTGTTTTGACTATGCTGCTTATCTATGACAGCTTTATAGATAAAAGATTCCTCCTCTGGGGCACCATTGAATATGAAATAAACCCACTTGGAAACAATTTAGTAGCTATAACTGTAATTAGTAATCCACATTTAACTCCAAGAATTATATAGACCTACTGCCAAAATTGTCGGTGGAACTTTGTGCTAAAATTTTCTTGGCTTTGGGAAACCTAAAACAAACCTTACTTTTAGTGACCAAGATATTTTCAAGCAGTCAAAAACTATGAAACTGCATTTCATAGTTCAGAATAATTCTAAGTGAAAATCCTTGATGCCCTATAGAGTGATTTTAAATGTTTTGTATTCAATTTTAAAGCCTTAGTTTGTTCTTGCGAATTATTTTGATAAGCAACAAAATGTTACCTCATATGAAATTCATTACTGCCAGAATCTAGAATATTCAAAATACAAAATAGAAAATAAATCTGAGTAATTAAGAATAAATCAGACCCACTGCAAATTGCATTTCCTTAACAAAAATTTTAGATGATAATGTTGTAGGAAAGGGGGCCTCCCTCCAGGGCCCCAAGAGTGGGCTCTTGTCTAACACTCAGAAAAGAATTGTCCATGGAGACACGTGCTGACAAGGCAAGAGACTTTACTGGAAAAAAGTCTCTGCCATCTGAACAGAAAGCAGAAGGGTAAGGGAACCCGGGAGAACTGCTCTGCTACATGGCTCACAGTTTAGGGTTTTATGGTGATGGGATTAGTTTCCGGGCTGTCTCTGGCCAATCATTCTGACTCAAAAGTCCTTCCTGGTGGTGTACGCATTGCTCAGCCAAGATGGATGCTAGCGAGAGGGATTCTGGGAGGTGGTCTGACACGTGGTGTCTCCTTTTGACCTTTCCCAAACTCTTCTGGTTGGCGGTGGCTTATTAGTTCCATGTTCCTTACCAGGACCTCTTGTCATAAAACAATTCATGCAGATGGTTACTAGGGAGCCTGGCCAGGGTGGGCAATTTCAGTCAGTGTGCTTCCCCTAACAATAAGAGACCATGCTATTTTGAACATTGGGAGAGTTCCAGAGTCTTATAAAATTATGGAGAGGGTTGTTTATTTAGACCCAGATGTGAACGTTTTTATAGACAATTTCTTGGCAAAGGGAGAATATATCATGCAAATGAATATCTAGGGGCTTTTCTATTAGGACTGAGAGATTTTCTGTGGACAAGGTGTTAGTTATAAAAATGTAAATCTTTGGGAGGCAAGACAGGACAGGAACAGCTAATAATGAAGCACACTTAGCAGAGAATATAGAACCTTCATTTAGCTAATGTCCATCAAACTCAGCAAACTTCCTATGTTGGCATTTTCTATGTAGGTGATTATGAAACCCCTAAAATTGCAAAAAAAAAAAATTGTTTTGTTTAATCTTCTGTTTCTAAGTCTTCATAGCTGGCTTTCTCTATGGTGTTAAATACAATTAATAACACAGAGGAATCATATTGTAATATATTAACTAATGTGCTCTCTCCTCAGTAATGCTTTCTTAATCTGTGTCCCTTCCCTATTCAAATTCTTTGAGATATCCTTGGCCTTAGGGTAGGGTTGACACTTTGGAGAAGAGAACAAAAGAGCGCGATCCTTGGCTTTGGAGCTTTAATGACTGAAATCCAGGCCTAGGACAAAAAGATCTGGAATGATAGGTATTTTCCAGTCAGAAGTAGTTTTTCCTACCCACCAACCCTGGACTAGATGAAGTTTGCCACTAGGAGGGAGATAGAACATGGAAACAATGGTGTTTGAGCTGCTCTGGGAGTCTGAACTAGAGGAGGGCTGATAACAAGAGGAGGAGCCTGCAGATGCGGTCAGTGAGCTGAGCAAGGGTGGAGACAGGGAGCCCGAAAGCCTCAAAGAGAATTCCAGCACCCCCTCCGCCCTATCCCCTCCCTGGGCTTTGCACAGAGGACACCAGAATAAAGACCCTGTGAAGTGGCTCAGTCGTGTCCGACTCTTTGTGACCCCATGGACTGTAGCCTACCTGGCTCCTCCCTCCACGGGATTCTCCAGGCAAGAGTACTGGAGTGGGTTGCCATTTCCTTCTCCAGGGGATCTTCCCGACCCAGGGATCGAACCCAGGTCTCCCGCATTCCAAGCAGACGCTTTAACCTCTGAGCCACCAGGGAAATTCCAAGTCAAAGGGTCTGACATAGTTGTGCAAAGTTCCCGGTGGTCCCACTGGGACCAGGAGATAGGCTCAGGAGAACCGAGAAAGCTGTCCTGCTCTGGGAGAGGCATTCAAAAGTCACCGAAAGAGTGGAGAGCTGAGATTATCTGAGAATGAAGACCATTCAGGTTTGAAAGAAATCTAAGTACATCAACAACCAGAGACCTGATAAAATAGGGTATCTTGATGGATGCTAGAAAGAAGAGATGACAACCACCATGACTTCAGTTCAGTTTAGTCGCTCAGTCATATCCCACTCTTTGCGACCGCATGAACGGCAGCATGGCAGGCCTCCCTGTCCACACCATGACTTGGCACTAGGTAAGCCTCCCAGATGGCGCTAGTGGTAAAGAACCTGCCTGCCAATGTAGGGGATATAAGAGAAAGGAGTTCAATCCCTGGGTTGGGAAGATCCTCTGGGAGGAGGGAATGGCAACTCACTCCAGTATTCTTGCCTAGAGAATCCCATGAACAGAGGAGCTTGATGGGCTACAGTTTATAGGGTCACACAGAGTCGGACATGACTGAAGCGACTTAGCAGGCATGCAAGCCTATCAGTTAGTAGGTTCAACCCTGGGGATGCAGGTGGATCTTCAATGTTCTGAAATCTCTAGGGAAACAATTTGGCAATGACAATGATTTCAGACAAGACATTGTGACCCTGAAGTATTAATCATACATTAAAGACCAAGTAAGAATAACCACACCAAGGTTTGGATTTAGTTCTTCTCTGATTCCAAAATCTGAGCCAACACACTTCACTAAAATAATAATGAGTCACTTACATATTATTCAATAAATAGTGTGGTGACAACTGCCTCATCATTTTGAAAAGAAAATTACTCCTTGTGTCAAAATAAATTCCAGATGGATCAAAGATTTTGAATTACAAAATGAAACCATAAAAGAATTCAGAAAAAGCATGGGGAAATACTTCTTTAATTTTGTAATGTAAAAGGCCTTCCTCAACATGACACAAAACTAAGAAACTGTAAAGGAAAATGCCAAAAAATATAAACAGAGCTAAAAGATTAATGGTAAAGGGAAAGAAAAAGAGTTTTTACTATTTTGATAAAGAGTTAATTTTCTAATTTACATAATGTTTGTACAAGTTGGCAAGGAAAAGTCCAAAGGAGGTGGGGGGGGGAGGGGCGGGGACTAATAGAAGAATGATCAATTAACATAAATAGGCAGATCTTCAGATATAGAAACAAAATGGTCAACGTGCAAAAAGATTCTCAATCTGATTGACAACTTAAGAAATGTAAAACATATGTAAGTTTTCACCTATCAGACTGACACACTTTTTAAAGGTTGTAATATCCATTGTTAATGCCACAGTGAGGAATTCTGACCCTTTTGATATGAATTTTAACAGGTGTAAATTTTTTAGTGCTATTTAGTAATAATGTTCAAAATCAGCAATAAATAAATATCTTTTTTCTAAACATTCCCATTATTAGGAGCTGACTCTACTGAAAAAATTAAGTTCCCATTGATTAAGAAGTTCTTTTCAGGCTTATGTATAGTAAGACTAAGCAAGAAAATAACTCAAAGGCTTATTAATGGTCAAGCATATTATTATGGTCAAGCATATTGTGAAAGGGAGTTTCCTGGTGGTCTAACAATTGGGACTCAGTGCTTTTTCTGCCATGACACAGGTTCAATCCCCCATCAAGAAATGAGATCCTGCAAGCCTCTCCATGTGGCCAAAAAAAAGGAAAGAAAAAAAAGCTTCAATTAAAACATGTAAATATATTGTGAAATCATCATGAAACATTATAAGCCATGTAAAAATGACATTATGTAGCCATTTAAAAAGTTCATTTCTCTAGCCATTTGATCAAATGAAAAAGTAACATATATATCAACTTTTATACTATAGTTCAACCATATTTGTAAAAACTTTAAATAATACATATATATATATATATATATACACACACACACACACACATAGATATAGTATCTGTGCTGATAGATGCAACTATATTTTCCTACAAAAGAATACATATGAAACAATGGTTACCTTCTTTGAAGAGATTACTGGGAACAGAAGTAGGGGCCTGAAAAAGAGAGGGTAAGTTTTAGTTCTCATAACTTTCTGTACATTTCATGCACACATTATTTTTATTTTCATTTTTAAAAAATTAACTTAAAAAAAAAAACAAAGACAGTGGAATTGTTTTGTTTTTCTTGGTTTAAAATTAAAAAGTCACACTTCAGTTAGTATGATGCACCTCTAGAGACCCAGACAGCTGCAGCTGCCAGCAAGGAGAGAATTTTGTCAGGCTTAGCCTAGTTCTAAATTACTGGTTTTGTTATTACACATCCCTGATTTCATTTTCATGTCCCAGACGACATCTTTGAACCCTAACTCAAACTAATTCAAAAGCTAAGTAAAAGTCAGTGGTCTAGAGGTCTTCTCCACTTGCGGTTGGTCCGTAATTAAGTCAATCGGTGAAAAAGCATCAGCATGATTTTGAAACTCCTTTGCCTTGTGTGTTGGCAAAAGGGATATGGAGAAGCAAGACATTGGCAAGCATGCTATCTACATTTAGGCAGGCAGCTCTATCTCACCTGTATGCTTCCTTTATAAATAGGGAAGCCTGGCACAGTCTGAGTCCCACCAGCCCTCCAGTCAACTCACCACCCATCTAGGGGAGCCTTCCCTCCATGCCCTCCTTCTTATTCTCTCCCATGGTTGCCTAACAATAGCTAGGTTTATTGTACCTAGCCTAAGAACAGCTAGGAATATTGTACACAGCATTGTTGTGTACAATATTCTAGCTCAGTCATGTCTGACTCTTTCCAACCCCATGGCCTATAGCCCTGCAGACTCCTCTGTCCATGGAATTCTCCAGGCGAGAATACTGGAGTGGGTAGCTGTTCGCTTTTCCAGGGGATCTTCCCAACCCAGGGATTGAACCTAGGTCTCCTGCATTGCAGGTAGACTCTTTACCATCTGAATCACCAGGGAAGCCCACTAATAATATAAGTACCTATATATTATATTCATACTATATTCAAAACAAATTATTTAGGGTAAATCCCATTATCATCACTATGTAAAAAATATTAAGTAACATGACTAAAGTCACATCCAGCTAATAAGGAAAAAAATATATATATATATATATCAGTTTCATATATAGTATGTTATATTATACACATAATTCACATTTCTAAGTAATGTACACAGTAGAAATTTGCTTTGTTAATTTTAGCTTCAGAAAGATATGGAAACTCTACCCCTAGAAAACCATGAAAAAAATCACTAAATTAAAACAGTTCTATTTCTCCTTTAACATGGAAGCAGGAAGCACTTTTCTAGTGAATAATGACAGAAGACTTTCTTCCGACTCTAACGTTTAAAAAAAATACATCGATTCTTTCCAGAATTGCTCCAGAAACAAGGAGCTTCTCAGGGCCACTCTGCACAGTTTTATGTGATTGCAGAGGACTCCAGTGAAGCTAAAAACAGCCAGAGCGCCATTCTATTGTATGCAGATATAATTGTCATTTCACTATTTATGCCTGGCATGTGGTTATATAGTGTCATCATTATCATCAGCAGAAGCAACAAAAATAATTCTGAAGCATGGTGCCTGGTGTTTTGAAAAATAGCATGAAAACTGATTTTCTTTACCTTATGAATTTTACAATTAAAGAAAGATAGTATGGATAACACAAACATGTAGGAAATTTTCTATGAAAGCTCAATGAGAATGGAGTGAAGCAAAAGGATTAACATGAAAGAAAGATTAATTTACCTTGACAAAAATATTCTACAACTCATTGCTGAATTCTTAATCCTAGTCTTTCTTTTGTTTTCAAAGCCCATGGGTCAAAACTCTGTAAAATGATATGCAGTTTAAAACAGACACACTAATTATAACAGTGCACAGTTCTTTCCCTTATCCAGTGGCTTCATTCATAGCAGCCAGGAAAATCATACCAGCAACAGTCATTTTTAAAAACTGTAGTTACCAGTAGGACTCTGAAATCAATTCTCCATTAAAGTGTGTTTATGGATTTGAAACAACCAAAGAAACGAACTTTAAGCAAAGCAAGCAGGCTACCATTTAAACTTTTTAATATTAGTAAATAGAGCCTTATTACCAATCAATCAAAATAACTTTAGACCAAGGGCTTTCACCTGGGAATAATTTTGCCCCCAAGGAACATTTTTAATTATCAGGACTTGGGTGTGGAGAGAGCAAGTGTTGCTACTGTTCGAGTAGAGAATTGAATATTCATATGTAGAACTCAGGGCAGAAATCAGGACTGGAGATATAAATTTGGGATTCACCAGTATATGTTAATAATTAAATTTAGGGACTTTTAAAAAGATTACCTCAGAAGTGACTGGCTATAAAAGGAAAAGTTACATAAACTCTGCTGCTGCTAAGTCGCTTCAGTCGTGTCCGACTCTGTGCGACCCCATAGACGGCAGCCCACCAGGCTCCCCCATCCCTGGGATTCTCCAGGCAAGAACACTGGAGTGGGTTGCCATTTCCTTCTCCAATGCAGGAAAGTGAAACGTGAAAGCGAAGCCGCTCAGTCGTGTCCGACTCTTCGAGATGCCATGGACTGCAGCCCACCAGGCTCCTCCATCCATGGGATTTCCCAGGCAGGAGAATTGGGGTGGGGTGCCATTGCCTTCTCCAACATAAGCTCTGCTATAGGCTGTATTCTCCGAAAATGGTCATGACAATATTTCCTATCCCACTTCCTCATATACAATGTGACTCTTTGAAAGTGGAGTCTATGTCCCCTCCCCTTGAATCTGGTTGGGCTAGTGAGTTACAACCAAACAAATGTAGTGGAAGTGACACCACATGACTTCCAAGACTAGTTCAGAAAAGGAGACCCAGCTTTCCTCCTTGTTACTTGGAAAACTTGGACTTGGAGCCATGGGCAGTGATGCAAGAAATTTAACGACCCTGTGACTGCCTTGCTGTGGAGGAAGCCAGGTCACATAGAGGTGCCATGTTTAGGCTCTCCAAATGTCAATCTCAGTTTTCATTGATGGGAATCTGAGCACTGCAAACAAGGGGCAAAGGTGAAGCTGGGGGCAGGGTGATGGCCTTTGGATCCCTGTCCATCTCTCAGGACCCTGCTTAGTGACCAGCCTCAGCATCTGGAAGGAAACCAAGGGAAACAATTTTCCCTCTAATTACTCAGTCAGTAATTAGGGAAAGAAAAAAAAAAAAAAGCTTTAAAATAATGACCATAATCCTAGTATCATTTCTCTGCTTAGTGATGGTGGGAACTCGGTGATAGGATAGAGGTTGTGTCTGGCACTGACCTATCTTACAGTCTGCTCGCAATGTTCTCCACTCAAAAAAAAGAAATCATCATGACATATCTATGAAGAAAATAGATTCATTATCAGCGCTCTGTTTTTCTGTCATCTACCTGTCTCCTTCATCACCCAACTTTAAATTATAAAGGCTCAGGTGCAAAGACATTTTAATCTGTTTACATATATTATTATATCACCCAGAGCTATGACTATTACAGATGATCAACTATTACGTTTTTGGACGCTCAGGAAATCTTTAAATCTTTACCATTGCTTCAGATTATTTGATGTTTATAATGATTGTAAGCACATTCTTTACCAGTGCTACAAGATGAGATGAGAAATAAATTTCATGAACCAGGAAAGTGCTTATTTATCTCATTTCTATTCTTCCATATATTACACTAAATTATGAAACTCTACCCCAAAAATTCAAAGGTGAACCATAATTAACATTGTTGGCTGCTAAGCCCATGGGAGGCAGCATCACAGCATTTCATGTTACTGTAAATGTTACTCTGTTCACTTAGTTCCTCGTTGGAATAATCAGTTATGAATTATTCCTCTGAAATAGAAAATAAACAGTTTAATAGTGCCTTTAAAGTTATTTATATCATTTATGAGTACTGGCTATCTGATAGTATGATGGCATTTATAAATAAGCATTTAGAAAAAACTAACAGTACTCAAAGGAAGAAGTTATTTCAGAAGTAATTATGAATCTTAAGTTTCTGTTTCAACTTCCCCATATAAAATAAATTTGATGGTGACCATTGTAGGTCTTACAACATTTTCACTTCCAGATCCGTGAATAGAGATGGTGGCATTTTCAGAAAAATTGTACTGGATGTAAAAACTGCAATAAATTTTCAAAGAAGAAGCCAACCTTCAAGCAAAATGTAAGACTCATATAAATATAGAAAAACAAATTCTAGGCTAATACCAAGCATGTTTCTTCAGCATATAAAGAGTTCTGAGAGTTATAGGAAAGTCTGATTTCACATTTTTGAAGTAGGTAGCACACTTAAAGGGTGAAATTGTAGAAGTCCCACCAGCTTGTCCAATCCCCACACTTTCACTTCTCCAAAAAAATGCCTATCACTAGCAGTTTAGGCAACTTGCAATATAAATAGTAGGAAAGGTCATAAGAAAATAAAAATATAATTCTACCATCCCTCAATTGCCCTCCTTCTATTCTAAAAGTAACTTCTTCCAAGGTGATGTTGGGAAATAAATGAGACCTGAACAATAACATTAATTTGTGCTTTTTAGTTACCTGAAGGAAATGTGTTCTCTGGATGTACACACACATAGATGTGTACACACATTGCTTTGACTAGATAACAACACAAGTTAAAACTTTTCAGACCACAATTTAATAATACATATACATTTCATTTCTTCTTTAATTGAAGTAAAGTTGACTTATTGCATTAATTTAAGGTGTGCTGCTGCTGCTGCTAAGTCACTTCAGTCGTGTCCGACTCTGTGTGACCCCATAGACAGCAGCCCACCAGGCTCCCCCGTCCCTGGGATTATCCAGGAAAGAACACTGGAGTGGGTTGCCATTTCCTTCTCCAATGCAGGAAAGTGAAAAGTAAAAGTGAAGTCTCTCAGTTTTGTCTGACTCTTAGAGACCCCATGGACTGCCGCCTACCAGGCTCCCCCTCCGCCCATGGGATTCTCTAGGCAAGAGTACTGGAGTGGGGTGCCATTGCCTTCTCCGAATTTAAGGTGTACAGTATAGCAATTCAATAGTTTTATAATGGTAAAGAATCTACCTGCAATGCGGGAGACCTGGGTTTGATCCCTGGGTTGGGGAGAGCCTCTGGAAGAGGGCATGGCAACCCACTCTAGTATTCTTGCCTGGTGAATTCCCATGAACAAAGGAGCCTGGCCGGCTACAGTCCATAGGGTCACAAAGAGTTGGACATGACTGAGCGACTAAGCACACACACACATACTAAGTTATTATAAAAGACTGACTATACTCCTTGCATGCTGTGTCCAACCCTTTACGACCCTATGGATTATAGCCTGTCAGGCTCCTCTGTCCATGGGATTCTCTAGGCAAGAATACTGAAGTGGGTTGCCATGACCCCTTCCGGGGGATCTTCCCAATCCAGGGATTGAAACTGCATCTCTTAAGTCTACTCATTCTTTACCACTAGTACCACCTGGGAAAACCTAGGATTGAACCTGGGTCTCCTGCATTGCAGGCAGTTTCTTTATCATCTGAGCCACGAGGGAAGCCCCATAATCCTTGGGCTATACCTTATATACCTGTGACTTATTTATTTTTTTAGTTTATACAAAAGTATTTAATTTTACATACATCTTCTTAATAGAAGTACAATTTGATTTTATTGTCCTTTGTCTTAATTCTTAAAGAAATGGGAGAATTCATCAAGAATTCAAGAATGTGGAAAATTCTTCAAGAGATGACAGACCACCTTACCTCCTCCTGAGAAATCTGTATGCAAGTCAAGAAGCAACAGTTAGAACCGGGCATGGAACAACAGACTGGTTCCAAATTGGGAAAGGAGTACATCAAGGCTGTATATTGTCACCCTACTTATTTAACTTATATCCAAAGTACATCATGAGAAATGCTGGACTGAATGAAACACAAGCTGGAATCAAGATTGCCAAGATAAATATCAATAACCTCAGATATGCAGATGACACCACCCTTATGGCAGAAAGTGAAGAGGAACTGAGGAGCTTCTTGGTGAAAGAGAGTGAAAACTCTGGCTTAAAACTCAACATTCAGAAAACTAAGATCATGGCATCCAGTCCCATCACTTCATGGGAAATAGATGGGGAAATAATGGGAACAGTGAAAAACTTTATTTTCTTGGGCTCCAGAATCATTGCAGATGGTGATTGCAGCCATGAAATTAAAAGACATTTGCTCCTTGGAAGAAAAATTATGACCAACCTAGACAGCATATTAAAAAGCAGAGACATTACTTTGCTGACAAAGGTTCATCTAGTCAAAGCTATGGTTTTTCCAGTAGTCCTTTATGGATGTGAGAGTTGGACTATAAAGAAAGCTAAGCGCCAAAGAATTGATGCTTTTGAACTGCTGTGTTGGAGAAGACTCTTGAGAGTCCCTTGGACTTCAAGGAGATCCAACCTGTCCATCCTAAAGGAAATCAGTCCTGAATATTCATTGGAAGGATGAATGATGAAGCTTGATGCTGAAGCTGAAACCCCAATACTCTGGCCACCTGATGTGAAGAAGTGACTCACTGGAAAAGACCCTGTTGCTGGAAGATTGAGGGCAGGAGGAGAAGGGGACGACAGAGGATGAGATGGTTGGATGGCATCACTGACTCAATGGACATGAATTTGAGCAAGTTCTGGGAGTTGGTGATGGACAGGGTAGCCTGGCATGCTTCAATTCATGGGGTCACAAAGAGTCGGACATGACTGAGTGACTGAACTGAACTGAGAACATCAAAATATCAGTTCTTTGGTTCTCCAAGACAATTTTGAATTCACGAAAGAAATTTAGAGGGTTTGGATGAAAGTAGTTTTTATCTGGAATTAGCAAAATAATTCTTTTCATTTGTTCATGATTTAATTCATATCAATAAAAATTTAATTTATTGATAATCAGTTCAGTTTGGTATATTTATTATATACATATATTTATATTATATATATATTTTTTATTTCATTGGATAGTGGAAAATCCATTCACATTAGTTAAAACAGATGTTATCACCATTTTGTAGGTAAAGAAGTTGAGAGAGAAGTAAAGGATCTTGCCTGAGAAAATGTAACAAGCTTTGGATGCTAAATAACAATAGGATCCAGTATTCTGGCAATTAGTCAGCATCCATGCATTGACTGTTGGAGTTGTCATCCTGCTAGGGTGAAAGTTAATTGTTCATTTTAATCAGTTTAGTGATCTATCAGTCACAGTTTAATCGTTTTAATAATTTAAAAATATAAAAAATAGAATCTACAGGTTCCTGAGAGCTTGAAAAGAAACTGAGCTGAAGGAAACGTGGTCTGAAAGGATACAGAGCCCCAGCGTTCACTGCAGCACTGTTTACAAAAGCCAAGACATGGAAGCAGCCTAAATGTCCACTGATAGATGAATGGATAAAGAAGATACGGTACGTACATATAGTGGTATCTGCTACTGCTAAGTCGCTTCAGTCGTGTCTGACCCCATAGACGGCAGCCCATCAGGCTCCCCCGTCCCTGGGATTCTCCAGGCAAGAACACTGGAGTGGGTTGCCATTTCCTTCTCCAATGCATGAAAGTGAAGTCGCTCAGTTGTGTCCGACTCTTAGCAACCCCATGGACTGCAGCCTACCAGGTTCCTCTGTCCATGGGATTTTCCAGGCAAGAGTACTGGAGTGGGGTGCCATTGCCTTCTCCATATAGTGGTATATTACTCAGCCATCAAAAGAGAACAAAATAATGCCATTTACAGCAACATGGATGGACCTAGAGATTGTCATACTGAGTGAAGTAAGTCAGAGAAAAACAAATATTGTGTGATGTCTCTTATTTTGGAATCTTAAAAATAATGATAGAAATGAACTATTTATGAAACAGAAACGGACTCATTTCACTTAGAGAATGAACTTTTGATTACCAGGGAGGCAGAGGGGGCAGGGATAGTTAGAGATTTGGGGATAGACATGTATAGGTTGCTATTTAAAATGGATAGCCAACAAAGACCCACTGTATAGCACAAGGACTCTGCTCAAAATTCTGTAATAATCTAGAAGGGAAAAGAATTTGAAAAAATACACATATGTTTATGTATACCTGACTCACTTTGTCGGACACCAGAGACTAACACAATATTGTTCATCAACTATATGTCAATATAAAATAAAAAGTTAAAAAGAGAGAAAGAGAGAAAACAGGTTTCCATATGAGACCCTGCTGCAGAATAAGTCCCAAGTAACCAGAAAGAGAAAATGCATGCCCACCTTTACTTTTACAAGATTCTCAAGTTCCATTTTACAGAAACTTATGCTAAATAAAAATTGTATTTAGCACCTAGATCGGCCACAGTGTAAGCATTTTTCATTTCAAAGGAAGGAGCTATTAGAACACGGAGGGGTACTGGCAGTCAGCATCTCTTACGACTTTAGCAAGGCTTTTGATGTGGCCCTGCATGATAGAGTCATCAACGAACTGGAAACAGTCTGGGTCACCCAAGTGATCCACAGCTGCACAGCTAATAAGCGGTTATCACTGGCTCAGTGTCAACTGGGTGGGAAATGAATAGAAAATCCCAAATGTAAATTTGTTTAACATTTGCCATCAGTGACCTAGAGAAATGGAGAGCTTATTTAAGTTTGCAGCTGGATAAAATAAATGTCTTTTCTGGCAGTAAAAATCTCAAAAATGAAGAGAAGATATAATATAGAATCAGAATTCCACCTATCTTTAATTGGGAAGAAAAGTAGTGGGAAAAATCAAGATCAATAAAACTAAGAGCAATAGAGTATCTTCGAAAAAAGTGATTATTAGAATATGTTACTAGAATGAAAAAATATGGCAATTGTTTGACCTTTTGATGTCTGCTTCCATAACCCAAGTTCACAGCAGGTGTACACATCCATGAAACACACACAGTATACCAAAAAGGAATAGTATTGAGACGGAAAAAATTTTGGTGGATATCTAGTGTTCTGTATAGAAACTTTTCTTTAGCCAGACTTAGAAATTTCTAGCAAAAGAATACAGTAGACTTGTTCTTGTTCTTGTTGTGTGTATATAATACAGGCTATATGTTTGCAGCCATGAAATTAAAAGATGCTTACTTCTTGGAAGGAAAGTTATGACCAACCTAGATAGCACATTCAAAAGCAGAGACATTACTTTGCCAACAAAGGCTCGTCTAGTCAAGGCTATGGTCTTTCCTGTGGTCATGTATGGATGTGAGAGTTGGACAGTGAAGAAAGCTGAGCGCTGAAGAATTGATGCTTTTGAACTGTGGTGTTGGAGAAGACTCTTGAGAGTCCCTTGGACTGAAAGGAGATCCAACCAGTCCATTCTAAAGGAGATCAGCCCTGGGTGTTCTTTGAAAGGAATGATGCTAAAGCTGAAACTCCAGTACTTTGGCCACCTCATGCGAAGAGTTGACTCATTGGAAAAGACTCCGATGCTGGGAGGGACTGGGGGCAGGAGGAGAAGGGGACGACAGAGGATGAGATGGCTGGATGGCATCACTGACTCGATGGA
>NW_011494961.1:6157228-6165591 GCF_000754665.1 Bison bison bison
GGCTGGATGGCATCACTGACTCGATGGACGTGAGCCTGAGTGAACTCCGGGAGTTGGTGATGGACAGGGAGGCCTGGTGTGCTGCAATTCATGGGGTCGCAAAGAATCAGACATGACTGAGCGACTGAACTCAACTCAACTGAACTGATATGTTTTATGAGGACTTCCCCGGTGGCTCGTTGGTAAGAAATCCGCCTGCCAATGCAGGCGACACAGGTTTGATCCCTGGGTCAAGAAGATCCCCTGGAGAAGGAAACGGCAACCCATTTCAGTATTCTTGCCTGGAAAATTCCATGGACAGAGGAGCCTGGTAGGTGATAGTCCATGGGGTCACAAAAGAGTCAGACACAACTTAATGGCTGAACAACAGCCAAAACATATGCTTTATAAAGTTGCACGGTCCCTGGAGTAAAACAAAAGTATGAGAAGTGGGGGAGGACATTGTTATTTTTTCTTTTATTAATAAAAAGACATATTTAAAACACTAAGTGATCAGGCCAATATCATGCAGGGAATAAGGTACATAACAGTTTAAAAATAAAATTAAAAAATTGGTTAATGATACGGTTATGCTTCTCACCTGGACAATTCTGCCTTCTCTATTTAGACTTCTTCTAATACGGATCTTTGAAAACAATGCAAAATGTTTGAAAATGACAAGCCTCAAGCCATGAAATAGAACAAGTGATAGAGAAAACTAAATCACATCATGTTGAAAACTTTTCTCTCTAAATTTGCAGATGTTAAAAAATGAAAAGCATTTCATTGTCTATTGGCCTAAGTTCTTTTTCCTAAGAATTTCCACAAAGATTTTAGATGAAACACTCCTATAAATGTAGTATCAATTGTGTGTAATATCAACTGAAACTGTGGTAATATCCTGCAGTTCATATGGAAAGGGCAAACAATAACTTCTTTTATTTTAAAAAATCAATTTTTGCTCATAGGTAGGATTTTGCTGTTTGAAAAGGGAGAGCAAAAGGACATGTATATATTCTTTATCTCTATCACCCTCTGTCATGAACTAGGAGAAATGTAATATTTCTCTAAAACAGTATTCTCTTTGCTCCCTCATCCAACACCAAGACAGACACTGTAAAATGTGCAGGAGTTTAAGAAAACAATGCAGAATTGATCAAGTCATTATATGTAATCACTTGGAAGGAAGAGTTTATATATGTGCATGGTTTCCATGGACTAGCCTACTTAAAAATTACCCACTTAGTTTGAAGGTACCATATGTAATCTGAGATGAAACATCCCTTTTCCTTTGACCTTTCAAATATGATCATTTTAAAACAGATCTTATGTAATGTTCCATGCATGTTTGTGTGTGTCTGCCTGTGCATTTGTGTGGAGATATATATGATCTTCTTTGATTTACTATAGCGTTGTGTCCTCATAAACATCATAAATTGAAAATATTTTAAGTGGAAAATGCATTTAAAACACTTAACTTACCAAACATCACCACTGAGCCTACCTTAAATGTGCTCAGAATGCTTACTTTAGCTTATAATTGAGTAAAATAATCAAACAAAAAACTTATTTTATAATCAAGTGTTGAGTATTTCATGTAATTTATTGAGTGAAAGTGTTAGTTGCTCAGTCATGTCTGACTCTTTGCAATTCCATTGACTGTAGCTCACCAGACTCCTCTGTCCGTGGGATTTTCCAGGCAAGAATACTGGAGGAGAGAGTCAGTCCCTCCTCCAGGGAATCTTCCCATCCCAGGGATCGAACCCAGGTCTCCTACATTGCAGGCAGATTCTTTACCATCTGAGCCACCAGGGAAGCCCAAGTTATTGAATACTCTACTGAAGATGAAAACACAGAATAGTTGTATGTGGACAGAATGGATGTAAATGTATTGTTGTTTACCCTCTTGATCATATGGCTGACTGAGAGCTTCAACTGCCCTGCCCAGTACCATGAAAGCATCAAATGCATATCACTAGACCAGAAAAAGATCAAAATTCAAAGTTCAGTTTCTACTGGATGTGTATTGCTTTCACACCATGGTAAAGTTAAAAAAAAATTGTAAGTTGAACTATTGTAAGTCTGGGATAGTCTGTATTTACCTAACGTATGTATGAAAAACAAGGATACTCCTTTATTACAATTTTGTTCTCTTTCATAAAATTAGCCAATCTCTGACTTTAGACCTTTGGTTGGGAATCCAGAATTTTAAAAGTTTTGTTTACATTAAAAATTTAACTTGGATTTTAGTAGTTTATCTATGTAGTTCCATAGAAGAAATTAATTGCTTTTAGGACAACTGCAATTAATGAAAGTTTATTAATTTTAACTGACTATTTCATGACAAACTTTAAAGGAAGGCAGCAATGAAAATTTGGAAATACTGGGATTATCCTGAAACTTCTTTAATTGAAGAATTTGCAAACGATAAATGTTGTGAAAAATTTTTAAGGGAGCATGAAATGCCATATCATATCACATCACAATAATATTCTAAGTCTCTCATCAAAGTATCAGAGAAGGCAATGGCACCCCACTCCATTACTCTTGCCTGGAAAATCCCATGGATGGAGAAGCCTGGTAGGCTGCAGTCCATGGGGTCGCTAGAGTCGGACACGACTGAGTGACTTCACTTTCACTTTTCCCTTTCATGCATTGGAGAAGGAAATGGCAACCCACTCCAGTGTTCTTGCCTGGAGAATCCCAGGGACGGGGGAGCCTGGTGGGCTACCGTCTATGGGGTTGCACAGAGTCGGACACGACTGAAATGACTTAGCAGCAGCAGCAGCATCAAAATACAGAAACATAGAAGTTGTCACGGGTGCTAAAATTATGGACCATTCATTTTCTTCCCAAAAGCAATCATCCCTAAAATCAACTTTGAATATTAAATACCTTTCATCTTTCACTGTAATTCAGTTGATAACTCTGCCACCCTTGATTTTCCTAAGTGCTTCTTTAATCCATTTCTAGCTCTACAAATAGCAACAACTTGTGGTTAAAAGTTATGCCAGATTAGAACAAATAAAATTACACTTTTTAAACTTATGTCACTCAAGTTTCAAAGCAAGCTCTATTCACACTTTGGATTAGTTCATTCAGTTCAGTCAGTTCAGTTCAGTCACTCAGTTGTGTCTGACCCTTTGTGACCCCATGAACCGCAGCACACCAGGCCTCCCTGTCCATCACTAACTCCCAGAGTCCACCCAAACCCATGTCCATCAAGTAGGTGATGCCATCCAACCATCTCATCCTCTGTTGTCCCCTTCTCCTCCTGCCTTCAATCTTTCCCAACATCAGGGTCTTTTCAAATGAGTCAGCTCTTCGCATCAGATGGCCAAAGTACTGGAGTTTCAGTTTCAACATCAGTCCTTCCAATGAACACCCAGGAGTGATTTTCTTTAGGATGGATTGGGTGGATCTCCTTGTAGTCCAAGGGACTCTCAAGAGTCTTCTCCAACATCACAGTTCAAAAGCATCAATTCTTCGGCACTTAGCTGTCTTTATAGTCCAACTCTCACATCCATACGTAACCACTGGAAAAACCATAGCCTTGACTAGATGAACCTTTGTTGACAAAGTAATGTCTCTACTTTTGAATATGCTATCTAGGTTGGTCATAACTTTCCTTCCAAGGAGCTAACATCTTTTAATTTCATGGCTGCAATCACCATCTGCAGTGATTTTGGAGCCCAAAAAAATAAAGTCAGCCACTGTTTCCACTGTTTCCCCATCTATTTCCCATGAAGTGATGGGACCGGATGCCATAATCTTAGTTTTCTGAATGTTGAGCTTTAAGCCAACTTCTTCACTCTCCTCTTTCACTTTCATCAACAGGCTCTTTAGTTCTTCTTCACTTTCTGCCATAAGGGTGGTGTCATCTGCATATCTGAGATTATTGATATTTCTCCTGGCAATCTTGATTCCAACTTGTGCTTCATAAGGTTGCCATAAAAACGTAACAAAAAGTGGGTGGTTTAAACAACAGATTCATGGTCTCACAGTTTTGGAAGCTGGAAGTCTGAAGTCAAGGTGTCAGCAGGTTGGTTCCGTAAGGCCTGTGAGGGAAGGATCTGTCTCAAGCCTCTCTCCCTGGCTTGTTAATGGTTATCTTTTCTCTATCTCTTCCCATGGCCTTCTCCATGTCTGTGTGTCTATCTCCAAATTTTTATAATGTCTCCCTTTTTATAATGCTACCACTCGTACTGGATTAAGGGCTATCCTAATGACTTCATATTAACACATTACCTCTCGAAAGACACTTCTTCAAATAAGATCACACTGAGGTACTGGGATTCAGGACATCAGCATTTGGATTTGGTAGGGTGCACACAACTCAACATATGACACTATTATAAAACTTTATGTAGAAAATTCTTTACATAAAAAATATGCATGCATGCTAAGTCACCTCAGTCATGTCTGACTCTTTACAACCCTACAGACTGTAGCCCACCAGGCTCCTCTGTCCCTGAGATTCTCCAGGCAAGAATACTGGAATGGGTTGCCATGCCCTCCTCCAGGGAATCTTCTCAACCCAGGGACTGATGCGAGAAATACATCATCTGAGCAAAGAAACAACATTGGAACACATCTCTGTGAGTACAACCTACCTGGGTAAGATGAAAGCACTGGATCTGTGTGTGCAAGCCCAGCAAGCAAACACAGATTCACTCAAGTTTGTAGTGGAGGTTAAAAAAAAACTGTACCAATTGAGAACTTTTTTGCTCTAGTGACAAGTGACATAAAACCCAGCCTAAATGTGGCTTAAACAAAAAGGACACGTATTGGTTCCTGTAACTGAGAAGTCTAGGGACAGGACTGGTTTGGAATATGTCTGGATTCAAAGCTCAGGCAATGTCATCAGGATGAAATTTTCCTACGTTACTCAGCTCTGCCTTTATCTTGTCGGCTTCATCCTTTCAGATTTAAGTCCTGCAAGAAGAAATTTTCCACAATCATCTGCAAAATTCTTCTCGTATCTTACTGTCTCAGACTGGGTCATGTGCTCATGCTAAGCACTGTGGCCTGGGAAAGGCAAAACTCCGAGTTAAGTCTGAACTTGCAAACCACACACCTAGAATGGAGTAAGTTCTAAGTGGATAAATTCAAAATGGGGCAAACGTTGATCCCTAAATGAACATCAAAATATGTTACTAGAGGTGGGGTAGTTGGATAGGAGATGCCAAAAATCAACAAATATTCAGTACAGAGGCCCAACTGACAAACCCAGAAGTCAGTGGGGCAACATGGAAATAGTATTTCCTTACCTATTCAAGATCTCCCTTGGGTCAACAAATGAGTTTTAAGGACCCATCTCGGAGTTCTCATTAGTGCCTAGAGTATCTGTGAAACAAATATCAGCTAAACCTCTGATTTTGTGTGCAAAAACCTACGTCAACCAAACTTTTGCAAAAGATATAAAATCACTGAAAACAATGGCTTTGATTTCTTGAGTATAAATAACCAGTGTGACTTAGGAATGCAGAGGACTATAGACAAAAGCCAAAAGAGAATAAGCTTAAGTAAAACTAAGAAAGACCTTTTTTTTTCAATTGGCCTTTTTTTCCCCCTTTTTGTCTCTAGTAGAGTCTCCAACCACTGAAGAGAAATCAATATTTTATCCTCTAATAGACTAAGAAAAAGGAAACTTTGAAAATTTTTATTTAAAGGCTGGCGTCACTTTATCTTCTCAGTTCATTAAGACGGTGTCACAGATTCACGGAATGATATTTCTGGGTCCACACTCTCTCAAACCAATTAAATGAGCATGACAAATTATTGGTTGTAGATCTTTCATTTCAACTCGTTAACTCATTGTTCATATATGTATTGAATCATATTTAAGACTGAGGATCTACAACATAATCAAGAGAATATGTGTGTAAAGTAGCTTGTTGGTTAGAGATGAACAGCTTTTTTTCTAGCAGATTTTGTGACATCGTTCCTTATTTTTATATAAGTTTCCACTTGAAGATCAAACAAATAGATCCTTTAGATTGTCACCACCTTTGGGTTTCTCTATGTTGCTTTTTTTTTTTTTTTTGGCCTGGATATGGAAGCAAGCTGTCTTAGAAACATGACCAACTTTATAATTTTTAAGCAAGAAGTTTGGTCTGCACTACAGATGAATATATATCATTGAAAGTTATCTATTTTTGTCTTCTCTCTTTTCTGCACTGAGGAAGGGTTTCCCCTTGCACACCTCTCTCCTTTCCCTTCCTCTTTTTATCCATCAAAAAAGTGTCCAAAAACAAGAGAAAGGATTAGACCCAGCAAAAGCATACTTTATATCCTACTTAATATGAAATGAGTTCCAATTACCAAGTTCCCCACAATGCACACCAAAGGACCAGCTGAAAATGGTTAGGAAATGTCAGCAATTTTAAATGTGTTACTAATTATTTCTGTACCTCATCAACAACTCAGCACTTTTATTCTTGGTAACCATGACTCACCCTCTTCATCCATTCATCATTTCAGTTAGCTTTTTCTATTATGGCTATTTTCATGAGAAAAGTGACCCCAAAGAGGTGTTGGTCCTGGATGTTATTCAGAGACACACCTTCCACCCACTTCTCTCTATCACCATACCCTGCAAGTTCTCACTCTGATCTTTGAGTTCAGTGAGAGGATTGGAGTGTGAGAACAGTTTGCTGAAAATCTAAGTCTGACTCTGAGAAGGCTCTTTAATGGTGTGTCTCTTAAGAACTGTATTTTGAGTACTCTACTTTAAAATCTTTTCAACACTACACAAACGTGAGAAATAGATGTGTATTACCTATCATCTTTTAGCCATGAGGTCAGGGATTCCCATTGTATTCCTAAAACCCAAACCTGAAATTGCTTAGACTAAAGGCTGCATTCGTAAGTACCTGTTCAATAAATAAATAAATAAAAGAATGGATGTTGCCAGGCATAATAATCAAATATAATAAGGAAATACTTTACTATCTATAACCTTGAATCCCCTAATCCCCTCTAGACTGGATGAAATATGTTACTGGAAGACCATCAATCAATTGAGCACTTTGATGAATGTCTACACATGAGTTTGAGAGTATAAGCCAGAAGACATGCAATGATCTGGATGGAGGTGGCAGTAAAGAGTGAGAGAGGAGACCCTGGATGGCAGCAGAGCTCTGAGGGACTTGGGGGAGCAAGGTTCACTACTATGAAGCTTTACAATGGTTTGTGCTAGAATATGTCATGGACTAAGTCCCTCTTTTGCCTTCTACAAGATATTCAGTGAATTTTACATTTTTCACTACTGTGAGGATGATCTTTTGGGGAACTTGAGAAGTCTGCAGCTTTTTTGCCTTGCTAGACTCCCCCCTGAGTGAAGATAGCTGACAAGAAAACAGGATAAGGAAAGTATAAATCTTTAGGTGGAAATTTTTCAGAAATAGTAAAAAAAAAACCAAAACCTGATGACTACATAAGTCATCCATGAGACTGGGGGCACAATTCAACTCTAGAACAGATCAGATGGTTCAGGGAAACCAAGCTGCCATCCAGGTTGAATACTGCCCCCTCAGAGTGGAAGGATGGAAGCCTCAGAGAAGTACAACTAGATGCTCTTTGAATATACTCTCCACTGTGCCATTTGCAGTTCCCCAGCAACTATCACCTGATTACTATCAAAGAGCTTGGACTATGCCACCTTTTTTATGACTAAGCTCCTAAAAAATTATCAGTATTTGTGATTAATACTGTCAGTTCAGTTCAGTTCAGTTGCTCAGTCATGTCCGACTCTTTGCAGCCCTATGGACTGCAGCACACCAGGCTTCCCTGTCCGTCACCAACTCCCAGAGCTTACTCAAACTCATGTCCATCAAATCAATGATGCCATCCAACCATCTCTTCCTCTGTCATCCCTGTCTCCTGCCTTCAATCTTTCTTAGCATCAGGGTTTTTTTCAATGAGTCAGTTCTTTGCATCAGGTGGCCAAAATATTGACGTTTCAGCTTCAACATTAGTCCTTCCAGTGAACATTCAGGATTAATTTCCTTTAAGATGGACTGGTTGGATTTCCTTGAAGTCCAAGGGACCCTCAAGAGTCTTCTCCAACACCACAGTTCAAAAGCATTAATTCTTCGACACTCAGCTTTCTTTATAGTCCAACTCTCACATCCATACATGACTACTGGAAAAACCATAGCCTTGACTAGATGGACCTTTGCTGACAAAGTAATGTCTCTGCTTTTTAATATGCTGTCTAGGTTGGTCATGGGAGAAGGAAATGGCAACCCATTCCAGTACTCTTGCTTGGAAAATCCCATGGACAGAGGAGCCTGGAAGGCTGCAGTTCATGGGGTCGCTAGGAGTCGGACACGACTGAGTGACTTCACTTTGACTTTTCACTTTCGTGCATTGGAGAAGGA
>NW_011494961.1:6165691-6195339 GCF_000754665.1 Bison bison bison
GACACGACTGAGTGACTTCACTTTGACTTTTCACTTTCATGCATTGGAGAAGGAAATGGCAAGCCACTCCAGTGTTCTTGCCTGGAGAATCCCAGGGACGGGGAGCCTGGTGGGCTGCCGTCTCTGGGGTCGCACAGAGTCAGACACGACTGAAGTGACGTAGCAGCAGGTTGGTCATAACTTTTCTTTCAAGGAGTAAGTGTCTTTTAATTTCATGGCTGCAGTCACCATCTGCAGTGATTATTATAGTACCTAACATTTATTAAGGTCCTGCAATGCATTAGTTATGGTGTTAAGACTTAACAAGTGTTATCTCATTTATGGGTATTTATCTATAATATCCCTCATGATGTAGGAAATATTATGCCTGGAACAGTGTAATTGACGTATAAATACTCTTTCAGTGGGTGAATTCATATTAATAGCCAATTACTAGCTAGCTCTTCAACCCTTAGTATATGCCAGACAGTGTTCTAAGCTCTTTCTATAAACTAACTCAGTGAATCCTTAATACAATCCCATGGGGTAGATAATGATCTTATTCCTATCTTTATAGCTCAGAGAAGTTAAAAGTTTGCCTATAGCCCTATAGTCTGGCTCCAAATTCCACACTCAACCACACAGTCCTCTGAATGAATCAGCTAAGGAAAATCTGGAGAAGTTAAAAAACTTGCTCAAGTTCATCTGTCCAGTGAGAACAGACATAGGACTCATACTCAGGCCTGGCTGTCCTCAAAATCTACACTCTTAGGGGCTACACACAAAAGAGACCAAAGTAATTAACTCATAACTAATGGAGTTCACAAAGATTCCAAATCTTCTTCAAGTCCCTCAGAAATCTTGGAGCATCTGGGTAAAACTTGGTAGCCTGGAAGAGATGCCAAGATGAGATATAATTTGATATGTGGTTTAAAGGATTTTTTTTTTCTGTTGTTAAAAACACTGTAAGGTAGGACACTATAAAAAACAGGAAGCTCAATCAGGTTTCTGTAGTATTAACCCAATCAAGGGATGATACCCTCTTGCATCAGGATATTAGCTATAGTAGTGATGAAAAGAAAGTAGATTTTGGATGTATTTTAGAAGCATAGCCAACATAATTTAATGAAGTGTTAGATGTGGAATATGAGAGTTAGAGAAGAGTTAAAAATTGCACCAAGATTGGGGCCTGAGCAACTGATAAATGGAGTTGTCATCAATGGAGGCAACTTTGTTTTATTGTTTATTTGACAGTACTGGGCTCCCCTGGTAGCTCAGCTGGTAAAGAATCCACCTGCGATGCAGGAGACCCTCGTTTGACTCTTGGGTCAGGAAGATCCCTTGGAGAAGGGATAGGCTGCCCACTCCAGTATTCTTGGGCTTCCCTGGTGGCTCAGATGGTAAAGAATCCACCTGCAATGCAAGAGACCTGGGTTTGATCTCTGGGCTGGGAAGATCCCCTGGAGAAGGGTATGGCAACCCACTCCAGTATTCTTGCCTGGAGAATCCCATGGATAGAGGAGCCTGGCAGGCTATAGTCCACGGGGTTACAAAGAGTCAGACACGACTGAGCGGCTAAACATGGCACAGCATACATGAGGGGTTTCAGAATATTTTGAACACACTGATTTTGAAATATCTGTTAGATATCTAAAGTGGAAATGCTGGGTAGCCAATTGAAGAGAGATCAAGTTGAAGATATAATATGAGGGTCATTAACATACAGCTGGTATTTGGAAGTCTTAAAATATTTCATCAAGGGAGTGACTGTAAAGATTCATTTTGATATTTGGCAAAACTAATACAATTATGTAAAGTTTAAAAATAAAATAAAAATTAAAAAAAAAAAGAGAGAGAGAGAGAAGAGAACTAAGGATGGAGTTCTAGGGTACTCTCCAAATCTAAATTGTAAGAAAGAAGAGAAGGAGTCACTGAAGAAGATAGAGAAGGAGGGAGAAGCAAAGCAGAGGGGAAACTAGGAGAATGTGAAATCCTGGAAGCCAAAGGCCGATATATATTAAAGAGACAGGAATATCCAACATATAAATATTACTAATAGGTCAAGGAAGATGAAGACTGATAACAGACTTTTTCATTTAGCAAACTGAAGGTCATTGCTTACCTTGGTGGGGTGGCATGGAAGACTAGTTAATTAAAGTGGGTTAAGAGGGACATCCCTGGCATCCAGTGGTTAGAACTTTGCCTTCTAATGCAGGGGCTGTGAGTTGATCCCTGGTCAGGGAGTTAAGATCCCACATGACTTGGGACCAAAAAAAAAAAAAACAGAAAAAGTATTGTAACAAATTCAATAAAGACTTTTAAAAATAGTCCACATAAAAAAATCTTTAAAAAAATAAGTAAAGTCAGCAAAGAGAGAATGAGAGAAATGGAATTGAAGACAAGGAGTATACACAACTCCCTCAATGAGCTTTTTTGCAAAGGGGGTGAAAAAAACATGGTAAATAGGAGGGGAACTGGATCAATAAAAGTTTGTTGTTGTTGTTTTAGATGGGAGAAATAACAGTATGTTTGTATGATGAAGGGAATAATGCAGTGGCATGCATATTTGACGCTGAAAGCAGCAGAGAGGAGACATTGCTGGAGCACTGAGTAAGTGAGATGGGATAGCACCTCCCGCACATGTGGAGGGATGGGCTTTCAACAAGGGCACGGATATTTCATTCAGGTGGAAAGGCAATATATGGGAATATAATGCTGATGAGCAGACATGATGTTGAAGATCTCTGGAAATTCTCTTCTGATTGTTCTAAATGTCTCATTAAAAAAAGAAGGTCATCTGCTAGGATTGAACATTGGGGAAGAAGTGTTAGAATTTTGAAAAGAAAGGTGTGAAACAGTCACTTAGGCATGTGGGTGAACAGACCACCTCAGAAAGCATGTTTGTTTAGTAACATTAAATGTAAAGTGATACCATTCAATATGGTTGTGTGTCTTACGTTTTGCAACAGCCATGTTCAGTGAAACAAGTACAAGTGGAGAGAAGCAGAAACTTGGATTTAACTACAGTTTCATCAAGCCAGCTACCATGAAGCCCAAGAAGGGCAAAATTGTCAAGGAGATATACAAGTGAGTCATATCAATTGCCTGTGGAATTCAAGTGATTAAAGAGGAGAATGGTGATATCGTGGGAATGAAGGACATTGAAATGTTGCTAGGATCAATGGATTGGAGGTCATGGCAGGAGAGAAAAATTGTACATTTTGATCTGAAAATTCCTTAAAACTTGCCAACTTGTTTATGCTTTAAGAATTTCTTTAAAATTTATCCAGCATTTTTTTAGTTGAGCAATTGCTTCAAGTGATCTTAGCCAATCTATTACCAGAAATAGAACCCTCCCTTAACTTTTAAACTGTTTTTGTTTTTTTAATTTCCTTGCTACAAACATCCATCCAAACACAATAGTCTACTGACTTTGCTCTGCCATTCCTTTCCCTTGCCACCACCCAATTCAGGTATTTCAGCAGTTCATATTTAGATTATTGCCACACCCTGCTAACTAGTGCCTTTCTGAATCCATTTTATAGCTATTAGAACAAGGGTTTTTTCTCTCAAATATTATTTTGCTTATTGCTTTGCAGATAGATAACTGAACAATGAACAGTTAAATTCTTTGCTATCTTTAGTTTTTAGTATGGTACATAATCATTTTTAAATATGATAGAGTCCCCCATCCCCATAGGCATTCTGATGTCTTTCAATAGTTTGCATTATATTTTTTCTTGCAAAAATGTGCATTGCTTGGTATTTTCTTTTACTAAAATTGAAAAGTAAAGCTATGTGCTAAGAATGAAGGAAATCAATTTATAATTGGTGCTATGGGAAGAGAACAAATTTTAAATTACAACTCTAAGGACAAAATCCAGGTGAGCTGAAACAAGACCAGTTGAAATAGGAGAACATAACATTGTGATCCCAGGACCCCTTTCAAATCATCTGGGGTGCTTCTTAAACGTGTTTCCTGCACAGGCCCTGTTGGAAACCAAGTAAATCAGAGTCCCTGGTGGTGTGCCAAGGAGCTATATTTTTATCAATTTATTCAGGAAATTCCTATGCACTCCAGAAGTCAAGAAGCACTGATACAACTGGGTTGATCTGTACTGTGTTTTGAGCTTCTCTGTCAAGGTTCAGCAGTAAATTCCATAATTTTAAATCATTCATAAAGAACTTATATTTGATAGTTTTAATTGAATCTTTTAAATTATACTTTCCCTTCTCATTCCATTACTTTTTTTCCCAAGAATATATCTGTTATTTGTTTTCTTTAAATTGTTGCAAGTTAGAATAAGAAGCTAATTTTTTATCAGTGGCTGTAAATGGTTTTATATTTGCAAAGTACATTTTTATTTCCAACAGGAAAAAAATACCAGTTTTTGAAGGAGTAAAACATGTATTCATGAACAAATACTGACAGACACTAACAAATAGTGTGTTTTTTAAGTGTTCGCCTCATTTATAGTTTTCAAGTTCTCATTCTTTCTACATCTACATGTAACATCTACCTTCAAGTGAAGTCTAGGAAATGGAAGTTTATTAAATTGGGGCTGTACTGAAAAGCAACTGACAGTTGGAAGTTAAGTAGGTGCAGGAAATATCAAGAAAGAAAAGGTTGACAAGAAGTTCCTAAATAAAATCCTTGAATTTCACAGACAGTTTCACATGCCAAACAAAATAGATAATATAGTAAAGATCTGTGGGGAATATTCTCTTAGAAAACTATTGCTTCTAATGATTAATATCCACCTTTTCTTAATATAAATTTGTTACAAAAAAGGTAAAAAATCTGATACATTGTCGTGCTTAGTCCCTCGGTTGTGTCCAACTCTTTGCCACCCTATGGACAGTTCACCAGGCTCCTCTGTTCATGGGATTTTCCAGGCAAGAATACTGGAGCAGGTTGCCATTTCTCCTCCAGGGGATCTTCCTGACCCAGAAATTGAACCCACACCTCTTGGTCTCCTGCATTGGCAGGAGGATTCTTTACCACTGAGCCACCTGGGAAATCCAATCTGATATATAGGTATATATCAAATATAAATATACAGATATATTCTTAGGAAATGAATTTCAAAACTTTTATAAGTCTGTTCATGTTGAAAGAGAGGGAAATTTAAAAGGTTGATAAAATTATTAAATAAAATGTATAGAAAACATGGGTTCATTAAACTGTTCACCAAAATATCTTCTTTTCTTATTGTTGCACTATAAACTTTAACTCAATAATAAATAATAATTTCTCTGGAATGTTCTATATATTCAAAATTTATCATCACCATCCAATCTAGAATTCTTAAAAAATAACACCCACTAAAAGAAATGTTCTCTAATATTTGCCATTAGAACATACTGCAAAAAAGTATTTCTACAGAGCAGAATAATAGAGAAAACCATATTCTAATATTTTAATTTAAAGCTACATCATTCATTGTGAATAACTAGCATGAGTACATTTACATATTGCTTAATTTGTCAAGGAATACGTTTTAAATGATAGATTTTTGTTTAATATCCTAAAGGTATACTGGACTCTGGTCTCCCTAGACACAGTTTATGTTGGGGTTTTTTTTAACTACTTATAGCTAATACAAAGCTCAGAAACTTAAGCATCCAAAATAAAAATTTTAATCCTAAAGTTTCTCAGGAGATAGACCACAGCCACAAAGAATTTTCCTCTCAAGCTGACTCTCTGTAGATCATCACTTCATAAATAAAAGAAAACGATATAGCAGACTTAATCATTTCTATGTATTCATTTCAGTAAAATGAGTGATTATTTCTCATTCAGTGAGTCTCCCTCTCAATTCATTTGACGGACACAAACAGTAGAGACCATGAGTTATAAAATTAACAATAACAGTTTATACTTTATGATCTTTGCTGTATGTCAGGCATTGTCCTAATTAATCCTCTGTTTTGTACGCATCAGCAGGATTGATTGTATTGCTGCCCCAGTGGGATCATTCCTCTCACCGTTCAGACCCTACAATCACTTCTCAACTCACTCAGCCTAACAGCCAACGTCCTCACTCTGGCCAGCAAGTCCCTACACAATCTGTACACATTCTCCTTTGCTGCCCTTCCTAATTCTCTCAGGGCACAATGGCCTCCCCATCATTCTTCCAACAAGCCAGTCACAATCTGCACAATCTGCCTGAGGGTCTCTTCAATTGCTGTCCCCTTCGCCTAGAAACACTCATACCCAGATATCGGCATGGTCATCCTCCCACTTCCTTCAGATATTTATTCCTAAACCACCTTCTCAGGAACATCTTCCCTGTCTGCCTTGTCTAAATTTGCATAATTCCCCCCAACACTTCCAACCCCTTGCCAGCTTCATGTTTCCCTAGAATTTTTTGCTAGCATACTTTATATTTTTTCTTATTTATTTTCTATCTCCCCACTAGAATATAAGTTCCGTGAGGGGAGAGATTTTGTATGTTTTGTTCACTGCCATGGTCCCAGTGCCTAGAAAAGTATCTGGAATATAGTAGGTGCTCAAAAAATGTTCATTGAATTAATGAAAGGAGATATTAAGCTTTTTCACTTATTTCTGAAGCAAATAGAGGACAATGGGCTTGTGTAATCATGGAGAAATTTAAGGAATGGAAGCATTAAACGTTAACAATAACATAAACTCAACAGAAGTCTCCTGCTTAAGCTGTAGGTGATGGTGGTGGTTTAGTCACTAAGTCATGTCCAAACTTCAAGCCCACAGACTGGAGCCTGCCAGCCTCCTCTGTCCATCGGATTTCCCAGGCAGGAATACTGGAGTGGGTTGCCATTTCCTTCTCCAGCTGAAGCTATCAATCCTTACCAAAGCAAGAGCTAAAGGGAAACATAGTCTTTTTTCTGCCCCTCAGTTCCTAACCCATTTTACGTACTTAATAAATATTAGTTGTATGCTCTTTGGCTCAATCTTCTAAAGCTTATAGCTTTGTGACAGAGTTCCATTTCAATTCTTTATGAACCTGTAACACGTCAGCATCCAATCACTCTCAAAACTTGATTTGTATTCTCTGGTTTGACCAAATCTAGTCTGGAATATTTCTTGACATTAAAAAAATACAAAATTGGAAGGCACAAGAACTGTGATTGTGAGCATAAATCCGCACAGCCTCACTCTTACGGCATCTACATCATGGAAGTGGCCCAGAATCACAGCTCTCTGTAAGAAGCTGATGAATGTAGAATGCAGGCCGTGGCAACTCGCCTTTGGTGAGGGGTGAAGGGAGTGCTTCTCGGGTCTCTAGTTCACTCCCAGTCCCGCCTGCCCCTACTTTGTTCTGCCACGTCTTCCTGTGTGCCCGAGCTGGCTCCACTCACCTTCAGGGCCACCTGTTGAGGCTCAGCTGTGTTCTGCGGCTAGTGATCGCCACAACGGGAGAATTCCAGTCACTAGCCTGCCAATGGTGATGGAAAGTTTGGGGCTATGAAGGAGTAGACTCTTAATAAACACACATTAAATACTCTTTATAGAGTGTCCAGGCTGGTGAGCTGCCAGCGTTCTCGCTGTGCTCACTGAGCATGATGGAAAGTTCATGGGCCTTGGGATTCGACAGACATGGGTTCAAATTCCAACTCTGACTTCTTTAAAAATAGTTTATAATAACTAAGAACTCACTATATACTAGGCATTAAACTAAGCACTTTTATATATATATAAATCCTTTGACACTGACATTATTATTCCCATTTTTATAGATGAGGGAACTGAGGCTTACTGATGTGCCCCAAGTCACACAGCCAATAAACAGCAAATCATGGACTTGATCTCTAATTTTTCAAATCCATACTCTCAACCACTGTTTCACACTATGTGGGTTTGAGAAAGGAAACTAATTTTATCAGCTCTTGAGAATTTAAAGGAAAAGATAAGGAATAACCAAGAAGGTAATGACTGCTCATTAAATGTGAAAAGTCTGTCTTTTAAATGTGATATTTGAAGAATTATGGTTAATCATCCTACGTGTTAATGGATTGCTTTATATATTTAAGGAAGAATGACTACTTTTAGAGATATATACAAAAGGATATACAGATGGAATGACAGTATGTCTGAATTTACTTCAAAATAATCCAATGGGGTAGATGAAACGAGATTGTCATGATAATTACTGAAGTTGTGATGAGTACACTGTGGATTATAGTACCATTTGTTCTTCTTTTTCTATATTTGGAGATAATAAGTGTTTTTTAACATGCTCTTTAAAATAACATGAAAAGAAATACATGTGTGTACATCTGTGCGCATATTCACATTAAGAAATAAACTTGTTTTTCGAGACTGAGCCTCCATATATGGGAAATAAGCTATTTTGTTTCTTATGACTGAAACTGATCTTTAGATATACAGTCTCTTAAATAAAAAGTTGTTCCAATACAAAATTATTTTTCTGTAGCCATATTTAAAAATTAAAAATGCTGTATCATTAGTTATGGAGAAATTGCCCTAAAACCAACAACTGTCTCCTCTGGAGTGCATCCCTGTATTTAAACGGTGATTAAATGAAGAAAGTAAGTGTTTTATGCTTCACACACAAAGCATTAAGATCTGAACAAAATTCAAGGAGCAGAAAGTTCGAGTTTTCTGGTCAGTAACTTATTTTAAAGGCTAAAATACTGGGGATGTTCCCCCCCCCACAAAAAAAATTGAGGGTACTGAATTGGAAAAATATCAAGAAAGTATGAGTAATACAAATAAAAGATTAAATTTCATTCATGTACTTTCTATTTTTTCACAAAAACCTAAAAGCACATGATATGGGTTTTGTATTGTTAAATTTTTCATCCCAAGAATTAAGTAATATTAAACACTTAAAATTTGCAAGAATGCTCACTTGATGGATTCACTAGGGATGTGACCTGTCTTCAATTTTAGTATGAAAATGCAGGCAGCAATTTGGAGATGGACGATAAATATTTTAAGAAAAAAGATTGTAAGGCTATATTTGGTGGACGTGAGGTAGAAATTTAAGATGTCAGTCCACCATTATCTGTTAGGAAAATATTTACTGGTCTTTGTTATATTTACCCAGCAAGAAAGACGCTGGCAGTGATCAAGTTTTCGGTATTTTAAATTGTTCACTTGCTCAAAAACCAGTTTGTTGTTTTACTATAAATAGCTCATTCCTGTTTATGACAATCATGACAAAAAAAGGAGAAAATTGAGTTGCACTCAAGCAAATATTCAAAAATCTTTTGAGTACATGACCATAGAGTCAGAATCTAAACTTTATGCATAAAGGCAAGAATGACAACTCCCAGTCTGTTCCTTTCAATGTTTTTGGTGAGTCACAGAGAGCACAATTTTCATTTTCCTCAGCCTGCATTTTTTAAAGGAGATGACACACATTGTTAAAAAGAAATTTAGATCTCAGAAAATACTTCATTGTGAATTTTCAAATTAAAAGTAACATGTAAGGGGGAAAATGTACAGTCTTGAATAGCTACATATCACTTATTCTTATCACAATACCACCCACCAAATCAGAAAAAGAAAACTAAAACTGTAGTTCCCCAGAAAGTGTGCCAAACTTACAGATAGAAGTTCCAGTTTTGATCCCAGTTTTGTCTCCTACCTTTGTAAGTCCACTAACTACTTGGTTTCCTCATCGACAAAGTGATGATAATGAGACTTGAGTTGAGAAAGTTAAGCTTAAATCAAACAAACAGTTAAAGACCTAACCAAAGCAAAAACATATCTATAATTATTCTTCATATGTGTGTACATATACATATAAATACATAAAATAAAAGCACATTAATGTATAAACTAAAGGCATGCATGTTTTATTTAGGGCATAGCACGTTGCATTTAGCAATAGGATCATGTGCTATTTCTAACGGGAGCAGAGAGGAAGCACTCTGTGGGAAAAGACAATCTTTCAGAGGAATTTTAATACATGAATTAAAGGTTACTTCATTAGTTCAGGCAAAATTTGTTTAATATTTGTACCACTTAGTCCTGCCAATTTGCCTCTTTGCATTTCTACCAAATCATACTTTGATTTTCACTTGGGGATGTTCATGCATTGATTATCTTTTCTTTGCTCAGTAACTCAAACAGCAGTCAAATCATCATGCTTTGAGAGTTATATAAAGTCATTCTTTAAAAATGACATTCAAAGAAAAAGCTTATTCTCTAACACTGTTTTTTTATTTTAGTAAGAATTTTCTTCAAGCCAAAATGAAAGTCTGTATTTTCTTCCCTATCAATTCTTTTCCTGTTGTAATTTAGTCTCAGAAAAAAAAAAAAATTGACATTAGAAAGGAAAAAGAAACAGAGAAAGAAGGAAAAAGAAACAGAGAAAGTTGGAAAAAAACAATTACAGCGTAAGACAGAAACATAAAAAAAATTTAAATAACTTAGAAATGGGATGAGTATAAGCAAAAATACATGATTTTAACGTGACTAATCTTTATTATTAAACAAAATCTTGTATTAAATTAGAACTTGAAAACTTTGTCAGTTTGATTAGTATAATGCAAAAGTCTAATAAAAGCAAAATATCTATATTTTGCACAAAAGTTCCTATAAATAAGAAGTTTGGAGCTTAAACTAGTTAGTATTCTAATGACCTTTTATTTTTTAATTCTGTAATATATCTAGTATTTCACTAGGTTATTATTTCTTAAAGTGCAATTTCATAACCATAGGCATGAATTTGCACATATGCTTGAAATGTGCTATGACATGTTTCCACAATGTGTTTAAATGACTTTTCTGTCTGCCTGTTAAGATGACAGAATAAGACAATGAATCTTGATAGTCTGATAAAAATGGAAGAATAATGTATTACTGACATCTTCATCCAATATACCCCTCCCGCCCAGAAAAAGATGCTTTCAGAAATGCGTTTGGCAAACTTGATATTGTTCTTGTAGATCACGATGCTTCAGGAGCATGACTTCTCTGAGGAAACACTAGATCTTGTAACAGAAATATCTTTAAATCTTTTAGATAGCTAGTCCACAGGGAAAGGTTTAAGAAAGGATCAAAGCTTGTCCTTTCAGCTTGAATTATTCCATTACAGCTGAATGTGACATAATTACAAAAGATGTTGGATGTGGAATCTCATCAGGATTATCTGACACTCATCTTTGTTGAGAAAGTCTCCCCAGCTGTTGCTCTGATCGCTCAAATGTGACAGGAGTACAGAGTACAAAAGTACTTGTAAGTGACCACTGCTTGGGGTGAGCGTAGCTTCCTTAGGCCATTTTGTGACTTTCCACAAATATCAATAGTATGGAAAAACAGAAAGCATTGTTCCAAATATAGTTCCATTTTCATCTTTTAAAAAGCAGCTTAGAAAACATAAAAAAGCAGCAGCAACAGCAGCACTAGCGGCGAGGGCCTTATCTTTGGGCACAATTTTGTTCAAAGAAGCCAAACTCATTTAGCTAAAAACATTTCAATCAGAAATGATCATTTTGCACTTCTATGCAAATCTGCATGTGTTCTTATTTGTTTATATGATCTCATCTTATTTAGCACTCCCCTATCTTGATAGTCTGATAATGACTTTGCTGGTGGAAATTCTTGTTATTGGGGATGACTCAGAAAGAGTGTTTATGACCCTGAAAATGAAGTAAGCTGAATAAATATTTAATTTCCTCCTATGTTTAACAAGCTCTGGCCATTGGTAAATCACCCTTAAAATTTTAAAAGGTGTGTTTTGGGACCTCATTTGCCAAAGTTTCTTTTTTAAATATCATTACTGGAGTTCAATTGTACAATGTAACATCAAATATAAAATGTTGAATAATTACTCATTCCAAAGGATTTGAGAGAAGCAAAAAAAAAAAAAAAAATACTTTTCTTTCCTTCCTTGTCGTGGATTACATTTTCTTCATACATTATTAATGAAGTTAAACTACTAGTAACATGCCAAATGTGCTGCATAGGAGATTTGTGCCTAATCCAGCACAAAACAGGCCCAGTCACATAATGAGAGAAAAAAGAACAAATGTCAACAGTTTCACACTGGGACTAGATTAAGCAGACCGTACTTACTGATTTCTTACACAGGGATTATCTCACTTCTAGTCCTATGAGAAGGAAGGCCACACTTCTCTTATATTAACACAGAATTGCACCTGAGGAAGAAAAAAAAAAAAAATGGAGAGAAGGTGCTTCATTTCCACTCCCACTCAGTCCCGTGGCCATGGAATCTTGATTTATTAAATATCACATACTTAAGCCATTGTTTGGATAATGGGCTACATAAAAATGTCTAACCATGATATACAAGTATTAATACTTTAGAGATCAAATATAATATTGCTTCTCATTGAACTCTGATTAGATCGTTCTTAAAATAACTGGTGTTTATTGTTTACCCTTCTACTTGCTAGGTTCAAAAAGCTCCATGGCTTAGATCATGGCTGGATTCCTTACAGGCAATATTAATGTTGAAAGAGTTTAAGGATTTTTTTTCCCCCTTTAATCTCTGGAGGCTAAGGCTTGCAGCCCTTACGTAAGCAAGCCCCATTGACTTCAGTGAGAGTTTAGCAGTTGCATAAATATCACAGGACCTGGCTCCCAGTCTTCATTATTGGTATTGCTCAAAGGGTACATGTTCACTGAAAGTGTAGTTTTCAGACTTCTGATTATCTATGTAGACAGATTATATCTACTATTCATGTCAAGAGTATGCACTATTAAATTAGGCTATGTAAAAAATTAAATTTATTCATTATTTATGCTTCAAAATACAGACTTTACTGTGTCCACAAAAAAAACTATGATTGTCATTGAATCCAAAGATTGAGCCCTTTGCTTCAGTGACCACAAAGCTTCTAACATTGCTTTACTAAATCATTTCCCAAATGTAGCTTTTTAAAAAACTTAATCCTTATAAAATGCTTCAAGAAACAGTATCTTAAGAGAAATTTTATCTTAAGATGTACTCCCATTTGGTTCATTAACAATTTGTTAATTTACTTTGGCTTTTATTCCAACTACTTAGCATAGTGGCTCAGAAACCAATAATTCATTTAATGGGTGAAAAAATCATTTAGGAAATTTTTTTTTCAATGGCACCAAACAATTGTTCATCATTGTGTTTGTATGCAATTCTGAAATAACTGTTTGGAAAATTTCGGCAATTAAAAACAAAAGAATAAGTGAAAGAAACTTGACAAATAGAAAAAAGAATGGATAAGGCCATATTGGCTTGACTTATCAAAATAGTAGATACAATCCACTATCATACTCTAACTGTAAACACCCAGAAAAAAGAATAGTCTTTTAACCTTTAAGGAAATCTCAAAGAGAAATATTTTTCCAAATTAACAAATTCCTCAAAATTCTTTTCTCCATAAATTCTGATTTAAAAATTTTCACTAATATGAATCTTCTCTGGTAGTTCAGAACTCTATGACTCTGAATGGGTATTTCAAAAGAAAAAGTTGCACAAATATTGCTAAAATAATTGATCTCTGGTAAACCTTGAATTCTACATTATATAGGGTAGATGTAGACACAGGCATATGTATTCAGAATCATACCTCCATAAAATAAGAAAAATTTAAAGCATGGTCGTAGCTTATTTAAATCTAACAACACAGTCACGTGGATAACATTTATTCTACCAATGAGGATCTACATGACTTTCTGTATTACGCAGCAAGTAGAAAAACAGAGCACTTAAATCCAAGTCTTCTGACTACAAATCGAATACTTTTTCCCTTCACATTAAAGCAAACATTCTGTTAAAGTCACTATATGTTACCTTTTATGTGAAAAAATTTCCAAACTCTGGAAGGAACTTTGAAACACATTTGCATCCTCTTTGACTAATAATTGTTTTAGTGTTTCCAAAAGCATACTATGAAGATCACTGTTGGTACTTGAGATGACTTTAGACAGTATCCAGTCAACATTTTCATTTTAATAGTTTAATATTTATTTTTCAAGGCAACCTCTATTTATGAGGTTATATTTTCATTTTTAGCTTAGTTGTACTTAGAAGAGTCCATTTCAAGATGTTTATTTAAAAAGTGATGCTCTTTAAAAATATTATCATAATAAGTGGCACGAGACTATGGAAAAATATGAAGACAAAATGGGAATGACTGAGATTTGGAAAACGCTGATTTGTAGATTCTTCCCTGGGAGAATACAAAGAACAAAGTACACTTGCCAACTTCAGAAATGTGTTGTCTTATGATAACTTTCACATGCACTATGAGAAATTAATAGTGCCATTAGAAGAGAAGAAATATCTAGAACCAACAACTTAAGCTTCCATTTTAGGTATTTGGAAGTATCCTCTCTACTAGAATAATCTTTTCCAAAAAGTAGAAGCAGATACATTCCAAACACATTCTAAGATCAGCATTACCCTAATACCAAAACCAGAGAAAGACATTACAAGAAAGGAAAACTATAGACCAATATTTCTCATAAGCATAAACGCAAAAATTCTCAACAAGATATTATCAAATTGAATTCAATAAAGACAGCTTTACATACCTTCATCTGGTTAATACAGGCATGAATACATACAACTAACACGACAGAGGAACTCTAACAACTCCAATACAACATGTAGAGAGACAGAGGAAATGTCTTCTGGCTGGAGGATGGGAAAACATGCTTGGAAGGTAGCATTTATGAAGAATGGGTCAGGAATTTGAAGATCAGTACGGGAGAGGGATGTCAGACAGAAGGAATCTTATGGATAAATTTCTGGACATTAGGTTGGAACCGAGTACGGAAACACAGGAAGGGGAGCTTGTAATGGAAGCTAACACTGGAAAGATAAGTTGTGGCTGGATTGTAGAAGGCCAAAAATGCAAGCCCAATACTTGGACTTGATTCTGATGTCGATATCTCCACTGTGCCTGAAATCTTTTCAGCTAGAAAAAGTCACAATCAGAGCTGAACTCTAGACAGGTCAGGCTCACAGAAGTACACTGAAGACAAAGGAAGTAGGTGGAAGGTTTGCAATTTTCTGGTTGAGAAGAAATAAGGAGTGACATAAAGGCAGTGTCAGAGATGATGGAAATGAATTGATGAGCACGAGAAACATTTCTGTGGTTCAGTTGACAAAACCTAGTCATTAATTAGATGTGGGAGAAAGGAGAGAGGCAGAATTTCGAACCAGAGGGGTTTTGTGGAATGAGATGAGTTGGAGATGAAGGCCTTGAATTTGAATATGGCAAAAGATTACTATTAAGCTTTACTATGATTATAATATCAGTGTGAATGGATTCAGAGTACTTGCTCCTTAGATTAGAGGAAGTAACCATTTTAATTAGTAGGACACAGTATAAATTGTGTTAAGCTCCAAAATCATATAATAAGATAATATATCATTAAGGTTATATAATCTTAATCAAAAGAATATATAATGTCAAGCAACTGTGCTTTTATAAAAGTGAGCAAACAACTTGTTGTCCTCATATGAAAATATTTGGATGAACATACAGAACATATGGTTCTCTATCTTCTGCTTTATTTAGATATTGGCATAAACAGAAGTAAATATTTGAGGTAAGCATACAACATCTCTTGGGATCAAGAAAGATGAGTAAACTGATAGCTTTTCAAACTCTAATTCAAATCCTTTTATTGTGAAAGTATGTTAGTTGCTCAGTCATGTCCGACTCTTTGAGACCCCATGGACTGTAGCCCACCAGAAGCCTCTGTCCATGGGACTCTCCAGGCAAGAATATTGGCGTAGGTAACCCTTCCCTTCTCCAGGGGATAACTAAAGTACAGTCTTTGTTCAAATTTCACAAAATTGTATGCTAGTGTCCATTATTTGCTTTCATACTTTATTAAAGACTCCACATTGTATTTAATTGCATTGAGCAGCCTCTGCTGCTGCTGCTGCTGCTGTCACTTCAGTCGTGTCCGACTCTGTGTGACCCCATAGACAGCAGCCCACCAGGCTCCCCTGTCCCTGGGATTCTCCAGGCAAGAACACTGGAGTGGGTTGCCATTTCCTTCTCCAACGCGTGAAAGTGAAAAGTGAAAGTGAAGTCGCTCAGTCGTGTCCGACCCTCAGTGACTCCATGGACTGCAGCCTTCCAGGCTCCTCCGTCCATGGGATTTTCCAGGCAAGAGTACTAGAGCGGGGTGCCATTGCCTTCTCCGTGAGCACCCTCAGCTGCATGCAACAAACTCTGGTAAATTCTCTTTTCATTTTTATTCTATTACAAATATATTCTAATTTTCCTTGTTATGGCTTCTTAGATACACCCATTATTTAAAAGTGGACATTTAACTTCCAAATATATAGGATTTTGTTTGAAGTATCTTAAACAACATTGGGGCTTCCCTGGTGGCTTAGCAGTAAAGAATCTGCCTGCAATGCAGGAGACACGGGTTCAGGCCCTGGGTTAGGAAGATCGCCTGCAAGAGGGCACCTCAACCCACTCCAGTATTCTTGCCTGGAGAATCCCAAGGACAGAGAAGCCTGGCTGGCTCCAATCCACAGGGTCCAAAGAGTCAGACACGACTGAAGCAACTGGGAATGCACACACTGGCCATTTTTAATATTAATTTCTCATTGGATACTAATTTCTCATATAAATGTTTTCTTCTCTGCAATCACTCTGTTTTTTTCAGTCCAATTTTACTGAGGCTTTTGGTGGCTAAGTCGAAGCTCTCTCTTGGTAAATGTCACATTGAGCTTGAAAATAGGCAAGTTATTTTCAAATATATTTTTATTTTGATTTCTAACATAATTTCACAGTGATAAGAAAACAGACTCTGTATGATTTCAATACCTTTAGACCATGAAATGTTTGTACCTTGCTTTATGTCCCTGGGTATATTCCAGTGTCTCCTAGTTTACAGTCTATGGGAGCTTGACTGTATCCTTCAAGGATACAATCAAGGATACAGACTATACCAAGAATTTGTACCCAGCACTGTGTGAAAATTGTATAAATCTTAATTATGTTGAATTGGTTCACAAAGCTTTTCAGGTCTCCTATATCCTTCTACTTCTCTGTATATTCATTCTATTATTGTTTGAGAGTTTGATATTGAAACCCAGTTAAATATCTTAATTTATCTACTTAAAAAAATTGTAATATATAGTAGGACTATATGTAACCTAGTTCTGTATTTTCAGAGTCTCTTGTAAATGTGTGATCATACTTTCATAACTTTAAAAAATAAAAATTTAATTCAAATCCTTTTAGTATAATGATTTTATACCCTTTGGAAGGTAACATCATATAGTTTTCTAATGTATTCATTCAGTTTCAGTTCAGTTGCTTAGTCATGTCTGACTCTTTGCAACCCCATGGACTGCAGGACACCAGGCTTCTCTGTCCATTACCAACTCCCAGAGCCTACTCAAACTCACGTCCATCAAGTTGGTGATGCCATCCAACCATCTCATCTTCTGTCGTCCCCTTCTTCTCCCCACTTCAATCTTTCCCAGCATCAGGGTCTTTTCCAAAGAGTCAGTTCTTCCTATCAGGTAGCCAAAGTATTGGAGTTTCAGCTTCAGCATCAGTCCTTCCAGTGAATATTCAGGACTGATTTCCTTTAGGATGGACTGGTTGGACCTCCTTGCAGTCCAAAGGACTCTCAAGAGTCTTCTCCAACACCACAGTTCAAAAGCATCAATTCTTCGGCGCTCAGCTTTCTTTATAGTCCAACTCTCACATCCGTACATGATTACTGGATTCATTAATAACATGTAAACAGTCATACTGTCAATTTTGAGAAATACACATAAAAACATGAAAAGCCATAGCAGATTAACTGCAACACAGATACAAGGTTAATGACTAAACCAGAGCAACTGAGATGAATTTTTAGAAACCCGGACATCTAGTTCCTATGCATTCCAGAATAATAATGAGCAAAGAAAGGCAAATGAATGAAGACTCTAGCTTTCTCTTATCTCTCAAAATGTGAACTTGGTTCCCAGAACACCCTCACCAGCTTTGCACCTCCTCACATCAGTGCTGTAAGCAAAATGGCATTTCCTCTTATCCTGTGTCCTGCGTCTCAAGTGACTAAGTCTAAAGCTGTTTCTACAGTCTTCCTCTAAGCTAGAAGTCAAATCCCCTCTAAACCACTAACAGCTAAAGTCTTGGTATTTAGTCCAGAAGATATTTACTTTAAAATCCTCATTCTAAGTTCAGAAGTGCAAAATTCAAAAGATAATTGTTATAACTACTATTGCATTATTGCAAGTGCTATGAAATACATTTTGTCTGTTTTTTCACACCATTTAATTTTAAGTACCTATCACAGTACTTAACATGTGTTAGTTGCTCAATTAATAATAACCGAATAGATAAGTTAATTAGTCTCTAACAATTTAATTTTAAGGACACAATATTTGGAGGGCTGTAGGAGCTGCCCTTCAAATCATACCTTATTCAAAAGTTCAGTCTAGACTAGGAACAGGAATGTCTGGTACCAGCTGAGTATCATTAATACAAACTCACAGCTACCAAACAAGAAACTCGAGGTCAAGACAAAATAAAGAGTTCAACAATAAAATCATTTGTGGAAAACAAGTGTGAAGAAAATGTCTTTAATGAGAACAATAGGAGAAACAGAGAGAAAGGGGGAAGGAAAAATTTTAAGCTCCTTGTCTTTAGTTTAAAGAGAAAAATGGTTTTCAGATGTGATCAGAAATATATAGGGGGTGTGGAAGGGACAAATTAGGAGTTTGGGATTAAATATACATATACTACTTTATATAAAATAAATAACCAACAAAGACCTACTGTATAGCCCAAGGAACTATACCCAATACCTTATAATAATATATAATGGAAAACAATCTAAAAAGAATATATATATAGATAGATACATATCTATATAATTATAATTACACATATAATATAGTTATACCTATACTATACACTCTGCTATATACCTGAGTGTATAATATATGTATAACTATATTATATGTGTAATTATAACTATATAGATATGTATATAGAGTACATCATGAGAAACGCTGGGCCGGAAGAAGCACAAGCGGGAATCAAGATTGCCGGGAGAAATATCAATAACCTCAGATATGCAGATGACACCATCCTTATGGCAGAAAGTGAAGAGGAACTCAAAAGCCTCTTGATGAAAGTGGAGAGTGAAAAAGTTGGCTTAAAGCTCAACACTCAGAAAAAGAAGATCATGGCATCTGGTCCCATCACTTCATGGGAAATAGATGGGGAAACAGCGTCAGACTTTATTTTGGGGGGCTCCAAAATCACTGCAGATGGTGACTGCAGCCATGAAGTTAAAAGACGCTTACTCCCTGGAAGGAAAGTTATGACCAACCTAGATAGCATATTGAAAAGCAGAGACATTACTTTGCCAACAAAGGTCCATCTAGTCAAAGCTATGGTTTTTTCAGTGGTCATGTATGGATGTGAGAGTTGGACTGTAAAGAAACCTGTAAAGAATTGATGCTTTTGAAGTGTGGTGTTGGAGAAGACTCCTGAGAGTCCCTTGGACTGCAAGGAGATCCAACCAGTCCATTCTGAAGGAGATCAGCCCTGGGTGTTCTTTGGAGGGAATGATGCTGAAGCTGAAACTCCAGTACTTTGGCCACCTCATGCGAAGAGTTGACCTATTGGAAAAGACTCTGATGCTGGGAGGGATTGGGGGCAGGAGGAGAAGGGGACGACAGAGGATGAGATGGCTGGATGGCATCATTGACTCAATGGATGTGAGTCTGAGTGAACTCCGGGAGTTGGTGATGGACAGGGAGGCCTGGCGTGCTGCGATTCATGGGGTCGCAAAGAGTTGGACACGACTGAGCGACTGAACTGAACTGATATACCTGAAACTAACACAATATTGTAAATCAACAATATATTTCAATAAAAAATTTTAAAGAACTACATAGAGAGTTGTCCTTTGATTGTTTTGCACTAATGCTATTTCTTGCATCTACAAAAGTGGCCAGAGAGATAATATCCCACAGGCGATCATATATGTGTGCCCTGTTCCTGAATAAAAATTGCCTTCACTGCCTCTCTAGTCTATTGCTTTGGAAATCCTAGCCCTAACCTTCTCATTGAACATGGTCTTTTTGCTTAAGTGGCAAGCAATAGTAGCTATAGTATCCAGTCACTGCACCCAAGAAAGATTAGCTTATTACATGTCTCCAACAGTTGCACTGGACCCCTGAATGTTCACTTTGGAAGAAGCTGAAGTTGAAGCTGAAGTTGTATGAAGACCTACAAGACCTTCTAGAACTAACATCCAAAAAGGATGTTCTCTTCATTATAGGGGACTGGAATGCAAAAGTAGGAAGTCAAGAGCTATCTGGAGTAACAGGCCAATTTGGCCTTGGAGTACAAAACAAAGCAGGCACAGCTTAACAGAGTTTTCCGAAGAGAATGCACTGGTTATAGTGAATAACCTCTTCCAACAACACAAGAGAAGACTCTACACATGTACATAACCAGATGGTCAATATGAAAATCAGATTGATGATGCTCTTTGCAGCCAAAGATGGAGAAGCTCCATACAGTCAGCAAAAACAAGACCGGGAGCTGACTGTAGCTCGGATCATGAACTCCTTATTGCCAAATTCAGACTTAAATTGAAGAAAGTGGAGAAAACCACTAGACCATTCAGGCATGACCTAAATCAAATTCCTTATGATTATACAGTAGAAGTGACAAGCAGATTCAAGGGATTAGATCTGATAGACAAAGTGCCTGAAGAACTATGGACAGAGGTTCATGACATTGTACAGGAGGCAGTGATCAAGACCATCCCTAAGAAAGAGAAATACAAAAAGACAAAATGGTTGTCTGAGGAGGCCTTACAAATAGCTATGAAAAAAGAGAAGCTAAAGACAATGGAGAAAGGGAAGATATACCCATTTGAATGCGGAGTTCCAAAGAATAGCAAAGAGAGATAAGAAAGCCTTCCTCAGCGATCAATGTAAAGAAATAGAAGAAAACAATAGAATGGGAAAGACTAAAGATCGCTTCAAGAAAATTAGAGATACCACGGGAATATTTCATACAAAGATGGGCACAATAAAGGACAGAAATGGTATGGACCTAAGAGAAGAAGAAAACATTAAGGAGAGGTGGCAAGAATACACAGAAGAATTATACAAAAAAGATCTTCATGACCCAGATAATCATGATGGTGTGATCACTCACGTAGAGCCAGACATCCTGGACTGAGAAGTCAAGGCGGCCTTAGGAAGCATCACAATGAACAAACCTATGGAGGTGATGGAATTCCAGTTGAGCTATTTCAAATCCTAAAAGATGATGCTGTGAAAGTGCTGCACTCAATATGCCAGCAAACTGGGAAAACTCAGCAGTGGCCACAGGACTGGAAAAGGTCAGTTTTCATTCCAATCCCAAAGAAAGGCAATGCCAAAGGATGTTCAAACTACTGCACAATTGCACTCATCTCACACACTAGTAAAGTAATGCTCAAAATTCCCCAAGCCAGGCTTCAACATGAACTGTGAACTTCCAGATGTTCAAGCTGGATTTAGAAAAGGCAGAGAAACCAGAGATCAAACTGCCAACATCCACTGGATCATAGGAAAAGCAAGGGACTTCCAGAAAAACATCCACTTCTGCTTTATTGACTATGCCAAAGCCTTTAAATGTGTGGATCACAACAAACTGTGAAAAATTCTTCAAGGGATGGGAATACGAGACCACCTTACCTGTCTCCTGAGAAATCTGTATGCAGGTCAAGAAGCAACAGTTAGAAATGGACATGAAACAACAGACTGGATCCAAATAGGAAAAGGAATATGTCAAGGCTATATACTGTCACCCTACCTATTTAACTTATATGCAGAGTACATCATGAGAAACGCTGGGCTGGATGAAACATGAGCTGGAATCAAGACTGCTGGGAGAAATACCAGTAACTTCATATATGAAGATGGCACCACCCTTATGGCAGAAATCAAAGAAGAACTAAAGGGTCTCTTGATGAAAGTGAAAGAGGAGAGTGAAAAAGTTGGCTTAAAACTCAACATTCAGAAAACTAAGATCATGGCATCTGGTCCCATCACTTCATGGCAGATAGATGGGAAAACAGTGGAAATGGTGACAGACGTTTTGGGGGGGGATCCAAAATCACTGCAGATGGTGACTCCAGCCATGAAATTAAAAGATGCTTGCTCCTTGGAAGAAAAGTTATGACCAACCTAGACAGCATATTAAAAAGCAGAGACATTACTTTGCCAACTGAGGTCCGTCCAGCCAAAGCTATTGTTTTTTCACTAGTCATGTATGGATGTGAGCGTTGGACTATAAAGAAAGCTGAGTGCCAAAGACTTGATGCTTTTGAACTGTGGTGTTGGAGAAGACTCTTGAGAGTCCCTTGGACTGCAAGGAGGTCCAACCAGTCCATCCTAAAGGAAATCAGTCCTGAATATTCACTGGAAGGACTGATGCTGAAGCTGAAACTCCAATACTTTGGCCACCTGATGTGAAGAACCGACTCATTGGAAAAGACCCTAATGCTGGGAAAGACTGAAGGCAGGAGGAGAGGGGGACAACAGGAGATGAGATGGTTGGACGGCACCACCAACGTGATATACATGAGTTTGAATAGCCTCTGGGTATTGGTAATGGACAGGGAAGCCTGGCATGCTGCAGTCCATGGGGTCTCAAAGAGTCAGACACAACTGAGCAACTGAACTGAACTGCACTGAGCACCATACAATTAGCATAATTTCAAGGATGCTTATAGAGTGACCATTTTCTAACAGCTACTGTATCATTCTATGTGACTGTCTGTTAATAACACCATGGCAAATTAGTAGTTCTTTCCTAAGCATCTTCTTACCACTGACTACAAAATGAGAAACAGAAACAATGCTGAGCTAAAAATCCAACTTAATTATGTGCTCTCTGATATTTTTACAATTGTATTTTTAATCTTCTATCTACAGAGCTGAACACTGTGATAACCATACACTCAATTTCCCCTTAAAATGAGTTTTTCCTTTGAATGTTTCCGTTATTGTTGGATTTGACCACCTTAGCTGACTACAACATTGTGCTAATGAGGTCAAAGTTGGTCTTCCATTCAATTCCCATATAGTCCAATTAATTTTGATCTGTTCTATTACCAAGGTCCCAACCTAACCATATTGCCTGAGTAACAAATAGGTGTAGTTCATGAAAAGGAGGACCAAGGAATAATAAATAGTCAGCCATCCATCATTCTTTTGAAAAGTAACTTTCATTTTTATATGGAGATTTGTGCATGGGAATTTGGGTTCATCTGCATATGTGTGCTATATTTAATGGTTCATCTTCATATGTGTGCTATATTTAATAGTTCATCATTTATAAAGACTGAAGATGGACTCAGAGTCTCTTACTGCCAAGGGGAAGTGACCAGTCCCTTTCACAAAGTGGCATCGATGGAGTAAAGCTCAAAACATAAACATTAATACAGAGAGATGGATGGACCACAGTAAACCACACCCCTTTCTATTCATAGATGAATTTTACATCTTTCCTATTATACAAGTCAAATTTTAATTTTAGCCTGGCTACATGCTTCCCATAATATCTTTAATGTCTTCAACTGGTCCATGCTCAGGAAATAAAATTCTTTTCATCCTAGCTTATATAAAAACATAATTAGATATGGTGTCAACTATGTAGGGGTGACTTTACAAGTGGTACATAATAGCTTTTCCTAAAAGTGGTACTTAAATTGTGAAGATTCAGAATTAATTCTACATGGTACACAGGTGAACACTTTTTGTTTTGATAATGATGCACTTGTATCATTATAAATAGAAAGATGCAACCTAAAACATCAAAATTAATTTCCCAGGTGTTATTGTTATGATGAAGCTTAAAATAAACACATATTAACAAAATTACTGAAGAAATATTGCAAAAATATCTTGAAGCTGGCATGTGAGTGTCTGAAATTCGGGAAAGGAATACATATCATATTCGCGAAATAAAAGACCTGAAATAAAAGTGATGATATTGGAAAATATGTATTTTGAAATTGCATTCTTATTTTTTTAAAAAAAGAAAAAGTTGATCTCAGGAACACCAATTGATTTTTACTTATTATTTTGCATACAAAGCATACAAAGTTTCTCCCACATCTTTTTACCTGTATGCTACCAAATCAGCTCACCTCAGAATGCACACAAAACTCAAAGGAATCAATGGTATAAGTGGAAAGAATTTCCACCATATTTTCTTTCCAACAAACAATAATCTGCTTGAAATCACCGTCAAAAGGACTCATAAATGTCAAAGTTGCACCCCCTAGCTACAGTCCTGGTCCACACTCAGGTATCAGTAAACAAACAAACTTCCACCTCATAGGTTCTGCCTCATAAAACCCCAAGTGTCTGCACAATGAGAACACCCCAGGTTCTCTGCCACAAAAGGAGCCTGTAATAAGTGGCCAAAGGCCATAATATGGCTTAACTCTCTATTTTCACACCGTGCTATTAGCTTAACATTTCAGGCAGAAGAGAGATGTGAAAATGACTCAAGATAGATAAAAATCTCAGCCTCTTGGAGAAATTCAAGAGGACTGTGCAGTGGAAAGCAATGAGTAAAGGAAGATGGCGCTCCACAGGGAGGCAGGGACAGAGTCATGCATGTCCTGGAGGTTACTGGAATGTGTTTAGATTTCAATCTTGGTCCAGTAGGAAGTCACAGAAGAGTTTTGAGCAGGAGAATGAAATGATCCTATTCTGATATATAAATTGCTTTCTGACTATTGTAGGAGGAGGAAGGCCAGAGGGGCAGAGGAGAGATTGGTCAAAGGCTGTTACATTCATTCAGTGGTAAGCGATAGTGGCCTGGAATCAAGCGGTAGCAACAGAGATGGAGAGAAGCGGATGACAAGAACAGTGCAAGAAGAATGCAGGCTGAGTTCTAGACTTTCAGTGGGTTTCATAGAATTGATTGCATGGGCATTAAAGATTCAGTTTGGAAAACATGTTTAGGATACAATGAGATGCACAAATGGAAAGGATCAGTAGGCAGGTAGCTGGATATAAAAGTCTGGAGCTCAGAAGAGAGATTTGAGTTAAGACATAAATTTGGGATTTATTAGCATATAAATATAGCATTTTCAGCTACGAAACTGAATCAGACAATGTAGGGAAAGAGTACAGAAAGATAATAAAAGAAGATCAGGGTAAAGCAACATAAACAGAGCAGATAGAGGAGAAAGTGAAAGTTGCTCATCATGTCAACTCTTTGCAACCCCATGGACTGTAGCCTCTGTCCTCTGTCAGACAGGCTCCTCTGTCAATGGGATTCTCCAGGCAAGAATACTGGAATGGGTAGCTGTTCCCTTCTCCAGGGGATCTTCCCAACCCACGGATCAAATCCAGGTCTCTCACATTGCAGGCGGATTCTTTAAAGTCTGAGTCACCAGGGAAGCCCAAGAATACTGGAGGGGGTAGCCTATCCCTTCTCCAGGGGATCACCCAACCCAGGAATCAAACTGGGGTCTTCTGCATTGCAGGCTGATTCTTCCCCAGCTGAGCTACCAGGGAAGGCCAGATAGAGGAGAAATAGGCAGCAAAGACAGAAGCGCAACCAGAGAGGTGTGGTGAAAACCAGAGAGCCCAGGATCATAGAAGCCGGGAGAGTTTCAATAGGAGGAAATGGTGAGCAGGACCAAACGTCTCTAAAGGAGAAGTAAGATGAGGGGGAGATGTTGCTGAAACAGTCTCTGAGCCCTGGGCAAGAGCAGTTTCAGCGAAACAGCAAGAGGTGGAGACAGATTGGAGAAGGACAAAGAACAAAAAGAAGAGGAGGAAACACAGTGTATAGACCGCTCTTTTTAAACATTTATTTATGTAATGAAGCTGAGAGGAGGGGAAGTGCAGTCAAGAGAGGTTTTCCTTGCTTGTTTTTGTGTTTTAGGATAGGTCAGCTGAATGGATTGGGAGGTGTTGGAGCTGCCTCCACCTCCCCGGTGTGTTCATTTCCACTTTCTGTATCTGGTCCACTCTAACAAGCATCCAGTTCATCTACAGGCAGACAAACCTTCCGAGAGGAAACACAAGACCCATTAATAAATATTTGCTTATTCTCCCCTACTTTGAAGTTTCTTCTTCAGGGAATTATTTGGTAATTAGAAGGCATTTCAATTTTAGTTTTGACAAATTGCATTAACTTATATTTAAAAACAATTTACTTACCATCAGAACATGTTCTCATCAAAATAAAGTGTGTCTTCCCACCACATTTTAGGTTAGAAATAGACCAGGGAATTAAGAAATGATTAATAAAGCCTTTGTTTTAGACAAATGCACCATTTTAGTTTGTCGGGACCATTGTAACAAAGTACTACAAACTGGGTCTCCAGAATATTGGAGTGGGTAGCCTTTCTCTTCTCCAGGGGATCTTCCCAACCCAAGGATCGAACCCAGGTCTTCGGCATTGCAGGTGGATTCTTTACCAGCTGAGCCACAAGGGAAGCCCAAGAATACTGGAGCGGGTAGCCTATCACTTCTCCAGCGGATCTTCCCAACCCAGGAATCAAACTGGGTCTCCTGCATTGCAGGCTGATTCTTTACCAACTGAGCTATGAGGGAAGCCCAAATTCCATCAAATACGTTGATAATTTATTTGTTCAAAACACAAGGTGAATTCTCCAACAGAGGCACATTGCTTTGAAGCAGGAAACATGGGAGAAGGAGGATGGAGCCTGACAGCCTGAAGAGAGGGAAAAGGGAGAAGCCAAGAAGCTGGATGTAAACCTGACTTTTTGCCAAGAACTGGTCATATGAGAGCTTCCAGAGGCAAGAATCTCAAAGCGACTTTTCAGATCTAATATTTATTGTTGATCATTTTCTAGGCTGCATGTTATCTCCCTTTGTTACCTCAAACCTTCAGTAACAGTCCATATATACAGGCTTGGGTCAGTGGAACTGGGCTCCTCAGGTGGCACTCGTGGTAAAGAACACACCCGCCAATGCAGGAGACATAAGAGACGCAGGTTCAATCCCTGGATGGTGACGATCCCCTGGAAAAGGGCATGGCAACCCACCCCAGTACTCTTGCCTGGAGAATTCCAAGGACATAGGAGCCTGGGGGGCTACAGTCCATGGGGTCGCAAAGAGTCAGACACAACTGAAGCAACTTGAGGTGTCCAGCATGTGACAAAAGAATGTAGAAAATTGACAGCCCCACAGAGATAAGATATCAGATTGGGGGGAGGGAGGGGTGAGAGTTTAGTGAAAACAGATGATTAGCCAGAGGTGACCAAACACAGCATAAATGTCACGAAAAGACTCTGAACATACTGGGAAGGATGAAGCGATTCCTTCCATTCCTTAGCTAAGGTTCATGCCACTTTTATCTAAAATCTGAAAGCAAGCTGGAGGACTCTGGGGACATCTAGGCAGCTAACACTTGACTTACCTAAGTGTCCAGTTTCCGGCACCTAATAGGACCTGAATACATCTTGGTGGTTGTTGTTTTTAATTTAACAATCCTGCAGAAATACAGAATGGGAAAAACCTCCCTTACAAGTAGTTTACATGAAAAAGATTAAGGGATTTTCGTTGCTGAAAAGATCAATATTAGTCAACAATGCTCCCCAAGAAAATAATGAAATCTTGAGCTGCATTAATAGAAGCAGAGTTTCCAGAAGCAGGGAAGTGTTACCTTCATTGCATCTTCCTGAGCCAACTCATCTTTATGTCCAGTTCCAGACCCTTAGAAAAGACATCGACAAAAGGGAATAAATACAGATGGGGACAACAAGGAGGGTGATAAATCTGGGAGCCATGTCAAATATGAAACAAGTAAAGATATTTTTGTATGCTAACCTTAAAAAAAGAAGTCTTAGAAGATACGTAACATTTGTTCAAATATTTGCAGAATTCTCACGTAGAAAGTGTGGTAGGCAAAATAACAATCCCCCAAAGAGTCTGCATCCTAATAATCCCTGTGAATATGTTGCCTTCCATGGCAAAAGGGACTTTGCGGATGTGATTAAGGATCTTGAAATAGTTTATCCTGGATCATCCAGATGGCTCCAAAGCCATCTCAAGAGTTCTTAAAAGGTGGAAGAAGGGAATACAAGAGCAGAGTCAGAGAAGGAGAACTGACTATAAAATCGGAGATGGGGGTGATGTGGGGCCATGAGCTAAGGAATGTGGGCAGGCTGTACAAGCTAGAAAAGGCGAAGAAATGAATTATGTCCCAGAGCCTCCAAAACACACACAGTTCTGCTAGCCCATTGCAGACTTTTGACCTCCAGAACTGAAAAATGAGGAATTCATGTTGCTTTAAATCACTAAATTTGTGGTCATTTTCTTTCTTACAGCAACAATAAGAAACTAGAGAGTTAAATACTCTAAGTCATACTAAATAGCATAAAGAGTGCACAGAGATGGCAGCCACAGAACACAAGTTGTGTGTGTTAGTCACTCAGTCACGTCTGACTCTTTGCAACCCCATGGACTGTCAGGCTCCTCTGTCCATGGGATTTTCCAGGCAAGAATAATGGAGTTGGGTAGCCATGTCCTTGTCCAGGGGATTTTCCTGACCCAGGGATCAAACCCAGATCTCCTGCGTTCCAGGCAGATTCTTTACCACCTGAACCACCAGGGAAATCCCAGTCTAAGAGCAACCACTGGAAGTAGAATGATTGAACTATGTACGTGGATCTCAATCATCATCACTAAGTTTCCATGAGGTGGGGCAGACCCTGGGGGCCAGAAGGACATGCCTGCTCCAGCCAGGCATAGGAATGAGAAAGTAAGACAGAAGAAACAGTGGATGAAAAAATTAACACACTTCTGGAAGAATGAAAGCAAATGGAGGAGTGGCCATTGGTATATCCGCTGATTCATGTGACTGTCGGGTAACAGGAGGCTGACGGATAAAACTCTGTACTTGGAAAAAAAACTCTCAGTAGATACATAGAAAACTAAACAAACGAAAAACATTTTTAAACTTTTTTTTTTATTTAAGGAAATAATTCCAGAGAAAAATACTGTTCTTGACAGGATACATAATCGTAGTACATAATTCACTTAGGTGAACGATATCTACAAAGTCCTAACTAATGACAACACCAAATTTTTGCTTCCCTGGTAGTTCAGCTGGTAAAGAATCCACCTGCAATTCAGGAGACACGGGTTTGACCCCTGGGTTGGGAAGATCCCCTGGAGAAGGGAAAGGCTACCCACTCCAGTATTATGGCCTGGAGAATTCAGTCCATGGGCTCACAAAGAGTCAGATATGACTGAACAACTTTCACTTTCACTTTCAAATATTGATTTAACCAAAACTGTGATGAATACTGGGAAAGGAAGCATGGGCTGGTTTTAAAAAGTGAAGTCCTCAGCTACTATAAATGAAAGTCAAAAAATGATGTCTATGCAGAATGGGAAAGACTAGAGATCTCTTTAAGAAAATTAGAGATACCAAGGGAACATTTCATGCAAAGATGGGCACAATAAAGGACAGAAATGGTATGCACCTAACAGAAGCAGAAGATATTAAGAAGAAATGGCAAGAATACACAGAAGAACTGTACAAAAAAGATCTTCATGACCCAGATAATCACGATGGTGTGATCACTGACCTAGAGCCAGACATCCTGGAATGTGAAGTCAAGTGGGCCTTAGAAAGCATCACTACGAACAAAGCTAGTGGAGGTGATGGAATTCCAGTTGAGCTATTTCAAATCCTGAAAGCTG
>NW_011494961.1:6195439-6233389 GCF_000754665.1 Bison bison bison
CGAACAAAGCTAGTGGAGGTGATGGAATTCCAGTTGAGCTATTTCAAATCCTGAAAGATGATGCTGTGAAAGTGCTGCACTCAATATGCCAGCAAATTTGGAAAACTCAGCAGTGGCGACAGGACTGGAAAAGGTCAGTTTTCATTCCAATCCCAAAGAAAGGCAATGCCAAAGAATGCTCAAACTACTGCACAATTGCACTCATCTCACACGCTAGTAAAGTAATGCTCAAAATTCTCCAAGCCAGGCTTCAACAATACATGAACCATGAACTTCCTGATGTTCAAGCTGGTTTTAGAAAAGGCAGAGGAACCAGAGATCAAATTACCAATATCCGCTGGATCATGGAAAAAGCAAGAGAGTTCCAGAAAAACATCTATTTCTGCTTTATTGACTATGCCAAAGCCTTTGACTGTGTGGATCACAATCAACTGTGGAAAATTCTTCAAGAGATGGGAATACCAGACCACCTGATCTGTCTCTTGAGAAATTTGTATGCAGGTCAGGAGGCAATAGTTAGAACTCGACATGGAACAACAGACTGGTTCCAAATAGGAAAAGGAGTCCGTCAAGGCTGTATATTGTCACCCTGCTTATTTAACTTCTATGCAGAGTATATCATGAGAAACGCTGGGCTGGAAGAAACACAAGCTGGAATCAAGATTGCTGGGAGAAACATCAAGAACCTCAGATATGCAGATGACACCATCCTTATGGCAGAAAGTGAAGAGGAACTAAAAAGCCTCTTGATGAAAGTGAAAGTGGAGAGTGAAAAAGTTGGCTTAAAGCTCAACATTCAGAAAACGAAGATCATGGCATCTGGTCCCATCACTTCATGGGAAATAGATGGGGAAACAGTGGAAACAGCGTCAGACTTTATTTTGGGGGACTCCAAAGCCACTGCAGATGGTGACTGCAGCCATGAAATTAAAAGACACTCACTCCTTGGAAGGAAAGTTATGACCAACCTAGATAGCATATTCAAAAGCAGAGACATTACTTTGCCAACAAAGGTCCGTCTAGTCAAGGCTATGGTCTTTCCTGGGGTCATGTATGGATGTGAGAGTTGGACAGTGAAGAAAGCTGAGCGCTGAAGAATTGATGCTTTTGAACTGTGGTGTTGGAGAAGACTCTTGAGAGTCCCTTGGACTGCAAGGAGATCCAACCAGTCCATTCTGAAGGAGATCAGCCCTGGGATTTCTTTGGAAGGAATGATGCTAAAGCTGAAACTCCAGGACTTTGGCCACCTCGTGTGAAGAGTTGACTCATTGGAAAAGACTCTGATGCTGGGAAGGATTGGGGGCAGGAGGAGAAGGGGACGGCAGAGGATGAGATGGCTGGATGGCATCACTGACTCGATGGACGTGAGTTTGAGTGAACTCCGGGAGTTGGTGATGGACAGGGAGGCGTGCTGCGATTCATGGGGTCGCAGAGAGTCAGACACGACTGAGCGACTGATCTGAACTGAACTGATGCAAATATATAAAAAAAAATCATAAATTATTACCATTGTGAAATATTGAGGGAATCCTAGAAGAAATGATAAAGAGCTGAAAATGGTTGCTTGTGGGGAAGAAAATTGGGGTCATTTTTCATGTATCTCTTTCTCTACAGAGTTGCAAAGTAGAAAAAAGGGACATATTTCCATTCTGGGATAATTTATAAGACAAGCATACCAATATGAATCAAACTATTTCTTCTGATAGTTTGCTAATCAATGGGCTGTGTTCTTAAATCTAAGACACAAGCAATCAGAATAGACAGAAAACTGGCAGCTAATGCACAAGAAATAGAAAAGAACACAAGAGCAGCATCAGGACAGCATATATACAAACATATATACGTGCATCCGGAGAAGGCAATGGCACCCCACTCCAGTACTCTTGCCTGGAAAATCCCATGGAGGGAGGAGCCTGGTGGGCTGCAGTCCATGGGGTCTCGAAGAGTCAGACATGACTGAGCAACTTCACTTTCCCTTTTCACTTTCATGCACTGGAGAAGGAAATGGCACCCCACTCCAGTGTTCTCGCCTGGAGAATCCCATGGATGGGGGAGCCTGGTGGGCTGCCATCTGTGGGGTCACACAGAGTCGGACAGGACTGAAGTGACTTAGCAGCAGCATACATGCATGCTGCACGCATACACACACACATCCATGCATAGAAGAGAAAGGGAATTCACTCTCTTGAGCTCTATTGTCAGACCAAGGGGAAAGCATCTACATGAGTATTCCTTATAATTATCACAACAGTTCCCATGGGATTGCAACTATTATGTCCATTTTACAGCCAAAGAAGCTAAAGTTAAAAATAGCCCAGGGTCATATACTGGGAAAGGTACAGAGCTCAGACGCAAACCCTGGTCTGTCTGATTTCTGAACCTGTGTCCCCCTCAGTGTCCACTTCACTTACTGTACTAGCAGTGGAACATGATAAGTGCCTCACTGGGAGATCTGAAGGGCCAAGTTCAAATAAAATAGGGAGCAGTGTTACTGAGTAATACAAATATGACCATGATCAGGAGAATCAGAACTAGGGTATGGTTGTGAAGAAACAGATTCAGGTCCTTAAGGCAAAACTGGTAAGGGCCCAGGCAGTGCTTCAGAGTTTACAAGGACCAGACAGGGCATCCCTACTGCCTCTGCAACTGGTGCAAATAATGAGCTGGAGTAAAGATTAATGTTCTAACTGGACCCACATATATCAAGGAACAATAAAACTTAAAGCCAGAATCTGAGCTCCTAGTCCTAGGACCACTGACATGCCAACAGGGAAAGAGCATTAGTTTCCCAAGAGTAGGGAAGCAAAGGACCTCAGATCACATGCACATAGCGAATGATAACTCTTCACCCAAAGAAGCCAGTCCATTTCATCACTACAGACTTCCCTCTAAGTTGGAAAGCATCCGTTTGTCATTCTCTAAGCCACTAAGAATGAGACAGTTGGAGGGCATCACCAACCCAATGGACCTGAGTTTGAGCAAACTCCGGGAGTTGGTGATGGACAGAAAAGCTTGGAGTGCTGCAGTCCATGGGGTCGCAAAGAGTCGGACACGACTGAGCGACTGAACCGAACTGACATCACTATGAACATACAGCCCACGTATGTACTCTTCCCTGCGAAGTCTACGGCAATCACTAATCTGTTTTCCGCCAGAACCATCAGAGGTCCAAGGAGTCCCAGCAGGAAAAGGTAAGGTAGGGTACGAAATGACATGTTCAAAAAGGTGAGGGAAAGGGAGCAAGGAATTGAGAAGGAAGCAAAGAAGAAAGGGAGAGACAAAGAACGAAAAAAAATGGCACTGCTGATTGCAGAGGAAGAGAAACAGGAGGAAGAAACTCATCAATAGGCCGGCCATGGAGGACAATTTACATTCATGTGTCATGTGACTCTCAGCTCCTTTATTTTGATATAAAAGCTCCTTTTTATTTTGTGTTGAGATGACATAGTTCTTAATTTTGCACTAAAGTGACATTAAAAATCCCTACTTACATAAGTCTGCTAAAGATTTATACCAACACAACTTTATTATTTTGCAATAAATTACTTTTGTAATATAATTAAGGTTAGATGCCACTTTTTCTCAGATGTTCCATGTTTCATACTCAGTAGAGTCCTAAGGAAATATTTTTACTCAACTGATTTTTGAAAGATAATAGACTCATCAAAGTTGAGGTATATAGGATTAATATCTATCCTGGGTCATTGACCACTTTCTTTGTAATTCAACTTTGGAAGAAAATGCACCACTACCCCAACCAAGGAATTTGAATACATCTTCCAATTTTAATACTGCTTTTTAGGCAAAATGTTGTAAAATAGAAAAGATTTTGGGTAAAGATTTTCACAGGTCCCCAGTTATATCCAAACAGGTCTTTGTAATGAATTTGGCGTAAAGGGATATTTTTGCTATCATACCATGCCTTTTCTGGCACATAAGTGATACAGACAGATGGAAAAGTCACATGTAAGTTCAGTATAGGGATAGTATAGGGATAGACATTTAAAACAAAAGCATACTTCTATGCTTTCCATTTTGGTTAAATCACCCATTTCTTACCTTAAGTCCCTAATTTAGATCTCTCAGAATGATTGATGATCTATTTTGTTTCTCTAAAAGCAGTTGATATTAGGAGGTTCAAATTTTAGTCTAGTTTTCCAACCCTGACAAAGCTCCTGGAACCAAGCTGCCTTTCAATTCACGCTGTTGAAATGAACGAACGTATATCGCCCCAAAACAGTAGTAAAATATCGAAATCTGAAAGGTAACTATTCTGCAGATCTGGAAATTTTTTTTAAAAAATGAAGAAATTTTTCGATATTGGAAAGCATACCTGTCAAAGTGAATTTCCTGCAGATAAAGAAGACAAACAAATATAACCTTTTAATCTGTTCATGCCTTATTTCTATGAGGGAATTTTTTAATTAAAGAAAATGGCCAAAAAAAAAAGTCAATTACAGACAGCCAAAATTACAAACACATTTTATCTCATGAATAAATTAAATATTAATAATATTGTGAAGTAAAATTTGAAAGGAAATTTAAGATTAAAAACAAGAACAGATTAAATATTCAAAGTAGTCTCTAACATAAGTTATCCCAAGGAATAGACAACTGAATGGAAACAGCAGGTGATTAAAAGATACTAAAAGGAAGCACATACTAGCTAGAATCAGAATCACTTAATTAACAGTACCTCATTGCTTCCTTCCAGGCATATGAGGCCATACAGACCTAAAGAACAACTGTGTCAGATATTAGACGTTTTAAATCTAATTTAAAATTTAAATTTTATTCCTAATTTAATTCCTGACCCATTACAATTATTAGCCAAATACATATCACCAGTTTAAAAAGAGAAAATCTAGGCAAATGTAATTAAAATGACGTTATTATCCAAGTGGACATTCCTTATAAATTTTAAAACTATCACCTAGTTTAGCCACATAAAACTTAACTCTTTGATGTGTCAAATTACAAAAATATATTAATCTTTGTTAAATTGGAGGTTATACATTTGATAGAAAGAACACCTGTGCCAGCACTGGGAATTTATGACTTTCTGATCTGTTTTACATGTGTTTGATGAAGCATACAATTCAGCTGTTGTTGTCCTGACTTCATTCTTGGATAACTTCACTTTGGACAGCATAGTGACTGCTTTCCACTGGTTATTCATGTACTATACTGATTGACACCCTGAACCAAGTTATTAGATCCTTTTTAAATACATTGCTTTCCTATGGGAAAAAAGATAACTTTTAGAGACAAGTAATGTGTTTTCTAAAGATAATATGTATGCTTCCCAAAGACCAAAATAAGCTTCCTATTGAAGACATCCATACAGAAACTCAGGGATGCAAGTTAGGCTTTAGAATCAGATGTAACTTCCTTTTGATAATTACACATAATAACAGTTGCCAAACTCAGCCTAACAATTATAAATGCCCTCTTTTAACTATTTGCTTCTATATTCTGGAACACATTATAAGTGCTTCTGTAATTGTGCTTATGCCAAAGGAGCTAGTTTTTCTCCCATTATCTCTTCATGGACATGCAAAGACTATATTTCACAGCCTTCCTTGTTTCTAGATATAACTAGGTAGTTAGATTTCATTCAATGAGCAATTTTCATGCAACACTTTGGGGGACCATCCTTAAAATGATAGATAATGCACATTCTTTAATTTTTTGTTTTCCCTTCCTCCTGCCTGCTAGCTAGAATATGGACGTGATGGCTGGGGTCTGGAGCAGGTATCTTGAGCCAGCAGGTGATTTTGGTAATGGAAATACATATAAAAGAGCAATCACACAGAAGGTGCTGCATCCCGAAGAACTTTGTGAAACAGACTTACCATATTAACATTAAACCACTTATCTATAAAACCTTTCCCTGTCCAAGAAATAAATTGTAGTTTTATTTAAGACATTATGGGCTCCCTGCTGGCTCAGATGGTAAAAACAAACAAACAAACAAAACATCCACCTGCAATGCCAGAGACCTCAGTTCAATCCCTGGGTTGGGAAGAAACCCTGGAGAAGGAAATAGCTACTCACTCCAGTAATCCTGCCTGGAGAATTCCATGGAAAGAGGAGCCTGGAAGGCTATAGTCCATGGGGTTGTAAAGAGTACGACATGATTGAGTGACTTTCACTAGGACATTATAATCTGGGTCTCTGTTACTCTTGGTAAAATCTAATCCTAAATAATAATGTCCAATGGCAATACAAAATTAAGGAGACAAAGGACAACTATGAAGATCCCCTGGAGAAGGAAATGGCAATCCACTGCAGTATTCTTCCCTGGAGAATCCCATGGACAGAGGAGCCAGGCAGACTACAGTCCATGGGGTCCCAAAGAGTCGGAAACAATTTATTCGACTAAACCTACCTACCTATGGTGCTTTAAGTGTGCTTTTTTGAGAAGATGTGTATGCCTACAGCATTTAGAGAATGATAATGTAAGAGTAGCAAATACAATAGCTTATATTGAGAGACAGGAAAACTAATGCATAGGAAAACTGAGATTCAGAAATGTTATGTAATATACACAAGGTCACATGACCAGTAAGAGGTAGAACCAGGATGAAGGAAACCAGACCAAAGAAATGAAACCACCTGTTCAGATGGTCCACAGTACCACATCAGCCACAGTCCTCAGAGAGGAGAATGCCATCCTCAGACACACCCCTATTCTGCGAATGGTCACTGCAGTAAGCAGGTGGCATTGCTCTTTCCTCTGAAATGAAAATGATATTGCCTCTACGTGAGTTCCTACTAGTGCAGTAGAGTCTCGAACCCAGAAAGATATTCATAAAATATTACTGCTTACTTCTCGAAACCAGCCATTAGAAATAACTTCTCTCTGCCATAGAGCAAAAATTAAACTCAAATTATTAAATTGCTGTGCATTTTGCAATTCACAAAGGGAATTCTTATATAAATAACTAGTTTCATGCACAGTCACCTTAAAATGCTAACAAAACAGGTATGATCCCCATCTTAAAGATGCAAAAAATTAAACATCAAAGAAATTAAGTGACTTAAACAATACAAATGTACTTATTAAAAGATAGGGTCAAAATTCAAAATGCATCCTTACATGTTTATTATTCTTTCAAGTACATCAGTGGAGTTTTGTGACTTTTGAAATCATTTCTTAACTCACTAATAAATCCAAAACAATGATCATGCATATTGATACCATACCCAGGACTAGATTCCCCAAAAACTAATCTCTATAGTTAATCAAGAGGTTCTGGAAGTTTCATTATCTCTTTCAGGTTAATAAGATGATAATCAATGCATCACAATTTCAAATAACTTTAAATCAGTCCTGGGGATTAACATTAATTCTGCATTCAGTCACCTTGGTTTATAACATAGGTGTGCAACTGAAAACATCTTGCAATCAATGAATATCCAAATTTGGGAAATAAAATATTAAACTCTAGACTTGCAGAAATTCTTGGGGCATCATCTAGTACCACTCTCTCACCAATGGGAAAAGTTATTCTGCAGCATTCAGTTCCGTTCAGTTCAGTCGCTCAGTCGTGTCCGACTCTTTGCGACCCCATGAATAGCAGCACACCAGGCCTCCCTGTCCATCACCAACTCCCAGAGTTCACTCAAAGTCACATCCATCGGGTCGGTGATGCCATCCAGCCATCTCATCCTCTGTCGTCCCATTTTCTTCCTGCCCCCAATCCCTCCCAGCATCAGAGTCTTTTCCAATGAGTCAACTCTTCGCATGAGGTGCCCAAAGTACTGGAGTTTCAGCTTTAACATTATTCCTTCCAAAGAACACCCAGGACTGATCTCCTTTAGAATGGACTGGTTGGATCTCCTTGCAGTCCAAGGGACTCTCAGGAGTCTTCTCCAACACCACAGTTCAAAAGCATCACTTCTTCGGTGCTCAGCTTTCTTTATAGTCCAACTCTCACATCCATACATGACCACTGGAAAAACCATAGCCTTGACTAGATGAACCTTTGTTGGCAAAGTAATGTCTCTGCTTTTGAATATGCTATCTAGGTTGGTCATACCTTTTCTTCCAAGGAGTAAGTGTCTTTTAATTTCATGGCTGCAGTCACCATCTGCAGTGATTTTGGAGCCCCAAAATAATAAAGTCTGACACTGTTTCCACTGTTTCCCCATCTATTTCCCATGAAGTGATGGGACCGGATGCCATGATCTTAGTTTTCTGAATGTTGAGTTTTAAGCCAACTTTTTCACTCTTCTCTTCCACTTTCATCAAGAGGCTTTTGAGTTCCTCTTCACTTTCTGCCATAAGGGGTGTCATCTGCATATCTGAGGTTATTGATATTTCTCCCGGCAATCTTAGGTTTGCTTAATTCATACTACCAGTGACAATCAGGACAAGAATTGGAACCCAGATCTCTTGGGGCTAAGCCTTATGTTGTTTGTACCACAGCTTGCTACTTTCTAACACTTATTTGTCAAGTAAGTTGTTGAAGTAGATATTATTATTATAGTATTCTTATACATATTCCTCATATATGTTTTCTCTCGACCCCCATTTTTTCATATTTTCTTTCAATAGAGAGGTCTATTATTTAGGATATGCTTCAACTTATAAAAATTAATGTTAAATGCAGCTTTTCCTTTTATAAGCAGGTTAAGACTCATTTTAAATGGGACTGAAGCCAGAGAAAGGGATCACTCTGTAGCCAGTCATGAGTTAACTACACAATTAACTACCATATTCATGACACAACAATAATGAAGGAAAACGAAAGGCTTAGATTTGGTAAGTCATTGTCAAGTTCATTTCAGCTGTCCCACCAAACATAAAATTCTGAGGTTATATGACTGACATTGTTTCACCTATACCGTCCGTCCAGTATCTGCAGGGAATGAGTTTCAGGACCCCTAAGGATATCGAAACCTGTAGATGCTCAAGTCTCTTACATAAAATAGCATAGTATTTGCATATAACCTACACATGCCCTCCCTGTATATTTTGTATCACCTTCAGATTACTTATGATACATAACACAATGTCAATGCTATATAAATAGCTGCTAGCATGTGTAGCAAATTCAAGTGTTGCTTTTGCTAACTTTCTGGAATTGTTTTTCTTTTTAGAATATTTTTTTGGTCTGCAGTTGGTTAAATCCAAGGATTCAAAATTTGCAGATGTGGAGGGCCAACAGTATATATATAGTTCACATGCGTGCATGCTAAGTCGCTTCAGTCATGACTGACTCTTGGAGACCCTATGGACTGTACCCACCAGACTCCTCTGTCCATGAGATTCTCCAGGTAAGAATACTGGAGTGGGTTGCCATGCCCTCCTCCCGGGGATCTTCCCAACCCAGGTATCGAACTTGCATCTATGTCTCCTGCATTGGCAGGTGGGTTCTTTACCACTGGCGCCACCTGGGAAGCCCACATATAATTCACACATCTTACCAGTTGGATGTTCTCTCTACTAATGACACTGAGTGTGTACATTCTTGCCATGTTACTGTGGGATTCCCAAGAAAGGACTCACTTCAATGGTTGCATGAGATATTTGAATGAAGACAGGGCTTCACCCTTATACCCTCAAACTTCTCAGCCCCACTCCTACCCTAATACCAGTGGCACCCCTGCCACTGGTAAAATACACATTTTTAAACTGAGCTGTATATTTATTTATTTCAAATCTCTTTTTACACGACCATCATTTTATTCTTAAGCCCCCTATCTCAATCCTTCACACTGGCAATTAATTTGAAACACATTCAAACTGATGATTTGTAAAAAAACAAAACAAATTACTCTTTCTCCAGAGAAGTTAAGACTGAGAGTCAGTCAACAAATAAGAGAAATCAAGAAATATTAAGCCAAAAAGCACTAAGTCACTTTTCTTATCAGCATTTAAGTAGTACTGCAGATCTCAATTTCAGAAGCAAATCCTGGGTTAGAGATGGAATACAGCAACTCATCAACGTCCAACGACAACGAAGCCGTAGGAGAAGTGGTTCAATTGATTAGGGAAAAACATGCAAATAAAAAGAGAAATGGCGCTAAGACAAAATTTCACTGCTTAAAGAACACACCAAGAACAGGAAACCCACAAGACACTGAGAAGAGGTAGCTAAGAGATCCAGAAAGATTTCTAGATTAAGGATCTGAAGGATGATTGCATTATTAGTGAGATGTGGAAGATTGAAGAGGGTTAATGAGGGGTAAGGGATTGGAAATCAATAATTGTGTTAGTCGTGTTAAGTTGAAGATGCCTGTGATCCCTCCAAATAGAGATATCAAGAAGATAGTAGTGTGAATATTTGAGTCTGTAACTCAGAGAAGTCTGGAGAGAAGATGCAAATGTGAAAAGTTCTAGCAAATGTGTTCTTCGAAGACGTGAAGTTGGGGGAGATCACCTTTGAGGGAAGTGTAAAAAAGAAGGAAGGCTGAATCAAGTCCTGTAGATTTCCAACATTTAGAGGCTAAGTCAAAAGGAAGGGCAAGTAAAGGAGATATAGACTGAATTGTTAATGAGGCAAAAAGAAAGCCAGAAGAGTGTGAACCCATGGAAGCTAAGACAGAAAAATGTTTCCAAAAAAAGAAATTGATCAACTCTGCAGAATGCTGCTGGGACATTGAGTGAGATGATAACAAAAACCTATACACTGAATTTGATCAATTTCAGTGAAGTGGTAGAGATGCAAGCCAGATCCCAGTGGCCTGAAAACTGATTAGAAGGTGAGAAAGGGTGCGAGCACTTGTAAACTACTTTTTTTAACTTTTCATTTTACAGTACAGCTAATTAATGGTGCTACGATGATCTCAGGTGGACAGCAAAGGGACTCAGCCAAATATATACATGTATCCATTCTCCCCCCAACTCCCCTCCCACCTAGGCTGCCACATAACATTCAGCAGAATTCCCTGTGTTGTACAGTAGGTCCTTGCTGGTTATCCATTTTAAGTACAGCAGTGTTAAACTGCTTTCCAAGTAATGTGGCCAGGGAGAGGGACAGAGAAATGAGAGATGAGGGAGAGCCGCAGACTGAGAGTGGAGGGAGATGTGAGGTTAGTGGGTTTTTTCCTTTAAGAAGAAAAATATCATAGCCTATTTTTATACTGATGAGAATTACCCAATAGAAAGAGAGATATTCACAGTGTAAAAGATAAAAGAAGGACCAAAGTATTTTAAAAGACAAGAAGGAATGTGATCCCAAGCAAAACTGGAAGGACTGGATTTTGATGAAGGAATTGACTGTCCTTCCACATTTCTCTGAGGAAGAATGAGATGCAGGTTGTTTATAGATTTAGCAGTGAGAGGTCTCCAGAGACTATAATTTTTCTCTGTGATGAGGAGAGGTCTTCTGCTGAGAACAGGGTAGGGAAGGGAGGAAGTGTAGTGAGACCTCTGAGGAGCAAGTAGACAGATAAAATAGTCATCTTGTAGAATAGAAAAGTAAGCTTAGCAGTGTAACTAGGATAATTGCTGATGTACATTAGCGTGCCTTTCTCTGTTGCATTTCCATGGATGCGTGTCTCTACTCTGCGACATACAGCTACAAGGGAGTTGGAAAGTAGATGTCAAGGGGCATAGAAGGGTGAAGATGAGGACAATTATAATAAGAATAGAAAGAAAACAACCAACGTTCAGCTGAATCTCTAGCAATACTACAAGTTTGAAAACTAGACTTTATCAAGAGAAAAGGGATTTTCTAAGTTCCGTAAAGTCTCAATATTGTATCAAAGGCAACCTGGCTGACTTGACCATCACGTTTACTATCAGTAGAGAGCACTCAAGATAAGGCATAAGAAAAGTCCCTTCCACAGAGAAGCCCAGCCAATCCAGCCCTGCAGGAGTATGGAAAGAAGAAAAAGTAGGAGCAAAAGCTTTGCCTTTCTCCCCCTCCGCACTGGATTTCAGTAGTGGCAGGTTTTGGAACATTCTGAAAGGCAGAAAAACACTGGTGAACACTATAAATGGCAGACTGCTTGTCCAAGCAGAGTCTGCCGACACAAACCACAGGCACGAATCCCTCGTTTGTTTCAGCGTCACAGCCGAGTTGCATGGAGCCAAGAGCACACATGTTGCGCGTACTCAGTGGTGCTCAGTCTCTAAGTTGTGTCTTACTCTTTGCAACTCCACGGACTGTAGCCCACCAGGCTCCTCTGTCCATGGGATTTCTCAGGCAAGAATCCTGGAGTGGGCTGCCATTTCTTTCTCCAGGAAATCTTCCAGACCCGGAGATCTAACCCACATCTCCTGCATCTCCTGCATTGGCAGGTGGATTCTTTATGACTGAGCCTAGGAAGCCTCCACATATTGCTACTGGTTTCTTAAAGCTTATGTGAAATACATGTGGATATAAAGGTGCTGAGAGGGCTGGTTGTTCAGAGACCTGGCACCACAGAAAAAGAGAACACAAAGCCTGAGACCTGGGCAATCAGATCATTGGCTAAGACAATAGATTTCACAAACAGATGCACACACAATACCTCCAAAACGCCCCAAGAGATCAGTGGGTTCCAGTGCAAAAGGCCAAGGATCAATACAGATAAGACATCTCTCCTCCCTAGGAAAGACATCTCTCCTCCCAGAGGTCCAGAGTTTGAGGCTGAGATGTCCTTGTCCTCCATCATAAAATAAAACAAGCTGTTCCACATATCTTGGAATTATCTTGAAAAGGAGCTAGAGGGCAAAGAGACTTGGAAGATCAAATACCCAATTGTTGCCCGAAATCTAAAATTGAGATCCCATTGATTAAATTTTATATCCATGTTTCCCCTAACTTACTCTCTCATCTCCCCAACTTTGGCCTCTGCTACTAAATAGGTTAGACCTGGAAAGGGGACATCACATCAGTTACAGAAAACAAATAATCCTTTTTTATTTTTAATCAAAGCAACAGCACATAATATTTTGACCAAACAACAGCAGGAAAAAAATAAGAATTTTTCTGGATTGTGTTTGAATCCATTTGAAGTTTGAGATCAAGAATTTAAAACTGAATAACTTAACTTCACCTCATGAATATTTTTCCCCAGTGTTCAGCAAAAGAGGATGGTTGGGTTTAATCAGGGATGAGCTTTTGCCAGTCAAAGGTAAAGGGGAAAAAGAGGAGCAAGGGAGTTTAGGGCATTAGCAAGAGAGCAATAATAATGATGGACCATGACATTTATGCTGGACAAGAAAAGAAATGAAGACGGGGATGGAGGGAGAGAGGTGGAGACTAATGGATAGGGCATGAAGGCTTGATGGATTGGAAGTTTCCACGACACTGAAGAATTGTTTCAGTGGGTGTTCTTGAGCAACTGAGCTGGGAAAATAAGTGAAGTGGTGGGAGTCAGAGAATGGGATATTTAAACATTTTAAAAGTGATGGTAACATCATTCACAATATCTTGTATGTGTACAGTGACATAAATAATTCATTTATTTAACTATCCTTGCCTACAGAGAAAGGGAAATATAATAGAGACTAAAGTTTCAGAAAATTATTTACAACATTTAAGAGGAAAATCTACATTCAAGTACACTAAGGAAATGTAGAAACAACCATGTAAATCCAAATACTTAAATACTAAATACAAATCTATCATTTCTTTTCAGGGATATAGGTCTTGTAAAAAACTAAATCACTATTTTTATCCATTTACTTAGTTGGCTAATTAGCTGATTACTTATGAGAGTTATTCTACTAGTTTGTTTACATTTTAAAAAAATAGAACTACTTTCGTTTTTCTGTATTTTCAATTTAGATATCTTCATTGAACTAAGCCAGATTTAAAATTTTTAATCCAGAAAGCTAGATTTAAGGATATCAAATTGCATCATTACCTGTTCCTTCCTCTTAAGCACAATGATCAGATATTTTAAATTTCCCCATCATAACAATTGACCAGCAAAAGTCAGTTCATCACAGAAAGAGAGATTAAGTCCCCCTCTGCAGTTAGGCTTTCTCTCTTTCGATATCCATTTCAGTTTCTGATAGTTTTTTCTGTATCGCCAGAAAATGCAAACATTTCATACTCATAAAAAGGAAATGGTCTTACATTTCTTTATTTGAAGTCTAAGACATTCAGAAGCTGATCAAAAGAATTCTATATATCCACTGTTAAAAATGAAAATAATATTTTGATGGCCAATTAAATCAATCTTTAAAATAAGCAAAATTAATTTTAAAACGTATTCATATAATTCAAATTTTAAAATAAAGTTTTAGCTTGAAATATGTAGTGAAATTATAACAACACCATCTTTTTAACTAACATTAAGGCAAAGGCTCACCACGTTGGAGGACAAAGGCCTGATCTGGCCTTCTCAACTCTGCTAAGCCAGCACTGTCTTCAGAAATGATTTGAATTTGAATACGTTTCAGCAGGACAGGCTACTCTGAAATTTCCACAGTATTTCCTACTCTTTGTTTTCAACTGGTAACTTTGTTCCTTGCTGATAAATGATTTTTAATTGGTGACTTCTGTTCTATGTCATTCTCTGTTTTGTATAGAATCAGTTTCAACTATATTGTTCTTGCTTTCATTTTTAAAATACTAAGCGATCATAGGTTTTTAAATTTAAGCTGCCCGTTTTCATTTGAAAAGTGTCTAAAACACTTCAGTCTCTGCTAGCAAGGGTTTAACCTGAATGCCTTAAGTAAAAATATTATTGCCAAGATTTGAGACGACAAGATAATTCACGAATGTCTTCCAGTTCCAACCACAAAGCAGTTAACCCATGTTTTCAAACATTTGAAAATATATATATATTATTTTCTTAGATTCCACTTCCTTGAGGCATCATTCAAACTTCACATGAGGTTCAGAATGTAGTAATTAGCAGTAGGCCGCTTACATTTGCCAATATATTTGTACAAACATATGTTGGCACTCGGTTCCATATCAGCTACACATCAAAGAAGGGTGCTGAGGAGGAATTATTCTACCTCGGGGCTGGATTAGTGTCTCTGCCTGAAATAGGCCTCATTTAAGGGCATGGTTTGGGGGAAATTAAAGAACCTGCATGGCCTGAGTGTTGGAGTGAATCCATTATCAAAAAGCTGTGCTGAATATTTCTGCCATTCTTTTTCCATTCCTGCTACTATGATCCTGGGGCAAGTTGTAACCTCTTTCATCTTCAGTTTGCCAGTCTGCAAAAGGCAGACCATATAATTCTCTCGCAAGCACCTCACAGAAGCATGGGCATGGCAAGCATCCTTCTGGTAGGAAAGCCGGTGCTTCCTTCTGCTGATATCCTTTTTCAGGTATGCACCAGCCTTCTCAGCGCCTCTCCCCACACCCTCCACACCTCACCTTAAAAGATGAAAGCCCTGAGCCCCCAATATAGCCACAACAAGCACCAAAGACAGAAAAATCTCCCTAATTTCACCTCCCAAGAGAGGCTGGCTTTCTTTCCATTGCTGTGAATTTTAATAGCACTATTGTCAAAATGAGTTCATCTATTTTACAGGAAAACTAAATAACTTTAATAACCTTAGGGCTGACAATGTACAAAGTTCTGTCCGTGTTTCCCCAAATTCAGTCCTCCACAGCAACACTTGAGGGTACCTACGATCGTCTTCATTTTGCATAGGAGGCAACAGAATTAGATTAAGTTGACTTACCCAAGGTCACACCACTAAGGCACAAGGCCAAAATTTTAGCTCAACTCTAACTCCAGAGCCAGGTGACTCAATTGTTCTACCAGAGCTCAGGATTGAGGAAGAATCAGCACAAACTCATCAAGAAGAGACTGTCATCAGTCAGTAAGGTGCTGGAGCCATTACTCCAAAGGTGGGAAAACCAAGTGATATATTTTCAGAAGTCTCGTGAGAGTGATAGTAATTATTCAAATTTAAACTATAGGGACTTCCTGGTCCAGGAGGTAAGACTCTGTGCTTCCACTGCAGGTGTAGGCTCCATCCCTGGTCAGGGAACTAGACCACACATGCTATGCAGCAAAGCCAAAAAGAACATTTTTTTTTTTAAGTTATATAAGTGTGTAATCAAATACATTATATTAAAAACAGTGGTAAGAAATATTCAAAACTGTTTACATAACAAGTGGATCAATACAACCTCAAGAGACCTTCTAAGGGACGAGTAAGTCACACTCCAGGGAGATTGATGCTCATAAACCCTGGGAGTGCAAATTTTAAAAGCCTAGGTTTCAGTTATCTATTGCTGCCCAGAAAACAATCTCAAAACCTAGTACATTAAGCAATAACCATTTTATCATATCTCATAATTTTTTGAGTTAGGAAATCCAGCAGCTGAACGTAGGCTGGACGATTTATCTACTCTACATATTGTCAATTGAAGTGGCAGGTGGGCTGTTCTGGAGGGTCCCAGACTTCACACACTTCTTGCCCTTTCTGTCAAGTCTGGTGCCTTGGCAGAAAGGGCTAGAAGGCTGAGCTCAGTTGGAACCATGGACGGGAGTACTTAACACATGCCTCTCCACCACAGCTGTCTCAGGGTAGTTAAATTGCTTATATGAAGTTCAAGACTCCCAGAAAAATTGTTCCAAGAGACAGAAAGTGAAGGGCCTGAAGCCTGGCCCCTGAAGCTGCTACAGCATCTCCCATGTGGTAGGATAGCCACAGAGCATGCCCAAGTTCAAGGGGAGGGGACCTAGACCTCACCAAGTGCCAGAGGAGAATCAAATCATTGTTACCGTTTTCACTCTGTGTTTAGTCACTCAGTTGTGTCCAACTCTTTGTAACCCCATAGTCTGGAGCCTGCCAGGCTCCTCGATCCATGGGGATTCTCTAGGCAAGAATACTGGAGTGGGTTGCCATGCCCTCCTCCAGGGGATCTTCCCAACTCAGGAATGGAACTCAGGTCTCCCATATTGCTGGCAGATTCTTTACTGTCTGATCCACCAGGGAAGCCCATTTTTACTCTACTACCAACCAAATTACCATTAACTTTATTTTATCTATCATTTTTTTTAATTATTATTACTTAGAGATACTGCTTAACTATTTATAGGTGACATGATATGATATTGCAATGTAAGGAGAGTGGATCAAAATACAAATACAATAATATTGGCCATGAGTTGATAATGTTGAAGCTGAATGATGGCTGAAGGGGAATTTATTATGCTATTTATGTATGTTTGAACTTCTCTGTATTAAAATAAAATCTGTTTCAATGTCCATCAAGTAAAAAGCATTAACCTAGTTGCAAACACCAAACACAAGAAAGAGTGCTAAATACAGTTAAAAAGCCGCTGCTTGGAGAAATGACTGATTCTAGGACTGGAGCAGAAAATATGCAAAATGAGCCTGGGGCATCTTATAGCGCTAGGAAGTAAAGAAGTGCTCAAAACAACACAGAGACAGGAGCATGTCAAAGGGACACAGGAGCCCATGGAGAGAGTCCCCTGTGGTCAAAGCTAGAAAACTGTAAGAAACAAAGTAAAGTAGTCTTAAATTATAACCCAGAGTTAAAAATAAATATCCATAAACCTGCTGCTGCCGCTAAGTCGCCTCAGTCGTGTCCAACTCCGTGCGACCCCATAGACGGCAGCCCACCAGGCTCCTCCGTCCCTGGGATTCTCCAGGCAAGAACACTGGAGTGGGTTGCCATTTCCTTCTCCAAAGCATGAAAGTGAAAAGTGAAAAGTGAAAGTGAAGTCGCTCAGTCATGTTCGACTCTTAGCGACCCCGTGGACTGGAGCCCACCAGGCTCCTCTGTCCATGGGATTTTCCAGGCAAGAGTGCTGGAGTGGGGTGCCATTGCCTTCTCCGATCCATAAACCTATACTAACATAAATACGTAAATAAATGGGGAGAACAAGTAAAGCTCTCAGCAGAAGAATGCCAAATAAATTATGTAGATCCTCCATTCTCCAGGAGATGCAGCATAACTCCCCATTCCTGCATCATACTGCGACATGGATAAAGCCTATAAAACTCACCCTTAAACATCTGTAATTTCTTAGTCTGTAGTGACAATCTCCTTGAGATGAGATGTGTGTAGTGACTTCCTCCCAAACAACACAGTTAAGGAAAAGCAGGAGGGGAGGAATTAGTAATTTTACTGTGAACAAACCTGACAAAGTTGACAAATCGTGTTGACAGTATGTATCCTTGATATGATGTAATGAAAATGGCATTTTTCTCTGTAATCGTCATCCCCAAAACTCATGGTCCGAGTCTAATCATAAGAAAATATTCAGACAAATTCCCACTGAGGAGCGTTCTACAAAATATCCTACCAGTATTCCTCAAAATCGTCAAGGTCATCAAAAACAAGAAAAGGCTCAAAAACTGTCACAGCCAAGAGGAGTCTCAGGAGACATGATGCTTAAATGTAAGGTAGTATGCTGGCTGGGATCCTGGAAAAAAAGACAATTGGGTATCAATAAAAATTCAGAAAACCTAAATATAGTATAGACTTCCCTGGTGTCTCAGATGGTAAAGCGTCTGCCTGCAATGTGGGAGACCTGGGTTTGATCCCTGGGTCAGGAAGATCCCCTGGAGAAGGAAGTGGCAACCCACTCCAGTATTCTTGCCTGGAGAATCCGATGGACACAGTCCATAGGGTCGCAAAGAGCCGGACACGACTGAGCGACTTCACTATCACTATAAATATAGAATGGAGTTTAGCTAATACTCCAATATTAATATTGGCTCATTAATTGAAACAAATATACCATAGTAATATAAGATATTAATAATAGATAAAACAGGATGTGGGGTATATGGGAATTTTCTACACTATGTTTACAATTTCCCTATAAATCTAAAACTATCCTAAAGTAAAGTTTGTTTTTAAAAGTTATACACTTCTTATGCAGCCTTGATGGAAATCTGACAAGATCTAGAGCTTTGAAGTAACTTCCCTAGTCCGTATGTTAGAGACTTGGAAGCAGCAACAGAAACTTGCACTTTAACCCACACTAGCCTACTGCCAAATCTGGTTATTAGATGAAAGAAGGTAACATCAAGAGAGAGGCATCACTTAATGAAAGAGCTAGCTTCTTTCTGTTCCTAATATACTGCTTTTTGTGGATGCATTTCTGCCCTACAGCACAAAAAATAAAGAACCGAGATCTAATGCGGCCTAAAAGAACAGCAGAGGTGCTGAGGGTAGTGTCAATTACAAACCAAAAAATATACAACGGGCATAAAGAAATGCATCTATCCTCCAAAAATATCAAACAGCAGGGAGTTTCATAGACTCCAAGAAAATCTGGATTGACAGCTTTCTCAGCATCCTGGAAAGAAAGAATTGGGGGCAAACATAAAGATTCATTTTAAAGTGATCTTAACAATGTCACACTTCTTCTCAAACAGGTCCATCTTGGAGTTTTCTCAGGTTCAGGAGAAGAGGTCAGGCAATATACCCATCTGCCTTCATAAGCAGTTCTCACACTCCAAACATATAAATGTGCCATGACTATGAGGTCAATTCTTCCTCTCATTCTTGCAGTTATGAACAGAAAACGTCCTAGGAAATCAGAGCATTCTCCCCCCTTACTGTACATTTGATGAACAGCTGTAGGCATCCCTGCTGACCATCCGGTTGTGGTGTCTGGTCAAAATAAACCTGCCTCGTGAGCTGAAATTATTTTTGGCTACCATCAAGAGGAGCTCCAACTGCCAGAAGAGTCATCCCTCCAGTGGTCCAGGAGCAATCAACACCCAAGACGAGTCCCAGGCTCACATCTCAAGGATCACACCTCTCAAGGGTGCCATAACCACTTGTATGTCCTACTTGTGCATGGCTGTTATGCACTTGAGAGCACTCTCCTAATAACATTCATCTGCTGCGAAGGCAAGCCAAAGCTGGCCCACTGGCCCACTGGACCCGAGGCTTTCACACCCACTAGGCTTGGAGTTTAAGTTTTCAGGTTCTATCTGCATTGTACCACGGCATACGTTAAGCTACAGAACTCACCCCAAAGCCCTTGTAATTTCTTTTGGTTGGTGATGATAAATTCCCCTAGTAAAATTCACCAAAAACCCCTATGCATCAAATGTGTGAAAATTAAATTCCTTATAGAATCAACCACCTATTATTAGTATCAATGGAGGAATGTAGTGACAGGACTTTAAATGTCCTGTTCACAAGATTATATAAATTTTGTGAAATAAGCATAATTGTCTTTTAGTGACATATTAAAATAAGCTTTTTAGTGACACATTATAATAAGTTTTTATCATCTAAGTGTACATCCAATGAATTGTTCAGAAACAGAAGCATCTTGATTTGACTGAAAGATGGTATCTCACTTTAAGTACCATATTTACTTTTCACCATGTTCAGAGAAGCCAGACTCTCCTTTGGGGTAAACCAGTCAAGAGTAATTCTGACTCATCAAAAATGGCCAGCCAGGCATTCACCGGAGGGGTGAGCCACCTTCCTTGAAAAACAAATAAAGCAAAAGCACACCCATAAATTTCAAACACAGCTTTAGCACCTACATTCAATTTGCTGTAGTTTAATTACGTTGCACCAGCCAGCCATCTGCAGGCTTTAATAACTCGAGAGTCTAGTCCAGTGACCAAAGAAAGTCTCTTACAAAGTGGCATTTAATGGAGGGCCCCCAGGCCACTCAAGAATATATTGTCCCAGAAAACACTCACCTAGGCAGACATGAAATTAAATCTGAAGAAATGGTTTCTCAAAGGCAGGATGCAACAGGAACAAGGGGAAAACTGGCAAACATAGTCACATAAGATTGACCACAGAGAATCTCCATTTACCGCTTTGATGAAATCTTAATCATGCTTTATTTACTAAAGAGAGGCTAGATTGAGTATAAAATATAGACATGTATCTAATTGACATTTTATAAGTGTGTGTTTTAGAGCAACATAATAAGTGGGCATCTATCTACCAATTAATTGAATCAGCAAAAGAAATTTTACTAACCCAAATGAATGACTTTTCTTAAACCTAAACTTTTACATGAGTGATAATTAATTTTTAACTGATCTTCCAGAAATGTTTGTAGTATTTAAGAAAAAAGAAAGCTTTCAATCTTACCAAGAAAGTAGTCACTTAGACATTTATATTTCCTGTCTATAGTAACAACTTCAGTTATTTGGGGAAGGTGGTTTTGCTGGTGGAGAAGCACAATTTTCTTACTTTTTCTATGCTTTTGAGCATTGTATTTAGATAGTTCACACTCCTTAGGCAGGAGAGAAAAGATAGAGAAGATAGAATTCATATTAATGTTTTTGATTCCTAAAATATTCATGCCATATCCTAAACCCTCTAAAAACTGTCCCAAGTTACTTTGAAAGTAAGAAAAAAAATCTTTTTAGTCTGTCCCAGTTATATTCCATTGAAGGTATGTAATGTTTAAAACTAGGCTTAAAATATTTAAATGATGTATTTAATTATTGGTTTCTATTTTTATAAATGCTATGCAAAGTTGCATTTTAAATTTAGCCACCGATTCTGTTTTTCAGTGCAAAATTCAATACTCTGTTAATTTCACAAACTTGTGTATGTTTCATGACTATCTTTTTCTCATCATTGCAGTTGGAAGCTAGATAAAATGAAACGATAGTTTAATTTTCAAAAAGTGGTCATCTTAGGCAAGACTTGTCTTATCCTTAGATGCTAAGACTATAAAATATGTGCTTCAACATACCAAAAATATTCTTAAAATCCTTCACTCCTTGCAAAGTTAAAATAAACTCCTTAATGACAGTGACTCAAACATGAAATCTCTGGGGACAGGAGATAGGAAACAAAGAAAGATAGGAAGGAGTAGGGAAGGACATGTAAAAGCTTGGAATGGGGAAGAAGACAAGTTTCTCTACTTCATATTTCTGTATAGGTCCAAGACTGTCCTTAAACAAATGTTCAGCCAATAATACCAAGAAATGTGAGCTCCTATTTTGTCATCTTCACTTCACATTCTTAAATCATTTAAAAATCCACCCCTATTATGACAACAAACTAATCCTCATTTTCCCATCACATAATACTATACCACTTGAGTCTCAGATCTGCCTATGAAATGCTGAACAGAAGTATGAGCCAAATTGCATTTGGAAGGTTTCTCCCAGACCCTAACTGCCCTCAACCCATGACATTTACTGGCCATGCAGAAAGCAGGAGTACCATGTGGTTATAACTGACAGTCAGTCATCTGAGAAGCAAGCCAAAGATCTGAATCATGGGGCTTGTGCATTGTTCTTTTCACATGTAAATCAAAAGTCAGCAACCATTTTCAATTAAAAAATCTGGGATTGTCAAGACGTGTGCCAGGTTTCAGTTGAGGGCAATTTTGAGACGGTTAGATTGTAGAACCATCAAATAATAACTTGGTAAATGGAGACACTGATGGATTTTTAACTCATAAAATTCTCCCATAGATCAAACTGAGAAGAAGAAATCCTCAGGCAGGTGGACCAAGGTGTGCTCCATCAAAAGGTCAGTGGTTGCCCTGAAGCTATAACCAGCCAGTCGCAGGCTGGCAGGAAAGACAGTCCGCAACTTCAAGAAGTCTGGGCTCCCAGGATCCTGGTAATTGATGAGAAGGGTCTGAGGAAAAGGATATGTCATTGGTTTGGGTTCAGATGACCTGGGATCCAGCTATGATTGGCCACCAGTGCTCTGTGGATCCTTGGGTAAATTGTCAGTTGAATTTTCTACTCTATCACAGACTACTACTCATTTCTCCATTGGAAGCTATATGTTCCAGCCTAATGAGGCTTTTTTAAAATGTGCCACACCTGTGTTCCAAGGTCATAACAAACCTGCGTGTGTAAAAATGTCTTGCCAGGCTGCACACACTCATTTTTAAAACTCTAATTCAGGTAACTACATGTCTAACCTTTCAATTAGCTCAGCACATTTCACGAATAGAGGTCATAAAATTTACATTGCAAAATTTCACTTAATAAATGTTTCCCAACAAATCTAACCTCTTGAAAAGTTTTCATTAAAGGTCACTAATCGACCAACAACCTTTGAAAAATTGTTCAGTGATTAGAATTGCATTTTTAATATAATCCAAACATGATTGTGGAGAAACACCTTCATTTCTGCTTAGCCCTCAGCACTAATTTGCCCATGTAATTTGTTCTTTTACAACCCTGAGAGACTATATTTAAAAGGTTGTACTGACAATTTTTAAAAGTTGCTTAATTAAGTGAGTGAGATTTTTTTTCCTTGGGAAAAATCCTCAGCCCATATCCAGATCTTGTTTTAAACCATGGTATCTTAAGGATTCTTTCAAGGTGTTTGAAGTATTCTTAATAGTTACTCAATTGCTATAAAACCCAATTTCTATTCTTCTAATCTCTATAATCAAATCTTTACTTTCAGGACTTGCTATTAAGCCTCTATTTTAGGATTATCAAACCAGATATTCATCTTCTGTGACTTGTTACCATCAATTCGAAGGTGGTGAGAAATTTACATGTACTTACTGTAGATATTCTTCTTACTCAAGAAAAAAACATGTTCTAGAATTCTTGTAATGTTACTGGGAAAGTACTTTGAAAGACTGAATACCTGGCAGATAACTTGGTGAATACAATGCACAAATGTGCACCATTAAGCTTACAAAGCAGTTAGGTGTATGATACATACACTAAGAATCATAGAACTGATTACACCAACATCAGTAGGATCCATCTTCACATACTAGGACTAAAGTAGGAGCCACTCATAAAGAAAAGCCTGAAAAAATCAAAAACAAGTTCAGAGGATAAATATAATAGCAACAGTTGTACAACGATGTGACTGTACTTAATGCCATTGAACTGTACACTTAAAAATGGTTGCAATGGTAAATTTCATGTGTTTGACCACAAAATAATAAAAATAATAATAACGACAAATATATGTGTGCTTCCTGTTCCAAGTGCCTCCTGTGAATTATCCAGTTGCTTAATCTTCAAAGCAACTCTATGAGGAGACACTGGTATTATCTTCTGTTGAAGGAAACCCAAAGACCACAAAGATAAAATAACTTTTCCAAGAGCTAATAACGTAACTTTTCCAAGTAGGTTCGCACAAAACGAGTATGTAATAAAAGCCTATTGAGCCCAAGTATTCTGAGTTTAGAGTCTGTGATTTTTAACTATATCCAATATGACCTCCAAGGTAGCTCAAATGGGCTTCCCAGGTAGCTCAAATGGTAAAGAATTTGCCTGCAATGCCAGAGACCTGGACTCAATCCCTGGGTCAGGAATATCCCTTAGAGCAAGTCATGGCAACCCACTTCAGTATTCTTGCCTGGAGAATCCCATGGACAGAGGAGCCTGGTGGGCTACAGTCCATGCAGTCACAGAATCGGACATGACTGAGTGACTAACACACAATATGACCTCCATAGATGTTAAGGAAAATGCTTATAATTACAGGGAAAGAGGGGTCATACTGAAAAGTACAACCATCTCAAATTTTTAGTCAAATAAAAAGACAACTGGCTAAGAGACACCAATGATGTGAAGTGGGAAGGGAAACAGCTATGCTTATTTATTCACCAAAGCAATAAATACATGGCTGTCTATGAGAAGCCAGTTCCAGGAATTGGGAATATTGTGTGAGTGAGGACCTTGCATTCCTAGAACTCACATTCTAGATGAGTAAAGAGATGGTTTAAAAAAAGTAAATAAATTAATAAGGTTATTTTGACTCTCAGCAATTGCTACGAGGAGGTATTAATACAACATTGATGGCAAGAAAGTAATTAATGTTAGAGAGAGTAGGGGGTGGTTCCTAAACTTGGAACACTCAACTGCGTAGTCCAAATAACTTTCTGTTGTGTCTTGGGTGGAGGGGGAAGGTGTGTGTGTGAGGGGTGTGGGAGGAGGGGGCTGTCGTGTGCATTGTAGAATATTGGCAACATCCTAGTATCTTCCCATTAGATGGCAATAGCACAACCCTTCCTCTCAAATTATGACAAACAAAACGGCCCAATGTCTCTTGGGGAACGAAACCACCCAGTTAAGAACTATAGCCTTAAGGGATCATAGGAGGTCTTCTCTGAAGAGGTGATGTATGACATGAAAGATCTGGACAGTCATGAAAGATCTGGAGGCTCAGTATCTGGGATCAAGGCAAAGGAATGGATAACGGCAAACATTCTAAGGTGGGAAAAGGGATCAGAAAGAAGACGGAGGTGGCTGAAGCATCGTGAGGTGTGCCAAGAGTGGTAGGAGGAGTTATCATACAAGTATACAAAAGTCAGATCCTGGGAATCCCATAGGCAACTGAATTTTAGTTTCTCAGGAAAAATTGGGGACAAGGAAGACTTTTTTAAACTCTAAGATAAATGATTCCCATCACTTCATGGGAAATAGATGGGGAAACAGTGGAAACAGTGTCAGACTTTATTTTTGGGGGCTCCAAAATCACTACAGATGGTGACTGCAGCCATGAAATTAAAAGACGCTTACTCCTTGGAAGGAAAGTTATGACCAACCTAGATAGCATATTCAAAAGCAGAGATACTACTTTGCCAACAAAGGTCCGTCTAGTCAAGGCTATGGTTTTTCCTGGGGTCATGTATGGATGTAAGAGTTGGACTATAAAGAAAGCTGAGCACCGAAGAATTGATGCTTTTGAACTGTGGTGTTGGAGAAGACTCTTGAGAGTCCCTTGGACTGCAAGGGATCCAACCAGTCCATTCTGAAGGACGTCAGCCCTGGTTGTTCTTTGGAAGGAATGATGCTAAAGCTGAAACTCCAGTACTTTGGGCACCTCATGCGAAGAGTTGACTCATTGGAAAAGACTCTGATGCTGGGAGGGATTGGGGGCAGGAGGAGAAGGGGACGACAGAGGATGAGATGGCTGGATGGCATCACTGACTCAATGGACGTGAGTCTGAGTGAACTCCGGGAGTTGGTGATGGACAGGGAGGCCTGGCGTGCTGTGATTCATGGGGTCGCAAAGAGTCGGACACGACTGAGCGACTGAACTGAACGGAACTGAAGATAGATGATTAAAGAAAGTATTTTTAAAAAATAAAAAGAAGCTCTTTTCTCTTCTCCGCCATCCTATGTGCGGTTGAGTTCTCTCCTCACCATGTCTTCTCACAAAACTTTCAGGATCAAGCGATTCCTGGCCAAGAAACAAAAGCAGAATCGTCCCATTCCTCAATGGTTTCGAATGAAAACTGGCAATAAAATCAGGTACAACTCCAAAAGAAGACATTGGAGAAGAACCAAGCTGGGTCTATAAGAAGCAAGCTGGGTCTATAAGAAGTGGTCTTAACATGTGTGGCACACATGTTAAGACCACTTTTTTAAGCAGCCAAATCACAATGAGAACATCACTACTGTAATGCTTGGCTCATGATGTTATTTCCTCACTATCAGTCTGAGACAGTAATAAATATGAAACGTTGGGAAAAAAAATAATAAAAAGAAAGTACTTTCTTATTTTCTTTGAATTTCTTTAAAATGTTTGGTTAGCATCTAACACCTATCTGGCATGAAACTATTAGCTGTACAGCCAGTCATTTCTTCATTCACTATGCAAATATTTATTAAGGGCCTACTAAGTTCCAGACACTGTTTTAGGCACTTGGATACATCATTGAACAAAACATCCTGCCCTCTTGGATCTTATATTCTAATTGGAGGAGACAGATAAATGATACAATGGAAAATGGTTATACAGTGTGATAGAAGATGATGAGTACTATGCACCAAAAAAATAAATAAATAAAGCAAGGTAAAAGGCTAGAAATTACAATGGAAACACATAGACAAGTCTTGGAGAATAAAAATACAATAAATTCATCATTTTCTTAGGCAAACAGTTAATATATTTCTAGAAAGTTCCATTTATTCTTTCATTTTCACTGGACAGTCTGCAAAATCAAATACTTTTTGTCTTCCAGTCTCATGAATGGACTTGTAAACTGACTGAAAGACATCTGAACATGTAAATAAAGCCCAACCACACACCTGTGGTGAAGCTCAGGGTACCCCAGAAGGGGTATCAAACTATTTGACAATCAATAATACCTGAGGAACCACTCAGTCATTTTTGCTTGGGGCCTCAAATATGTGAATATATCACCATTAGCATGAATTCCAATCAAGATGGATGAAAAGAAGCATCCAAAAATCTGTCAACTAATAACTCAGTCAAGTAATCTGTAAATTTGTACAATGTCATCCCAGACCAGGTATAAATTTCTTTTTGCTTTATTACTAAAAAAAATTAACTATGTGAAAGCTAAAAATCAATGGCAATTTTGAGTGCAGATCATAGTAAATACATACTCCTACAGCTGACTTTCATCAAATGACATTTCAAATACTAAGATGGGAAGAAGTTAAAATTCCCTCTGTGAAGATAAGACCAAGATGAATGTATTAGTTTCTGACAGTCACTGTAAGAAATTATCAGACTTGGTGGCTTAAAACAACAGGAGTTTATTCTTTTAGAGTTCTGGAAGCAAGAAGTCTAAAACCAATTTCATTGGGCTAAAATCAAGTGCAGCAGGGCCTCCCGGCCTCTGAAAGCTCTGGGGGAATCTGCTGCTTGCCTCTTGCAGCTTCTGATGGTCGCCAGGATTCCCATTCCATCCTGCATCACTCTACTCTCTACCTCAGTCTTCACATGACCTTTGCTTCTGTGTGTCTAATCTCCCTCTGCTTCTCTCATAAGAACATTTGTGATGATGCTTAGGGCCAACTGAGATAATTCAGGATAATCTTCTCATTTCAAGACCCTTAACTAATCACATCCACAAAAACAATTTTTCCAAAAAGGTAACATTTACAGGTTCTAGGAATTAAGACATAAATATCATTTGGGGGGACCATTTCAAAATTTACCACAATGAATGATGTTCTCTTACTTATAGGTAAAGGGGAAACCAAATTAAAGCCTTTGGGAAAAAATCCTGTTCTCATGTATCCATGCATTACAATTCATCACCAAATATCATTTAAGCAGTAAATGCTGTTCTGAATTTCAAGTATTTTCTATTCTTCCAAATTAATTGGAAGTGTTAAATGTAAATGATAGCATATCAAATATTCCATGACATTAATAGGTTTAATCTTCATTGACTTGAAAAAAGTTACTATAGATTCCAGGTATGGTCTTTTAGTTAAAGGAGAAAATGATTACAACAAAATGAATTGTTTTATTACTATAGAGATATGTTTTATACTCCAGTACTCATAGAATTGGGTATCAATTCTGATCTTTCAGTACAAATCAGTATTTAAAAAAAAATAATTTTAGGACTCTTTATTTTTTATATCAGTACTTCAAGTTTGCTAAGAAAGCTAACTCCTAGTCCACACTCAAATACTAAAATCACATGACAAGGAGTTGTATTCCTTTTAGAACTGAGAAAGCCATATGAGATTACACCTTCTCTAAGAGCAAGAGAAAAAAAAAAAAAAACACAGATAACCTACAATAGCATAACTCTTCTTGAGAAAAGGAGAGAGCTAAATTCACAAAGTTACAAGACAATCAGATAAACTGAATTTGAAAGAGTGATAAGCTCCTCTGAAGAGAATTGGAATGCATGAACCACTTCATCTTTGGCAGAGTACAGGAGGAAAAAAGCATCTGTCAATGTAAATGTGGAAGAAAAACACAAATGTTTACAAATTTTTAAAGGTCAATGGTGTGCTAAAAGGATAATTTAAACTGCTTGAGAGATCCAGGCCCAAAGAGCACACATTCATTCTCCAGATCTTTTCCATGTATCTCCATCCTCATAACAAAGATTGGAGCATAACAGAGGATCTGAGAAAGCCCTTCTTGGTAGGGAAAGGCATGAAGCCCTACTGTATCTCAGATCCTTCTCCCATATGAAGCAAAAGCCTAAGGCTCTGAGAAAGGAGTAGAAAAGCCACGTTCCCAGGCAAAGACCCTCTGCTTCTGGAGGAAGGCAGAAGAAAAGCCACCTTCTATTGTGAGAAGACAGAACACCACACACCACTCCCAGGCAAAGGCATATGCTACGATTAGATCTGATGGAAATCTGGATCTTCAAAGAAATGAAAAGAATCAAAACAGGAAGAATTAGGAAAAATTAAAAGAAAATTTCCTTATTTTTATTCATTTTAAAAGATAATGCAAATCATTATCTTTTAAAATAAAGATAAAATCACTCTAAAGCAAAATCATTCTAGAAGTTATAACATGAGCAGAAATAAAATTTATGACAATAGCACAAAGTATAGGAAGGAAGAAACAAATATATACCATTACAAGGTTCTTAACATTCCATGTGAAGCAGCAAAATATTATGTAGTGATACACTTTGGTAGGATGTCTATACAGTAAGCTCTAAAACAATGTCTAAAAGAAACAAACAAAAAAGTATATGTAACAAGCCAATATTACCAATAGTTGTGTCAGAATAGAATCATTTAAAAAATCAATGCAAAAGAAAAGAGAAAAAAGAACAAACAACAGATAGAAACAATAAAACAAAGAGCAAGACAGTAGATTTAATTTCAGGCTTATTGATGACTGCATTAAATGTAAATACTCTACAGATTACAAATAAAAGACAGAGATTGTCACATTTGGATTTTAAAAAGCAAGACCAAAAGATGTGCAGTAAAAGAACCATGCCTCTTAAAAGTAAAAGAATGAGAAGAGCTATATAAACACTAATCAAAAGAATGCTGGGGCAGTTATACTAATGAGCCAAAGTAGATGCTGGTACAAGGAATATTACTAAGATAAAGGGGAGCTGTCAATAATGCTGAAAGGCTAAAATATACCAAGAAGAAAGAGCAACACTGAATGTGCAGGCATTTAATTACAGAGCTTTAAATACACAGGCAAAAACTGATAGGACTGAAAGAAGAAATAGAAAAATCCACAAGTATGGTTAGGGATTTCAAAAATCCTCTCTCAGTAAGATCATAGAATTAGTAGACAAAAAAAATCAGTAAGAATTTTTAAAATTTGAACAATATCATCAACAACAGTAGAAAACATATTTTTAAACCACAATAGATTATACTCTGGGCCTTAAAACAAATTTTTCAACCCATTTGAGAGAACTAAAATCATATAAAGTATGACCTTTAACCAAATGAAATATGACATGCAGATTTCAAGGCCACAGGGAGCTCTAAGAAAGGCTGATTTTCATCCATTCTGTCAGAAGAAGTTGAAAAAGCTTCTATGAAGGAAATAGCATCTGATGTACAATTTTGATAAGTTGGAGGGAGGTTGCTTCACACTGAGAAAAGAATGTGAACCAAAGAATGAGAACAGGAAAGTAAAGTCATGAAAGCGAGTCCATTTTCATTGGGGAAATATAAGGTAAAATCATGATGCAAATGGGGGCTTTTTTTTTTTTCGGCCTGACCTGTGGAATCAGGCTGAGTGAGTGGTACCTAATTCAATCAGAAGCTGGCAATCCTCAAGATAATATGAGCGTGCATGTCACTTGCCCGCAGAGTAAGAGAGAAGACTGGAGTTGAAGAGGCTATTATAATAGTCTAGACAAGAAGCAGTAAATTTCTCAACATGAATACTAGCAGTAAAAAGGAAAATAAATATAAAATTTTGGTGTGAATATATAAATGTTGAAACTGATTTAATTGGCAGAAGTGGGGTGGTTGTGGGATGGGCAAGAATAAAAGGAAGCTCTCAAGAAACATGGTGGGGTTTTGATTTGGGACAACTTGGAAGATGGTGGTGCCATTTAAAAAATTATTTTAAAAAGTTATATATATAACATATGTAAACTTGAAGGAAAAGCCAGTGGAAAGAGATAAAGAGAAATGATGAGTTGGATTACCAAGAAGAATTTTTAAATATTCCCAATTCGTCCAAATAAAGACTAGAGAGAGAAGAAAGCGTCCTGCAGTTGGAGATGAAGATGGGACTAGGAATCTGAATCTGAAGTCATCTACATAGAGGTGAGAGGAGAAGATACAAAGAAAGAAGGGAAAGATATCAGGAGTAGGACTTGGGTTTATCTACTCCTTTATCTTTAAGGAGAAAGATAATAAATTAACAATGAAGATAGGCAAGGACTGTCCATCACTAGGGATTTTCCATTTGACAAAAAGGTTTTATTATCATTACACTGTACACTCAAATGTGAGCTCTTCAGCTATTATTGCTCTACAAAAACAACAATAAAAACTTGTTTCTTTTGCTGCTATAGAACAGACTATTAAGACATTATTATGATCCATTAATTCAGTTCCATGACATACTGAAAACATGGTCAGAATACATTCTACTTGAAAATTTTAAATTACTCTGCCACATATCAACTGTGCATATAAGTTTAGCAGAATGATATTTTCTTTTAAATATCACTTAAGATCACTCAATTATGAGAGCAGAAGGAGAGGTCCCTTTAGTAATAGTGTTGTTGAATATTGGAATGAAAATCCTTGAGCTCCTTGTCTTATGAAATAAGTCATTTTGTGTGCATAAAATATAGTTCAACATTAAGCATTTTCTACAAAATGGGGGACAAATCCCAGAGTAATCTTCATACAAAGTTATTTTAGGCACCTAATGCCTGTAAAATTATAGTTGTGCTTTGTCCTAAAGTTGAGAGTCTTTCAACATTTCATCATAAACCCCGTTTTTCAGGGGCTTATAACGCAACTGTAGAAATTTGCTTCGGGATGAAACTTGGAATACCCAATTTCAATCTGATCTTAGTTATAACCAGTTGAAATAAAGACAGAAAAGTTTGTGTCATCTGTCTCCACCTTTGGCTGTAGGCAATATTCACTTTAAAGAAATACTCTCAGGCATTTCCACTAATTTCTCATTTTTCAAAAATCTTCATCTTTGGAATTTTTAAAATACAGCAAAAAGGATAAAAAAGAAAATTTAATGAGTAATTAGTGTCTCAAGAGAAGTATAAAGAGTTACTGAATCCTTCAGAGCCAACTCACCCTCCAAAATCCAGATAAGGTCAGCAGATACTGAAACTCATTACAACATAATGACATTTATTTTCAGTGAAGAGCTTTGATTGAATGAGAATAGAATACTTAATAGGCCTATAGCATAGAAAGACATGTGAAAATTTAACCATAAACAGTTCACCATATGATGTGGTAATACTAGAGTTTTTAATGTTAAAAAAAAAAAAGCAGCAAAACACTACTCTGAAACAATAGCAGTAGCTTTTATCTCAAACATCTATTTGTTTCCTTATACATATAACAAATTGCCTTTCCCTAATGAGAAGATGTATCAAGTTAGTGGATAAAAAGATATTCAAACATAAATAATTACAAATTATTGTTATAATATTAAGTGCTGGAGAAGGTATACAGAATAGGATGTTTTAACAACCTGAGAGTTAATATATTTCCCTAGAAGCTACATAGCTATTTAACAAGATGAGAAACAACAAACACGGTCATTGTTTGGTTTGGCTATTCCTATATTCCTGTTAAACACAGCCCCGTCTTCAGAGGGGGTAAATTCTTCATTTACAGATTGCCAAGTATCTCTCATCTTCTGCACACTCCACCATCACTGATCACACACACCATCACAGTACCACCTACCATAACGTAAAGTGGTCCCCTCATGTCTAGCAAAGAGTAGGGCCTCATCACCCCCTCTTCCCCCATTTCCTTCGCATTTCTTCCCTCCTTCCCATGGTCAAGGACATCCATGCCCTATAACTCATCTCAAATTCTATGTGCACTTTTGACGGTCTTTCATAATACATCTGGGCCAGATCTGATAGTTTTAATGTCTAAATACAAGAAGGAGAATCAAGTTGAAAGCTAAGGTATACAAACTGACAGGTAATAAGTTTGGCTGAAAGGTAACAAGACGAAAACAATTTCAAATTTTAATCTCCATTCTGCTACACGCCAGCTGTTCTTAACCTGTCTGAGCCTGAGTTTTCTTATGTGCAAAATAAAAACATTGGATCAAGAGATTTCTGAGATCCTTTCTGGCTCTAGCGTCTTTAAATTCTTATGGAAAGAAGTATTCAGTCCAGTTAGGTAAATTTTTTGCTGTTGTTATTAGGCCCAATTAAACACAGATAACAGTTTTCTCCCCCTCAAAAATATTTTGCTGCTCTGACTAAACAGGATAATGTCTGGGAAAAATTAGACTTGCTACTGAAGTTCACTGATTTGTACATTAGAGGACTTCCTTCCCAACAATAGACAGCTGATCTTTTGACCATTGCCTGGCTGCAAGGCCAAATCCGTAGGAGAAAATAAGGACAGATTCTTGATGAAATCCCTCATTTTTGTAGATATGAAACTAATTCATTGGAAAATCCAGTGGCTTTTGTGGGTGAGCTGTGCATGTGAAATACAAGCTTGTTAATAACTTAAACCAATATTCATAATTCGATGTCAGCTAGATTCCCTTTCTTTCCAATCCCTCAGTGAAGTACTATCAAAGAAGAGTTATAAAGATGAGAGAAGGGAGAAAATGAACCTATGTACCTTTGAATTCTTCTCCAGCTCACTGTGAAAATGTGCAAGGTATTTTAAAGTGCCAGAGTCTGAAGATGCTAAGAGAATTTGGCCACTCAATTTGCCTATCCCAGTAGCTATCCAATTATAGTGTGGTAGAAATTAAAAGATACATGGTAAAACAGATTCAAACCTTTCCCACCTTCAGAACCAGGTAAGACAGTACCCTGTCAGAATCTCTTGTCTTTTCTCTCTAAATAAGAACTGGTATCAGTAGCTCTAGGAACCATGGCCCTGCTCCTATTCTACCAATTAACTGAGTTAAATTGGGGTTGGGCTTTCACATCAGGGAGGAAAAATATGCCATGTGTACATGTGCGCTAACTCACTTGAGTTGTGTCTGACTCTGTGCGACCCTGTGGACTGTAGCCAGCCAGGCTCCTCTGTCCATGAGATTCTCCAGGTATGAATACTGGAGTGGGTTGCCATGCCCTCCTCCAGGGAATCTTCCCAACCTGGGGATTGAACCAGCTTCTCTTACATCTCCTGATTGACAGGTGGGTTCTTTACCACTAGAGCTACCTGGGAAGCCCAAGGATATGTCACAAAGTGCTGCAATAGCTCCAAGTAGGAGGAAAAAGCAAGGGAACCACAGAAACATGCAAGGATCAGGCATTTTCAGAAATTAGGGGCGTCAGATTCCATAGGAACTCTGACTCTCCCCTCGGTGGAGTCCCATTTTGGAGGCTCTGCAGTGTAAGCCAAGATCCCGGACAGTAATGCACCTCTAGAGTATATGGTAATCCTTCTTTACTAAGCAGCTTTGAGGTCAGGAAGTATAATTTCAATTCTACATCAGAGTACAGTACTGAACACACTCTAAGGATTGAAAACAGAGGGAATTTAATGCAAGGAATTAATTACACAGATGGAATTGCTGACAAACCAAACTGGAGAAAGTCAAACAACCCAGAAATGAGCATAAAGCAGGAAGCCACCCCATGAGTTGCAGGAACAAAAGAAGCAGCTGTATTACCAGGGGCCTGAAGAAGGTGTCACCCGGAAGAAGCTGGACTCACTGCAGCCGTGCAGCAGGGGCTGGAGTCCAAAGGCTGGGCAGCCACCCATTGCAGAACATACCCCGTCTGCTCCCTTCCTCCTGCCCTCAAGGCTCCCGCCACTGTCTGAAGCCAGAAGGAAGACAGTTTGAGAGCTGGAGATGCAGCCTGCTGGGATTAGCTCCTCTGAGGTGCAGAGCACGGCTGAGGAAGGACAAGGAATAGATCTGAATCTGCAGCATAGGAGTCAAGGACCAGAATGGGGATTTTCATCCACTCATTAACATGTACATGGAGACTTCACTGACAGTCCAGTGGTTAAGACTCAGCACTGCTAGTGCAAGGGATACAGGCTCAATCTCTGGTCCAGGAAGTAAGGTCTCACACACCTTGCAGCGTGGCCAAAAGATTTTCTAAAATGCATACAAAGTGAGTGCCTGCTATGGGTCAGGGAATTCTCACTGGGGCAGATGTAACTAACGCAGTAAGTCCCAAAGGAGCTAAGATGTTTTGGAAAGGACATATATGTAAGCTCATAGTTACAATCCTGTGTGTGAAAAGTGATAAGATACATGAGAACTCAGAGGAGGGAGTGGTGGTCAGGGGACAGCGCTTTTTATATCATAAATATGCTCTTTAATTCCCTCAGGAAATATGTTAAAATGTTGTATCTTGGATTGGAAACACAGACTCTGTATTCCTATCGCAGAATCTCTTCTCTTAAAAACTCATAAAAAGGTCCTACAGAAATTATCGTTGCTCTTTTTATTTCTTGCTCTCCATGATCAAATGACTTCTGTCATCTTTGAGGGATTTTGACTGTCTCTGGAAAATGATGGCTAGAGTAACGCAACCAAAATGAATATTGTGGTAAGGAGGCCATTAAGCTGGAAGACACACAGCCAAAGCGCTCTGGTAGACTATGAGTCAAGTAGGGGCTGAGGGGAACGAGAACAAATCCAGCCCTTGCAAATGTAAGGAGATTTTCCAGTAAAGCGACAATAATTTAATTACAAAAATGCTTCTGATACTGCTACCCATGAAATCTTTTCTGGCAACGCAACTGACAGGATAAGTTGAGCCGGCTAAGTGATTACTGATAGGTTTGAATTAGAGCCAGATTAAAGGTGCTACACTGGCTTTCCGTGTAGGGTGCTTGAAGCAGAAGCCACATGTTCAAGACTGAACCCTCTCACCGGCATATAGTCCAAGGCCACCCCACTCTGTCAAGGCACTTTAACAAGTTTTAAGTTAGCAGGCTGAACATCAACATTTTTGTCTCCTGATTTATTTACCATTAGGACACAATATTAACATAGTCTGATTGATTTCTATGGCAAAAATCAAATGTTAACCGCAATCATACCAGATGACATAACTACAGAATAATCATTTCTAAAGAGCAAATCAGACTCGCCATAAAGAACCGCAGGACCATTTCACTTCTTCATCACAGTGCTGTGTGTTTTATAGCCAAAGTCTTAACAGCCCGTGAAGGCTGATAAACACCTTGTGTCTAACAGCAGACTAAGAATATAATCATCATTAAGTGATTTTTAAGCCTGGGTGTGGCTCCGTTTATATCAATTCATTCTTTTTTTTTCTCCTACTGACGCTTTGTATTTTATTGGGAACCATCCAGATTTTTATTTAAAACAGAAATCCAAGGGAGGGGGGGACTGAAAAAAAAAAAAGAAAAAAAAACTACACAGTTTCTGTTCTGGACCATTAATTTTTCAGTCAGATCTAACTATCATTTAATTGGTTCCTGATGCTAAAACTTGGATTCCACTTTAAATGCTTGAAACTAGAGCATATAGAATAATTTGTTATGCTGAGCTATTCATCCCAAATGTCCAGGGAAAATAAACCAATCTCAAAATAAAACTGGGCTACCTTCTGTGATGACACAAAATTAATAGCACAGTCTAAGAAATAAACCTGGTGTCTGTTTGCCAAAAGAAAAAAAATCATTAGCATGTCTATGATGAAGTAATATTTAATTCATATTAATGCCTAATGTAAAAGGAGTTCTGTTCATTGAAAAAGGAAAAATTCTGTGAACATAAATATCAGAAAGTGACCTAATTTAACAAGAATCAAAATCATTATTCAGATAAATCTGCTTCTTATTGGGTATATAAATTGGTTTTTATTACATCTTATTTCTTTTAAAAATCAATTAAAATTAGTTCTGGTAATATTTATTTCTATACTTAATTTCTAGAGACAAATTTAAACTTCCAAAGATTTTAAGGCAGTCTGCATTGTTACTTCACAACTTGAAATCTAAAAAGGAAAATACTTTATAGACATGACCTTTTTTTAATATAAGAATAGAAGAAAAGAATTATTGGATAATTTAATTTAACCAGAAAAGTGGCTTGGAAGATTTGCATTGTAAATAGGTTTCTGTTCACAGCAAACAGAGTCAATTTGTAATCTGACTCAACTAACCAGCTCAGAAAAATAACCTCTGAACAGGAATTCCACACATGCAAATAAGCACCAGTGAAGATCCTTGTGAAATAACTGCTAGTTCAGCAAGAACCCAATGCAATTTGGTAACCAGCTTCTGGAGAGATGCCCAATTAGTTAAATAATTCCTCTAGCCTGAATGCAGCCCTATACGTGCTCAAATCTAAAATTCTTTGGAGTTTTTCAAGGGTAGGTTGTAGGTCCTCAGCTACTGATGGTGTAACAATACTATTAATATGTTTTTGTATCTTCAGTAATCATGTGCTAAGTTGCTTCTGTCGTGTCCGACTCTGCGACCCTATGGACTTGGCCCTGCCAGGCTCTTCTGTCTATGGGATTATCCAAGAGAGAAGACTGGAGTGGGTTGCCATTTCTTTCTGAATAATCATAGTCTTTTGTAAATCAAGAGCTCTTTTGACCCCTGAAATGAAGTTTAAAGACAATAGAACCAAGTCATTTTCTAGTGGTTGAAATGGCAAGAGAAAAAGGAGATTTGCGATGCACAGTTCATTTAATTTGGGGAAGGTAGGGCATAAAATGCAGGAAATGGCAGCCCACTCCAGTATTCTTGTCTGGAGAATCCCATGGATGGAAGAGCCTGGTGGGCTGTAGTCCATGAGGTTGCAAAGAGTTGGACACGACTGAGGGGACTTAGCACGCACACATGCACTCAAGGCATAAAGCTTGCTTATCTTCTGAACATATTTTTGAAATATATTAATAAAATTCATCCTGTTGCTGTTTTAACTCTAATCCCTAACGAATACTTTCACCCAGATACAAAGCACTGACTAGAGATGCATTTTTACAATTCCTTTTCCTAATCTGCTCCTGATGAGTTATTTCCAGTTGTTTCTTTTCTATTAGTTTTGAGTTGCAGTATCAGAAGCATTTAACAGTATCGGAAATTTTTGTCAGTTTTGTAATTAGATTATCATTGCCTGAAGGCTGAATTTATTGTCCTTCTCTGGGCCTCTTACTCATCTTGTAGTCTATGAAGATACTTTTGGCTGTATGGTTTTCCAGCCTGATGACCTCCCCACCAACAAATCAGAATTTTTGTGTTGATTTAACTATCTTCCCTTATTTTCCTTT
>NW_011494961.1:6233489-6280409 GCF_000754665.1 Bison bison bison
TATTTTCCTTTCAACATCAGTTTCCACTGGCAAAATGGTGCCTTGGTGCCAAGAATTCATCATCTTTCCTCCTCCCAAAATTCCCACCTCCAGTGTTACCCAACTCAAAGAACAGTGCCAGGTGACAAGATAGCAAACTGGCTAGATGTGAAGACTCCTCTCGCTCCCTCAAGTTCCACGTCACTCACCCACCCTGTCCAGTGGCCCCCAAATGTGCTGCAGGTTCATCTCCTTATTTTCACCCTTTGCTCATTGCCTTTGTGCCTTTGTAAATGTTTGCCTGGACTATTACAGTACTCCTTTACCATTTTACTCTATCCCCTCTCTTCCTTTCCCCTTCAACTTTAACCCTCCAGTCAGGCAGGTCCCTCTACTTCAAAAAGTTATCAGTGGCTCCAAACACCTACAGTCTAAACTCCTTGGCAGAACTTACCAGACTGTCTGGCCCACATCTCTCGCCAACCTCCATGTTTATTTCAATTTTCATTTTCCCAAATTTCTCGTTTTCTTTTTTACCTTTGAGTTTGCTGCTTCCTGTCTATGGAATATCTTTCCCATTTCACCCTGTAAAATCTTCCTAGAGAATTCCTTTCAGATTCAGGTTCTTCTACCTCTATAGGGAACCTCCCACTTCCAGCCCTGGCAGTAAGGCTTTCTTTGGTCTTCCTTCCTGGGTACTATTGCACTCTCCCAAGGACACTCACCCACTACCAGGGAATTAGCAATGTAGGGAGAGTTGCACATTTCCTAAGAGGTAGAATTTTTTTTTTCTTATCAGTTTTTGAATTCCTAACATCTAATACAAGTTCTGAGAATCTGAAGAGAGGAGGACAATGGAGGAAGAAAAGGAAGAAGAGAGAAAATGAAGGAAGAAGGAAGAAAAGAAAGTAGAAAGGAAGAAACAAAGAAAAGAGTCAAAGAGAGGGCTAAAACAAATTAAATACCCTTACTAGAATGAAGAAACTTTTAGCCAATTTAGATATCAACTACTAAAAAAAAAAAAGGCACAGTAAAATGTCCAAAGCAGAAACTAATGTGACATTGTAAATCAACTATTCTCCAATAAATTTAAAAAAATAATAATACAAAGAAAAGAACATATCCTTTAACCTACACTTGGAAGTTTGTGGATGAAGCCTGAAAAAGATCTAAAACATAGTACAGTCCTTTCTAACATAACGGAGTCATAATTGACATTGGTTTCTGAAGCCAATAGTATCTAAAAGTAAAGAATATAGTGAATGCCTGAACAGCGTGTGGGGGTCAATTCTCCTCCAAAATCCACCCTAGAGATTGCGAAGGGAAAGAGAGGATAAAGGTTGACTAGATGTGATTGGAGTCAAAGAATTACCTTTTCCCCCTTCAAAAGGCATCAGAGAAAGGAAAGGGGGGTTGTACATTCATGGAAAAATATCAAGCACTCTGATTAAATGTAACATATTTTTTACTCACTCAAATTTCAGAAGGTCGGGGGAGGGGCCGAAGGATGTGTTTTTACTAATGATTAATCTCCCTTTCTCTGTGTTTTTCAACCTGGTGACACTGTTGAGCTGGGTGAGGGGAGAGAAGAATTAAAGCCAGTTTTCTCTGATTCTACTAGAACATGACCCTTAATGAACGCTTCCCTTGGTTGTTCACTTTCATGAGCCCACTGAGATCCCTGCTTGAAAGGGTTTTTCTTTTATGACTTGGCACCTAAACATTCTTCTTTGACTTACGTGGAAGAATCATCAAATAAAGGAAGTTACAGCACAACATTATTATCCCCAAAGCAACTTATAATAAATAAGGCATCCTAAGTTTTGTCTGGTTAAAAAAAAAAGAATTCTTCTGAGATGATCATTTGTTAAAATATTTGAGAAAGATATGAATGTCTTTTTCTAAAGGAGTCTGCTCTTCCTATATGGTGGCAAAAAAAAAAAAATGGCCTACAGACACAGCAGGAATAAATAATTCTCAGTGATTTATTTACAGAGCCTGAAGTGTATGGTTCTGAACAAGAGATTTCCCAGAGCAAGCTTGAGGCAACACCAGACCCGTTCCAAGTTCCCAAACTACTTTTCCACAGACGTTTACCTCTGTTCTCCATGCTATATTTTCTGCTCCAAGGACAGCAACTTATTTCATTTACTTTTTTCCTCTAACACATATGCCTCTCCCATGATGCTAAACCTCTAAGGTCTCAATTGCAGCAATATAGACTGACTCAGTGCCGTTTAATCACCAAACATTCAAACATTATCCCCTATTACATCCCTGACATACTTAAGCAATTTACCTTCATTCATTCAATATCCATGGAATGAGAAACTTCTGTGTTCCTGGTACAATACTGAGTGTGTGTATGTGCTCAGGTGCTCAGTCGTTTTAGCTTCTTTGCAATCCCATGGACCGTGGCCCGCCAGGCTCCTCTGTCTATGGGATTTCCCAGGCAAGAATACTAGAGTGGCTTGCCATTTCCTTTTCCAGGGGATCTTCCTGACCCAGGGGTCAAAACTGCATCTCTTGCATCTGATGCCTTGGAAAGTGGGCTCTTTACCGCTGAGCCACCTGGTACTGAGTACCAAGATACAAAGCTTAACACCTGCTGCCCTTCAGTGTGAACCCATAATGACGATACTAGGTAACCAGAGCTATAAAAGAGGGAAACAGGAAATAAGGATGCAGAGACAGAGGAGCAACCAACACTAGCTCCTTTCTTCAAAGGAAACAGAAGCTTGCCTTCAAAGGAAAGTAACTATACTTAACCCCAGAAATCAGTGCCTATAATGCCGATGTGCCACTGGATTAAAGTTTATCACATTTTGAAGAGCTGGATCTGTAAGATCTTCTTCCATAGACAAAACTAAGAAGTAGCTTGAAGACATTATCTAGACACCTGCTGGTGGGGATGGGGAAAGTGGAAGATTACCTAGGAAAGAGAATAAACATGTATGAATTATTGAGAGATGAGCTTACAGTGTCTGTGGAAATGTAGTCCAAGTTCCCATCTGTGGTTGAGCATTAACAAAACACCCCCACCAGAGGCCAGCAAGAGCAAATTCACGGAGACTCGTTCCAACTCGCGGTGACATAGGATTTAATGATTTTCAAGGCCCTTTTACCCATGTTATCACCATGCACCCAAGGGCTCCTCATAGAGTGAGAATATTGAGGCACTCACAGAAAATATTAACATCCCATCTGACCAGGAAAATTGAGAATCAGAGGGTCCTACTAGTAAACAGCCCGCCTAGATGAGACCTGAATCCCCTTCCACCAAGACACAACTTCTTGCACTTCTCTGTGTGCAAAAACAGAAAGAGTGAAATTTCAGTACAGAAACAGGCTTTGTGGTCAGAACAATCAGATAGATGTGACCATATCATGTACATGTGATACAAATAAAATTTGTCTTTTTTTCTCATTAAACTTGTTTTCATTGTGTCTCCAATGCCCGCATGCGATAACTAGAGTAGATTCTTTACTGTGCTAGCTATCACACTGAGAAAGAATAAACTTTGGAAAACAAAAGTAGGAGCAGAGCATCTTTGTTAAAAAGTAGAGGTTCTGGAGGTCAGTACTTTCTACCACAGACTAAGAGAGACTCAGGGGATTATGAGGAGGAAAATATCAGTCTTGGAAGGGATTATGAAATCCACTCGAGGCCAGAGATGTTTGCCTTGTAAATCTTCTCATCATCTCCAGAAACCTGGGATGGCTTTCCCTTGGTTAACAGGAGGAAAATACAGGTGTGGACTAGGACTCAACACCACCCACCACTGGACAGAAAGAGATGCCAACCCCAGGGGAAGTCTCCGGTGGCAATGAGGAGGGAGTAAGCAAGCTCAGCTCTACTGAAAGTGGTTGAACCTGGAACTGGACTATGAGGCGTGGGGGGCGCAGCAATGGAAGGACTACACTCCTTGTATTCCTGGTATATTAGCTGCATTTTGTAGTAGACAGACCTAACCTAACAGTGTCTCAAGACGGATGTTTACTTTTCTCTCAACTGCCAGTCCCAGCGATCCAGCAGGTGTGACAAGTCCCTGGTGCCAGGAACCCTGGCTCCTTCTTGCCTGTTGCTCAGTCATAGCTGCTCCACATGCAGACCTCCCACCCCACTGCAGCCAGCAGAGAGAGAGAGAGAAAAAGGTGTGGCCTCTCCCTTTAAGGATAAATCGCCAAGTTGCACACAGCACTCTTGTTAATATCTTACTGGCTAGAACACCATCACCGATGCACACCTAGCTGCCAGGGAAACCCAGCTAAAAGTTCTGCTACTACTACAGAAACAAGGGAAAGCAGATGTCGGAAGACAGCCAGCTTTCTCGGCCACAGATCCAGCCCTGAAGAGTCAGTTCTGACAGAGCTTCCCCCTTCATCCCCCAACTCAACTACAACTCTTTTCTCACACTTTGCTGTAATAATGAGGCTCTTGCTCCACCAGAACTGCAACTCCATTTCTGAACCACTAAGTCATCGGCCAATCCTAGCAATAGGAGCCGCAAGCTCAGAATTTGCTTACGAAGACTCTTCCAGAGTGACTTAGCCTCATGAATATATTACTGATATTTTTCAAGCACTTGCTCTTAAGACAAGTGTTAAGAACTAATTAGTGATTAAAAGAAACATTACCTTTAACAAGTAAATATCATTCCATGAGAAACAGAAATGTTCTCTGCCTCCCATTAGGGAAATCACGCACTCTTGGGCATACTAAGAGTAGTGTGTGTCACTTTAATACTTGCTGCTAAGTCGCTTCAGTCATGTCCGACTCTGTGCAACCCCATAGATGGTAGCCCACCAGGCTCCCCTGTCCCTGGGATTCTCCAGGCAAGAACACTGGAGTGGGTTGCCATTTCCTTCTCCAATGCATGAAAATGAAAAGTGAGAGTGAAGTCGCTCAGTTGTGTCGGACTCTTAGCCACCCCATGGACTGCAGCCCACCAGGCTCCTCTGTCCATGGGATTTTCCAGGCAAGAGTACTGGAGTGGGGTGCCATTGCCTTTTCCCACTTTAATACTTAGGAGATATGAAAAGATGACGAAACTGTCTTGTTTAATGATAGTTTGAAAGCAACAGTTAAGAGCACATTTCTCAATTCTCTCTCCATTTACCAATCTCGAGCTGTCACTATAGTAATAAAGGGAGAGGACACTAAATCTGAGGTTGAAATGAATCATACCCAGTTCTAATCAAAATTGGGTTGAATGTATACAAGGAATTTATTTGGATTAATATTACTCACAGCAAAGATTCCAAGAAAGACATCCTACATGATGGGAAATTTGAGGTTCTCGCCACTGTCCAGAGCACGAATACATACCATCCAGTAGCTATGTTACATTGTAAGGGCACTGTCAAACATCTTGTATATGGCAACATTAAATATGGGTCTGGAAGCCAGTTAGAAAATCCCTACACTGAGTTTGTTTGAGGGCTTAACAATATAAATTGCAAAAGAAGAGAGCGACTGCTCTACAGTGTAACACACTACAAACAGCCATCCAGAAACATATTTCATCAACTGAGTAAGATCCCTTTGGCAGGCCAAGTCCCAAGGGTAAGCTGTAGCATCTGTAACATCTCCAGCTCTGGGAGAAAGATGACATTCTCTGAGTCCTGGAGGAACTGTAATTTTCTCTGCGAACAAAAAGCATCATGCAAGAGCACGGGCCTTGTCAGCTTTATTGCCACTGCCAAACCCCACCATCTCTCTTCCCACAAATGCTTATACTATCACACACGCACATACCCTCACACAGAGCGAGCGATCACTATGAAGAGCATAATTTCTAATCGGAATAATTACATTGCTCATTGATAATTTCCAGAGTCAAATAATTAAGGCCATCTGATCAGTGGGGTGATTAGAGTCTTTACCTTTTTACTGGAAGATGAAAAATGCATCTGTGGTAGAAAATGGAAGCTGTTTATCCTCAATATCCTTCTTCAGAATACAACTCTGATTTTCACCTGGCATATTTCCCCCCTCCCCTCCCCACCCCCGCTCCCAGATCCAGCAAATAAAGATTATGTTTCCCGGCCTCCTTTCAACTAGGTATGACCAAGGGACAAAGTTCTGCCTGGTGAGTGGCTAAGTAGAAACCTGCAGAAAGGACCTGACTAAGATGGGACAGGTTTGTCATCCTGCCTTCCCTCTTCCTACCTAGCAACGACTGGAACTGCCACACACAGATGACCCAAGCAGCCACCTTGGACCACAAGGTGGCCCTCAGAGAGGTTAAGAAGCTGCAACAAAGAAAATCCAAACTCGGTGACTTAGAAGGCAGATTACTTTTCTCTTGTGTAATGGATTGAGGTGAAGGCTTTGGCGATGGGCAGTTTTGCTCCAATCAGCCAAGGATTTGGGCTAATGGTGACTCTGTAATCTTTGTTGTGTGGCTTCCAAAGTCACTCTAGCTATCCCCATCCAGACAAAGCCGGAAGGGAAAAAGGTGGATGGTCAGAATCAGAGACTCCCTCTTAGGTCGCTGAGGAGATAGCCTCTCCCTTTTCACTGGCAAGAACTACATCACATGACCACGTCCAGCCACAAGAGAGACCAGGAAATTCAGCCTCTACCCAGAAAGCCACATCTCAGGGGCAATTCTATGACCATGGAAAAAGAAGAGAAACCAATTTTAATGAACAGATGCCAGACTCTGGACAGAGGATGAGGCAGGATGATAGGGTCTGGGCCCTGATGGCACTTTGAGGGTGCACACTCTACTGAGGACAGCTACTTTTCTCTTATTTGAGAGAAAAATCCATTTGTATGCTGTTAAGCTCTTCAGTTAATGGCACATACCATTCAGCTAAACAATCATGGGATTTAAACTATAAAGGATTACTCTAAGTGACATTGCATGAGAGCATGGCTGCATGGCTTTTTCTTATCTATTTTATTATTCTTCCTTTTACTGTACAATATACCATGTGATTTCTCTATAGCTGAAATATTAGTAATACTGGTGAAAAAAATATTTATTTCAAAAAGTAAAATGAATTTTAGACTTAGCAATTATCTCATAGATGTATGCAAATGTGCTTAGTCACTTCAGTCAAGTCTGACTCTGCGACTCTATGGACTGTAGCCCACCAGTGGGCTTCTCTGTCCATGGGATTCTCCAGGCAAGAATACTGGAGTGGGTTGCTGTGACCTCCTCCAAGGGATCTTCCTGACCCAGGGATCGAACCTGTGTCTCCTGCATTGGCTGGCAGGTTCTTTACCTCTAGTGCCACCTGGGAAGCCCCATCTCATAGATGACACCTACTCAATCCAGATAAATTAATATATCATCTACTCAATTCTCCATTTCTGAATTATTTTAAACACAGAAAGAATCAACTTATCTAATTGATAAAACTTTCTATGAATTAAAAAACATTGAAAGCAAGACATAGATTTCCCATGTAGAAACAATCATTATCTAATTTCAAGTGATATAGTTCATTTGGTAATGTATAACTTTTTTCTTGAGATTGGTAAAAACAGCATTCAAATCTAAGAGAATCTCCTGCTATTTTGAAACAGTTTTTGGTTAAATCTGGGGGGTTTTATTTGTTTCTGATTGTTTGCTATTAATGATCTCTTACATATCTTGAGTGAGGTTTCTACATTTGTCCTAACCATATTTTGTATAAAAAGTACACATAAAATTTTCATTTGTGGGATCATAAGTCCTCAATAAACAAAAACTCAGGAAATCAGATTCTCCTCAATGCCTCAGTCACCATCCTAACCCTTTTAAAGTGATTACAGCTGCATTTAGCACCTCTTACCACAGCGATATAAAATTGAGGTGACTTGGAAATTAAGGTGGCTTGATAACTTCAATGAGGTTTTTAGTATGGGATCAGAAGACACAGGTTCTGGTCTTACTGACCGAAAAGCATTCTGATCTCGAACGTGTCCCTTAAAAGCTATGAGCTCACTTTTCTGATTTATTAAAGCAAACAATCAAATCAAACAATCTCTATAATTTTCTTCTACTCTACCCATTATTTTCCCAGTTCTAAAATTCCCCTGACTCTATGACTACAAGGTCAAACTTGTAGTAGGGACAGCAAATGGCCTAACCGCATAATAAAAGTCCTTAGGAGCATGGGAGTAGTCACATATTAGTCAGAAATGGTTACACGATTGTGTAAGTCATGAGGCTGTGTTTTTTCACCCTCCATGACAACTTTTAGTAGCACTGATAGTTACCTTTACAGGGAGTTGATTATTTGCCAGGCACTGTGCCAAGTGAATTACATACAATATCTCAGTTAATCCTTCTGACAACTCCATGAGGGCAGTGATATTATCCCCATTGCATAGATGAGGAATCAGAGGCTTACAGCAATTAAATCACTTGCCAGAGCCACACAAAGCAGACTCGAACCCAGGGCTGCGTGGCTTAGGATCCTGCACATAGGCTTCCCAGTCAGTGCTCTGAGAAGTTGATGGCAGATCGGGTCTTCCTGACAAACAGTTCTCTTGACCCCACTCAGGGGCCTGACACTGAGTCACCCATATTTAACGATGCCATGAAGTCTCCACAGTAAACATTCTTTGTGTCCCTCCTGGCTCCATCCCCTTCCTTCTCCTAATAAGATGCAAACACTAACTGAGCACTTGCCACAGAGCTCTGCCCTTTAAACAGATTGTCTCATTTCATCTTCACAACAATCTCTGGGATAACGAATTAAATAAAATGATCTCCTCCATTCTGCAGAAGAGAACACTGAGGTATAGACAAGTTCAGTACATTGTCCAAGCTACCCAGCTAATAAGAGAAAAATGTTTGAATCTCGTTCTAATTCCAAAGTAAATAAAAATGTATAAAGTCTGGTCACATTCTAAATTCACATGTATTGAACTTTTCCAATGTGCTGGGCCCAGTGCTAAAGCTTCTCATAAGCCATCACATTTAATCCTATAAGATAGGTGTTACTGTTGATGTCCTTCTTCAGATCAGAAAACCCAGGCAGTCTTAGTAAGTCATGAAAGAAAATACAGCAGAGGCTGAAGAGAATAATGGTCACAAGATCAGGTTTTTACATCAATCAGGCTGATGGTTAGAACAACTAGGCTGTGTATTTGCAAAACAGAAATAAAGACACAGAGGTAGAGAAAAAACACATGGACGCCAAGGGGGAGAGAGGGGGTCGGATGAATTGGGAGATTGTGATTGACACGTATGCACTATTGGTACTGCATATAAAATAGGTAATTAATAAAAACTTACTTTATAGCACAGGGAACTCTACTTAATGCTCTGTGGTGACCTAAATGAGAAGAAAATCCAAAAAAGAGGGGATAAATGTACACACGTAGCTGATTCATTTTACTGTACAGTAGAAACTAACTCAACATTATAAAGCAACTATACTCCAATAAAAGTTAATTTTTAAAAAAAGATTTAAAAAAAAGGACCACCAGGTTGAGTGTTTTCAACAGAACGACTTAATCACCCTCTGCCTCAGTTTCCTTTTTTGTGAAATAGGTGTATCATGAGGATTAAATGTGTTAATATATATGAAGTGCTTGAAACAGTCTCTGGCTGTGTTAATACATGTGAACTGTTTGAAACAGTCTCTGGCACACAGTAAGAACTATATGACTGCTAAGGCCAAACAAATATAAGTTCAGACTTTGCCTTGTAATACCAAAATTGCTTTCTCTCTGTGTGCCACAGTTGTGTCATTTGCAAAATATAAATAAAACAGTACCTACAAGGAGTGTGAGTGAGTAGACGCATATTAGATCAGAGCATGACACACACATGTTCAATAAATGCTAGTTTTCATTGTTGTCATTATTATCATTTTGATCCTTCTCGTCACATAAAGCACCCTCCTCTGCCTCAGGAATAATCAAGCCAGTCCTGCCAGCACCCTTCTCCTCTAAGGAGCAGAAGGGATGCCTTAGGTGGTCACGATTCAACTTGTTTCAGATGAGGGATGTGTGTAGGTCAAAGAATGCTTTTCCCTCAGAACTCACCCCTAGAAGGGCAGCAGTGATTCTCAGTATCTGGGCAAGAAGATTCCCCTCACACCATGCAAATATGCACATAATTACACCCTGTCTTGAAATGTTTTCTAAGAATGCTCCTGAATTACATAACCACAAAGCTGTTAGGGCACGGGCTTGACACGCATTGTTTTGATAATTCTGCCAGCACCAGGATGTAGTCCGAGACTGACTGCTTGGTTGATTGATTGATAGAACAACCGGCCCTCCTAGCCTCTAAGCTGAGAGCCCTGTTCCCCAGAGTTGGGACCACAAGAAGATTCCACACTTTCAGAGACTGACCATCTGAGTTTGAAGCCTGCCTCTTGCATTTTCTGGTTAGATGAACTTAGGCAATTTACATCAGCTCTTTGTGTCTTAAAAAATCTCTAAAAGAGACATCATAATAATCTCTGTCCTGAGGGTTAGTTGAATTAATCATGTAAGTGCCTAGTAAAGTATCTGGATATAATAAAGCCCAGGTGGCACAAGTGGTAAAGAACACACTTGGCAATGCAGGAGGTGTAGGTTCAATCCCTGGGTTGGGAAGATCCCCTGCGGGAGTGCACGGCAACCCACGCTAGTATTCTTGTCTGGAGAATCGAGCTACAGTCCATAAGGCTGCAGAGAGTTGGACACCTCTGAAGCAACTTGGCACCTGTGCATAATAAATGCTCGATAAACGTTAGCATTATTGACCGGCTAACTCAGCTAACTTAAAGTAGCCCAAGTTGTCCAATCCCTTCATGCCATATAGCGTGTTTCTGTATGAATGTAGAACAGAAGAGAGTTTCCCTCCTTTCATGAGTAGGGCCTGTCCATCCAGCAGGGAGAAAGTTTCCCACAGCAGCTGTGCCCTGCCCATCATGCCAGCAGCAAGTGTGTGCCAAGCATACATACCTCCATGAATCATTTTGGCTGTTAAGCACCATTCACCAACATGACCTTCTCTTTTCTTCTGGAGCCATGCTAATAGGACCGTTTCACTTGCCACCCACACAAATATACACATGCAAAAAAAGAATTTGTTTAATCTTGTAACAATTACATCATTAGACTTGTCCTTGGGCACTAGGAAGAATATCTGTCCTTTCTTCCCTTTATTCTGTGAATAAACATTCACTGGGTGTCCCACTGTCTAGACACAGCGTTAGGCATTGCAGTGATAGCAGTGAAAATTCAGTTTTAGATCAGAGTTTATAATCTGAGGGGATGGGGGATGGTTGTGTTGTTGACGAGGTGGAATAGGGAAAGAAGTAAAAAGGCAAACGTGGAATCGTGTGGTAAGCAATCTCTGAGTTTAAGGAGGGATGTCAGGGGTTGGGTTTTCAAAAATTAGGCAGCAAACCAAAAATCAGAGGTTCAAAGAAGGTGGCGTCCCAAGAGAAAGTAGCATCTAACCTGAGACCTTAAGACCTTAAGCCAAGGTATGTTAATTTCTCATAATTATTTCATTTTGTGAGTGGAGAAACTGAGGCTGGAAGACACGATCTTAAGCTGTAAAAATGTTCGAGAGTCTTAGGAATAAAACATTGTCCTGTAGATTTGGCGTTCCTTACTTCCACCATCACACCATGCTCCCTCCCTCCAAAAGATCTAAACATTTTAAGTTTATGAGTCTGACAACTTCAATGGCATTCCTTACCCAGGCTATAAAATTCTAGCCCTGCCACCACAGAGCTGTTTTTCTCTGAATTTCACAAACTTAGAGATAACACTGACTCTAGTTTTCTGGCCAGAAACAGTAATGGAGCCCAGGACCTCCGTTTATATTTGAAGGCTAACTTTACAACTGCAAAAAAAAAAAAAAAAAAGCTGCTGCCTGTGAAATCCAGACTGGGTGAAGGAGGGGGTGGAGGGGCTTGAGGGTAGGGGAAAGGAGCTTTCTCTGAGATTTCCTGCTTTGGGAAAGCTAGAAATTTCTAATTATTTTGTAAAATCTTGGATTTCCTTTCCAAGTTGTTTTTGGAGGATTTTGTTTGTACCAATACAAGAAAATATCATGTCATAGCATTTACCTATATGATAATAGAAACGTTCTATCTTTTCAAAACTACTTTGTGTAAAAATTATAGGTAACTATGATGTAATAATTTCTCATTTAATATTGACTACTTAGAAAAAGTAAAGAGGTGGGATCTACATGTCAGCTTTGCACAAAGGCATCAACACATAACCTGCCTTATGAAACAATTTACAAAGTAAGATTATAAGTAGGATTTTTTTCTCCTAAATTTTACATGTATGCACACATCTATCTTCTTGGCTCTGATAATATTATACAAGTTTTCATTAGCCAAGGAACTTTATATGCCATGGTAAAACCTGTTCAACCGAAATAGTCAATGATGTCTTTTGCTGAGCACACGAAGGCTGCTGCTCTGACAACCGAATCCAGCTCACTTCCATTCTTACAATCATGTAATTCGACAAATGAGACATCCCTACTCCTACCCTAACTCATTTGATCAGATTGATCCTACTCTATCCGTCCTTGTGCATAACAAAACAGAAAAATTGTTATTAGAAGAAAGAAAGATGTTTTTTGGCATAATTATCACTGGTAACCTGAGGCGTGCCAGTGTTAAGTTAATAAAGGTTATTTATAAAGCATGAGGTACTACAGTACTGTTAGGAATAAACAAAACCCAGAACTTCCATTCCTAACTTCAGCTAACAACTCTTTCCCAACCAAAGAAAGAATTACCTCTGAAGTTCTGGAAAAGAAACAGTGTCAACAGGCTATATTTTGCACTCTTTATTGAAAGAATATTTGAGAAATGAAATGTGATAATAATCAGATGTTTACTCCAACAAGAAAGAATGCATTCATATCAACTGTTGCTTCCATCATCTGACTGTAAACACTCAATGCCTGTAAAGCTGAATCCAGGCCAAAGAAGGATGTAGGCCAAAGTGCAAAGGAAAACAGAGAGCTTGAGGCTAGAAAGTATGTTCCCTCAGGGTAATTCTTTTTATTTAGTACTTTGTACTTTAAGAAGTTTGTTTTAATATGATCACCACTCATCAAGTGCCTTCTATGTGAAGGCATTATCTTAGCAGCTTTGGTGTCAGTGGCCAAGGAGATCAATGTCCTGTCCCTACCATTTTGTTTAATCCTTGAGACAAACTCACAAGAGATAGATGTTATCCCTATTTTATAATTAAGAAAAGTGAAGTTTAATAGGATTAAATGATCTTCCAATGATCACAGATCCATTAGGCTGAGACAGTGGTAAGAATCTGAACTTTGTCATTTGACTCCCACACCAGTGCCCCGTAAATAAATCACCCCCACCCCTAGGGGGTGCCCACGAGTTCCTTTGTGGCCATTTTTGCTTTTCCTAGTTACACCACCTACTATCTGGAGGAGAGTTCCAGCAGTCCGCCAACTGACCTTTGAACAAAAGGCTGAAAAAATAGAAGGCAGCTCAGAAACTGGAGATGAGGGTGGGGCAGAAGGGGGTGATGTAAGCAAAAGGGAGTAAGACCCCAGGCTCAACCCTTCTCCTCACACCTGAATTCAGAAGGAATTGTCATTATTTGAAAGTAGCTGCTAATTGTGATGTGAGTGTAACACATTTTGAAAATAAATTTGGCTTCCACCAAATTTTATAGTTGCTCAAAAAAAAAAGTTTAGCTGGTTATGTGTAGAGTGCAAATATTACTTCTAGATTCAAAATCATTGAATATTCTGGCAAAATCATCCAGTAACAAACCGCATGCTAGTGATTAATCTTTAGGCTGTGGTTTCCAGCACCAGCTGAACATTATCATCCCCTGAAGAGTTTCTAAACATTACTATTTCCCTAGGACACGCCCCAAACTAATCAAATCAGAAGGCCTGGGAATGGAGCTCCAACTTGAGCTTTGGTTCAAAGCTTTCCAGGTCATTCTGCTGTGCATCCGAGCTTGATAACCTCTGCCTTTCACTGGTTCTCAAAGTGCAGTCCTGGAGACCAGCATCAGCCTCCTTATCTGGGAACTAGTTAGAGATGCAGAGTCTCAGACCCTACCCCAGATCTTCTAAAGCAAAAGCTCAGTGAGGGAGGCCAAGCAAGCCGTGTCTTAGGAAGCTCCCCGGTGATTCTGGCAGACGCTGCAGTTTGAGAACCATTGCCTAAGAACATTCTGTTAGTCCAAGAGTTAAGATGTATCTAGTTAAGCATCTAAAAGAGCTCCTAGAACAGACTTTTGGACTCAGTGGGAGAAGGCAAGGGTGGGATGATTAGAGAGAATAGCCTTGAAACATATACATTACCATATGTAAAATAGATGATCAGTTCAAGTTCGATGGATGAAGCAGGGCATCCAAAGCCAGCGCTCTGGGACAACCTAGAGGGCTGGGGTGGAGGGCGGGAGGTGGGTGGGGGGTTCAGGATGGGGCAGAACACTTGTACACACTGCGGCAGATTCATGTTGATGAACGGCAAAAGCATCACAATATTGCCAAGTAATTATCCCCTAATTAAAATAAATTAAAAAATAAAAGAGCTTCTAAGCCATTTCATTCCCTAGCATTAGCAAAGCTACTCCTTGAAAAACAAACTTTACATTAAAAAAATAATGTCACAGTAAATAGATTCAAAATAAAAGATACAGAAATTACCCTTATCATTTAATTCATCTTTTCCGAATTTTCCCCCTATTTTTCATGGATTTTTTTCCCCTTCTGTTTCTAACCATCAAATGTTAAAGTTTTCTGAGTGCTGGCCTCATGAACAAAGTTGTCTTTTGCTTTAATTGCATGAGACACATGTAAGCACAGAAATATGAGTTACAGATTTACATGTATTAATCTCTGTGAGAGAGCAGCATTCTCCAAGGAGCATGTAAGCCTCACGTGATGGTCCTGGGTGTCACAGGCAGGCATAAGTTGTTTACATTAGCAAATACATTTCAACAGAAACACATGTTGGCAGTTAGCACTCTCTCAGCTCCTCACAAAAGTCACTCTGTGGGGAGCTAGACTTTGTGAGAAGAATCCGAATTTGAAAAGTTTCCCTTTATGTTTGGTTCCTAATGACCATCTGAAGATCTCAAAACATTTTGGATATGTTAGCTTTTCAACCCTCTCTACAACTAACTACAAGGCGTCAACCTGACCAATCCCAAAATCATAGAATTAATTAAGAAACACTATTCGTAAGCCAACAAAAACAGCCCAAGTTGTGGCAATGGGGACATAACCAGTCCAGATGAGGGCAATTCTGAAGAGCCAAAGTGGAAGTGAAAATGAAAGTCGCTCAGTCACATCCGACTCTTTGTGACCCCATGGGCTATATAGTCTATGAAATTCTCCAGGCCAGAATACTGGAGTGGGTAGCCTTTCCCTTCTCCAGGGGATCTTCCCAACCCAGGGATTGAACCCAGGTCTCCCGTATTGCAGGCAGATTCTTTACCAGCTGAGCCACAAGGGAAGTCCCTGAAGAGCCAAGGGAGGTTATTAAAATGACACGAGCTGGAAACAAGCAAGCAAGCCACCTCCAAGAGGAAGAATTAATACTCAGCCTGCAAAGCCAACCTGTTGATACAAATTGGAAATACTTCCACATTGATTGGTAAACAGTTGACGCTCTGAGCCCCAACAGTGTCATCTTCCTGCCCTGGGCACCTCTGACACTGCCCCCAGCCCTCCTGCCCACCCCATCTTCATCCTGCAGAGGCAGTGCCAGGAGAGCAGGGAGCCCCTGGGCCCTGCTGACACAAGCAGCAATCTCTTCTGACAGCCGTGCCCACGTCATAGCCTCTGCTGAGCGTTTGGAATGTCACCCCTGCATCCGTCTAGGCATCAAAAATGACTCCAAAGGGATGAAATAAAGTTCAGCTGATTTACCACATTTCTACAGTGTTTACCATTTTAGCTTCACATCCGTCTATTTCTCTTCTGAAATCAAATGCCCTGAGCTGAAACACATACACATTTTTAAAAAGCAAAGATAGATTCCTTGGATGAAGCCCTATTTCTAACAGTGACTTTGGCCTTGGCAGCGTGCACAGGGATCATTGTGGTCACAGTTGCCGCCATGCTTGCACTGACAGTCCCTAGCCTTGTTTCTCTGGTTGCACGTCTCTCCTAACTAGAGAGAATCAGGGACCCCCAAACTGCAGGCTCTTCTTCCAGAGCAAGATTTAAAAAGGCATGTAGTAGCTTGGAGAGGAGATGGGGGACTCATAAAAGCCACAAATTTTAGCATTTGAATGTGAAATCTTTCAGTGTCTATTTTCACGCTTATTTCAAAACATTTGCTTTGGCTATATTGAAAGAAAGTTGCTCCCAAGGCAAGTGTATATCTATCAATGAAGGGTGCTGCAGATTCGAAGCAGGGAGTAGCCACCTAATTGACTATTCCCATCCTTCTTTCCAAGTGTTTTTGACTAATCAAGAGAGAGAGGAAGGCTTGAGGAAGCTTGTTCGCATCTTGCAGTCCAGCACTTCTGCTTGACTACCTGAAGCAGGCTCAGCCACAATCACAGCCTCTAAAAACTTTTTTCAAGCCCCGACCTTTCAAACTTGTTTATTCAGTTTTGCTGTTGTCGGATCCACACCCATCAATTCTCTGCAGCTCTGCGTTTTCATTCTCTGCCAGCTCCCTTACGTGACGGCTTTACCAGTTTACCAGTTCTTTACTTCCTGTTCCACCCTTGACCCCAGGGTCCCACGGCATCATGGCCTTCGACTTTGGGACAGTCACTCCCACACACCCAGCCCCAGGTCCCCAAAGCCCAGATGAGCAACCCTGTCCCTACCACTGTTCGCTGGCAGGGAGAACAGTGGTTTTGTCCACATCAGTAGGACATTTCCACAGAGGTGACCTGAAGATCATTCACTCGCCACCACCTTGTACTGACATTTAATCACCTAACTACCTCTAAGCCCCAGCTCTTTACAAGTTACCTTCTCACTCTGGAATTAGCGCTTTACCAGGATTTAAATTATTCATAACATTAGCAGTGAGTCAGAATAAATATAAAAGAAAAAAGACATTTTAAAATCTTTGAATAAAAAAAGGATTCAAATAAACATGAATACCTAGTTGCACACTTTATATACTTTCTCAAGTAGCTGCTAATAAAGAATTTCTATTCAAAATAAGCCCCACAGGCATGCATCCTGTGGAAAGTTTTATTTCCCTTTTTCAGGTTATTCATTTTAAGAAACTCTTGAAAATGATATTAATTTAGTGTCCAAGACTTTGCTTTAGCCTTGAGTCCTCTCATCCAATTCTGATAAGGTTTACTATGTAAAGAGGATTAACTTTAACATTTAATTTAAGCACTCTAAGGATTATATTATCCATAAATGTCAGTAAATAAGTATTATCTTTATCCTTTGGTATACAAGATGTAACACTCTTGTACTGCATTTGTTTTTCAACAATTGGAAAGTTTACTGTGGGGTGGGACTTTTTAAGAAACTGGTGTGTGACCAGCAATACAGGTCAAACATCCATCTGGCCCTTAAATGTCTTCATTTTCTCCCATTTATTCTAGCCTTATGTAACATCTGTTCTTTAGTTAATCAGCCCCACAGCTATATTGTTAATTCTTCCCCAAAGCAGACATCTTTGTCTTCAAACATACATATTCAGATTTTAGTATTTCAACACCTTCTTTATTCAAAACCCTGCTAGTGAGAAAGAAACACTAAATTAGATCTTCCTTTGTTGTTATTTAGTTGCTGTCATGTCCAACTCTTTTGCAACTGTAGCCTGCCAGGTTCCTCTGTCCATGAGATTTTCCAGGCAAGAATACTGGAGTGGGTTGCCATTTCCTTCTCCAGGGGATCTTCCTGACCCAGGTATGTCTCCTGCACTGCAGTCAGATTCTTTACTGCTGAGCCACCAGGGAGACCCAGATCCACCTTAGCAGCAGGAATATTCAGTCTAAACAACTGTGCTTATCAATGTGTTCTTTACTACAAACATTTTCATCCAGCTTCTTACTGGTTTTATCATCACATTCCTGGATATTGTGACTCTGCTAAGTACCAATTATAAATTCACCAATTCTAGTGCTCTGGAGAAATTACCTATACAATTCTTCATCTCAGACCACTAGCCTAAATCTCACCTCTACTAAATTACCAACTCATTGGAAAAGACCCTGATGCTGGGAAAGACTGAAGTCAGGAGAAGGGAATGACAGAAGATGAAATGGTTGGATGGCATCACCAACTCAATGGACAAGCTCTGGGAGATGATGAAGGACAGGGAAGCCTGGCGTGCTACAGTCCATGGGGTCGCAAACAGTTGGACATGACTGAGCGATTGAACAACAACAACTAAATTTCAGTACAGAGATAAGAGAGAAAACATTAGCTTTCCAACATCACCCAAAGTTCTTACTTTGTCAAATATTTCATTTTGCAGTTATAGTACAATATAAACATCAGGCTTCTGCTTCACTTATAAAATGCTGGCAGAGCCTCCAGTGACCTTATGTAGAAACAGATCTACAAAATCAGATAGCATCTTAAAGATGTAGCAAGGCAAAAAACTGGAATACTTAAAAGTAAAAGGAGAGAAAACAGCCAGTGCTCACTTTCCTAATGTCCCAAAGCAAGATTTTTCACTTTCGAAAACAGCGGACTGTAAAGACCTGCTTTTCCATGAATTACCTTTGAAACGGAAAGATTTCCATCAGTTCCCCTGAAAGTATATTAATAATGATAATGACCATTAATTAATCATGATATCAGCCACCTCGTATAAGTGTATTGTTTGTGCTTCCTCCTTCCCCTACCTGTTCCCTCATTCCGGTTTCCCTAAGATTGTGCTCCGTTATTAAGTCTCTTTATTTAAAAGGGGCCACACTAGAACTTTTGCTTCAGTCTGTCTGCTCTCTGGTAAAACTTGGTATATTAGTTACGTATTCCTGCATCACACAGCTATAGGATCTCGGCGGCATAGGATACGCAGCATAGAATTTTGACTCGCAGATTTGCCAGGCAGCAGTGCAGCTTCACTTCAGGGTGGGGCTAAGGAGGTGCCTCTGCCCAGAGCTGTGGTTCTGCCCAGGCTGAGCTCCATGTCTCGGGCTCGGCTCCAGTCTTCTGCGTGGATCCATGCAATTCTCTTAGACCTCAGGCTGAAGGAGCAGCAGCCACAGGAGGGAAGTTCTTTTCGTATCAGCGGCACAGAAGCAAGATGGCAACACAGGAGCATCAACACCTTTTTAGCCGCTGCTTATGTCACATCTCATAGACCAAAGCCAGACATATGACTGAGTTCAAATGGAGAGAAACTAACTGCAGGATTACAGGGCAAAGGGTGCGGGGATACGGAGAGGTGAAGAAATTAGGCCAGTGATTCAATCTACCTTACCGGCTGATACAACCACTCTTGTAATTTAAAAGGTTATTTCTAGCTGACAGATGAAGAAATAATCACTCAAGACATAAAGGAATTTTTTCAAAGTCACAGTTAGGACTGAGCCAGAAAGTCAAGTTTATCAGGCACAAAAGTCCATTTATTCAGAAACTGCAAATGAGTGGCCACTGTAGGCCAGGGAGGATATGTTAGGCAGGGCCCCTTAGGCAGAACTCTTGCTTCTTGCTCAGAAGAGTCCTCATTTTTCACATTTCTCCACCAGAGCACATTCCTCTTTTCTCAGCACAGCATGTTTCCTACCTAACCATCGTGTTTGTTTCTCCAGAACATCTGTATAGTGAGAGCTAGGACGTTCCTGCATGGTATCAGTAATATCTCACTGTGTAGGAATAAATGCCTTAGGCTCTGTTTATTGGAAGATAGAACTGGGTATTTTCCTTCTCCAACTGACATTAGTTTCTTGAATAAATAACAAAAGATAAGGTAGACCTTTCTAACCCTCGTTTTCCCAGAGTTTGGGCTTACATTACTGCTTATAAGAACAGTCACCAAAGTTACTCTTTTTTAATCCAATGTATAATGTTATTAATTCTTAAGGTAAGGTGTTATCATATTTCACAGCACAAAATGCACTGCAGATATTTACGTCAAGATAACTTACCAAATATTATGATTTACATTTTAGCTTTCTTCCTTTCAATTATTGTCATATTTGTTCAGAATACTTAGAATGAAATTATTAATAGCAATAAAATGAAACGAAATATCAGAAGAAAAAGTATGTCCTATTACCAGTTACCAGAATCTGCACCAGTGGTTTTTCTGTCCTTGGTCACATAGCAGAATCAGAATTTATAAAAATATTGATGTTCAAGCCCATTCCAGACCCTTGGAATGGGGTCTGGACATCATCATTTTATCAGAGTTCCTTAGGTGATTTTAATGACCAGCCAGAACTGAGAAACATGGTTCTTCTTATACCATCAACCTATATTTTTCTTATTATGACTGCAGCTATTTCCTTGGTCTAAAGTTACAGTTTGAGCTATTAAGGTATATCCAGAATCCTTGTTAAAACTGTTGTTTTCATTCATTCATTCAACAAACATTTGCTAAGTGCCTGCTAATATAAAGGGTATGTAAAGAATACAGACCAAGAGCCATAGTCCCTTCTTTAAAGGAGATTATGAAGCAAAAAGCAAACATTTAACAAGAAAACAAAGATGATTTAAAAAGTAAACTAAACTATTAGAAGTTATAATAAGTGCCACCAAGTAAATGCCTATCTGTGAGGACATTGTACACAAGCTGAGCCTTAAAGGATAAATAAGAGCTCACCAGACAGAGTCAGGAAAGAGTGTTCCAGGCAGAGGGAACAGCATGGGAGAGAGTCAGGTTCGTTCAGGGACCTGAAAAACGGTGCTTATGACTGCTGCAACCTGGGGTGGGAGAGAGGGGGGCCAGGCTGAGAGACAGGGGTCACATCATTAGAGCATTTAAGTTTTATTTTAAAATATATATTATATTCTTTGAGTGTGTGTGTGTGAATGGCTCCATTTATTAAGTATCTTGTTTTTAACTGTTTTCACATATTGTTGTATGTAGTTATAGATTATTTATTCCCATTACCATATCATGTTGTGTTGTGTGAATGTACAATTAATTTATCTACTCTACTGTTGATGGGCATTTGGGTAGTTTCCAGTCTGGGGGTGTTTCCTATGGTGCTGCTGTTCCTGTATAACCTTTTGTTTGGTTGCAGTTTTTTGCTGTTGCTGAAGTACCATTGATTTACAACATTGTATTATCAAAGGGGAAAGAGAGAGAGGGATAAATTAGGAGTTTGAGATAAAATAAATAACCAACAAGGACCTACTGTATAGCCCAGGGAACTCTGCTCAATATTTTGTAATAACCTATAAGGGAATCTCTTAAAACAATCTCTTTCCCCTTATAGGTTATTACGAAATATTGAGCAGATATATATATATTTGGCTTTCCAGGTGACAAAGTGGTAAAGAATCCACCTGCCATTGCAGGAGAAACAGGAGATGTGGGTTCAATACCAGTTGGGAAGATGCCCTAGAGAAAGAAATGGTAACACACTCCAGTATTCTTGCCTGGGAAATCCCATGGACAGAGGAGCCTGGCAGGCTACAATCCATGGGGTCACAAAGAGCCAGACACAACTGAGTTACTGAGCATGCACACACATATATGCATACATATATATACATTCAGTTTATATATATGTTTTCTATATAGCTTGTATGTAACTTATTTATAACTTTATGTATAGTATGTATAGAATATTTATATATATAACTGAATCACTTTGCTGTACAACTGAAAAAATATGTATTATAATCTAATTCATACTAAATTCCAGTATTCTTGCCTGGAGAATCCCGTGGATGAAGGAGTCTGGCGGGCTACGGTCCATGGGTCACACAGAGTCAGACATGACTGAGTGACTAACACACACACACATATACTAAATACCATAGGAAATCACAGGTAGTGGGGAAAGGAGAAGAGAAAGGTTTATGAGATGCAGTTCATCCCAGTTAACAGGGGAGCAAGTCTTCCTCCCTAACCCTACAGGTGACACTTTGAGAGTAGACTTCTCACAAACTAGTGAGTCTCTAGTTGGTGGAATAATAAAGTGTTTATGAAAACAAAGCACGCATTTGTAAAACACAAGCACACAGAGCACCTAACTAAGGTTCATCCCTACCAGTGGCAAATCAGTTCAATATACTTATTAGCATGTCAGTATTCAGCTATCCCGTTTCTTTTAATGTCTGTCTATGCTCAGTCACTCAGTCATATCCAACTCTTTGCAACCCCATGGATTGTGGCCCACCAGGCTCCTCTGCCCATGGAATTTTCCAGGCAAGAATACTGGAGCAGGGGGTTGCCATTTCCTACTCCAGGGGATCTTCCTGACCCAGGGATCAAACCTGCGTCTCCTGCATTGACAGACAGATTCTTCACCACTGCGCCAGCTGGAAAGCCTGTTTCTTCTAATAACTGACTCTTAATATAGTGTTTGCCATCCTGTAAAATTAATACATGATCTTCGTAACCATTCTCTTCACTACCAAACCTAACTGTTGTTTCTAGTTACTATAGAGCCTGAGTTCCTTCTGAAGAGAGTGAAACACTTCATCCAGTGCCCCAAAATGCAGTGTCATTTTAAGTGAAAGCTGTTAATTTGATTTTCATTGATGAACATTAGCCAGTTGATAATTCTTCAAAGACACACTTATACCTACATATAAGTACAATGGATTTTTGATGGGCTAATAGGAAGAATCCCAGTAAGGATAAATACACTAAGGGAGAAAATGACTTTTTTCTAAATGACAGATTAATGGTTTTAATGACTTCTTAAGTCTGGCATAAACACAATGTTCAAGAAGAAATCATCAGGTCTGTGTTTAAATTTCATTTTATGACTTGGATGAACCTCCAATTTGTTCATTCAAAAAAATGTGTTGCATGAAACATAATGTTATAAACCAGTGGTCCCTCAATAAAAAATAAAATTGAATTCAATTTTTTTTTTATCCTTGTCCTTTGTATTAATTTCTCAGGACTGTCATAACAAATTCTACAAATTTGGCAACTTAAAACAACAGAAATGCATTCTCACCCTATCAGCAGACTCTAGGGGAAAATCCTTTTTGCCTCTTCCAGCTCCCAGTGGCTCCTGGCTTTCCTTGTCTTGTGGCAGTATAACTCCAGTATCTGCCTCTCTCTGTACTGGCCCCCTTCCCTGTGTCTCTGTGTCCCAAGTCTTCTCTTCTTTCTCTTATAAGGACACATCATGGGATTTAGGGCTCAACTTAATCCAAAACAATCTCGTCTCAAGATCTGTAATTTGATTATATCTACAAAAACCCCATTTTCAAAATAAGATCACATTCATAGGAACTGTGGGTGGGACTTGGATATATGAATATCTTTTGAGGGGATACAGGTCAACCTACTGGGCTTCCCTAGTGGCTCAGCAGTGAAGAATTCACCTGCCAATGCAGTTGTGAGTTCAATCCCTGGGTTGGGAAGATCCCCTGGAGAAGGGAATGACAACCCACTCCAGTATTCTTGCCTGGGAAATCCCACAGACATGTAGCCTGCCAGGTCCCTTGGTCTATGGGATCACAAAAGAGTCAGGCACTACTTAGCCACCAAACAATAATAACTCAACCCACTACACCTGTGTAAACATCATTATTAATATTATGATTAGCTGCAAAAGAAATAAATCTCAAAATAATAGTAGCTTAAATAAGAAAAGCTTATTTTTTGTCAAGGCAAATCTCAAGTAGAGAGGACAATGTTGATCTAGTTCCCCAAGTTGTCAGGAACCCAAACTTCTTTTATCTTATTAGTAAGAAGTGCCCTTGATCCTTAAACTTACCTCATGAACCAACATAATTACTCTATCTCCAGCCATCACGTCTGCATCCCAGCCATCTGGAAGGTAAAAAAAATAAGGAAAAGAGCATATCCTCTTTCTTTAGCAAAACTTCCCAGAAATGTTTCACACTACTACCATTTACCTCCCATTGCTCAGAATTTGGCAAATCAAAGTGTATAGCAAACCTAGCTGCAAGAGAAGCTGGGAATTACAGTTTTTATTTTGGGCAGCCATTTGCCTGACTAAAATTCAAGAATTCCATTGCTGAAGAAGTGGAAAATAATATTGAAGGATACCTAAACATCTGTGCTCCAAGGGCAAAATAATCTTCCAGGATTTTTTTTCTGTGATGTCTGTACCAAATGTACCAGTTAAAAAGTTATTTCATTCATTGACTATTACAAAGTCTTATCAATACCCTTGATTGCTAAGCTATTATTAAGATAAAGTCCCACTGTATCTTATCATTGAAGTTGCTCTAAAAGGGCTTCCCTGATAGCTCAGTTGGTAAAGAATATGCCTGCAATGCAGGAGATGCTGGTTGGATTCCTGGGTCAGGAAGATCCACTGGAGAAGGGATAGGCTACCCACTCCAGGATTCTTAGGTTTCCCTCATGGTTCAGCTAGTAAAGAATCTGCCTGCAATGCAGGAGACCTGGTTAGATTTCTGGGTTGGTAAGATCCCCTGAAGGAGGAAAAGGCTACTTAGTCCAGTATTCTGGCCTAGAGAATTTCATGGATTATAGTCCATGGGGTCGCAAAGAGTCAGACACAATTGAGCAACTTTCACTTTCACCTTATTCTTAAAAAATGTTATGAATGGAAGGTGCCACAAAAGCAAAGGAGCATGATTTGAGTAATAGCGGACTGCATCTAGAAGAAGGAAACGAGTAGGCTTGGGAGGTTGGGGATGGAAACAGATAAGCATCACCAGCTTTCCTTTCAGCAGGAATTGAGCAGTCCATTTCACCTCCAAATGTGGCAAAAGAACAGCCATTCAGAAAGAACGAAAACTTAAGACGGGTCGGTGGTGATCAGAGAGCATCTCAGCTGAGCTGATGGAACAAAGAAATGCTTCAGGAGTTGCTATAGTGATAACTTTCAGAGACAATTACAGACCACAACCTTGACTAGAGGAGATATCTTAATGCAATATGAAGATAGGGAAGGAAACCTAGGTCTAGGAAATAGAGATTATAGAAATGAGCCAGGAAACAAGCCTTAAAAGTCAGTTGCCCCAGCTCGCTATTAGAGACCAGAAAGCTAAGAAAAAGAAATTCAGAAATGAAAGAAGACCTGAACAGAAGAACGATAAACTGTCAGATGACTTTACCAAGGACAGATTCAGAAAACCCTTGTCAGATACTGCCAGCCACTACCACAGAACACTGTATCCTCTGGAATTTTGCCCCAGGGAGCAAGCAAGCAGAAGATAATAATCAAATACTAAGTGGGGGAAACATGTCTCAGTATTTTGATAGGTAAAGTTCCAGCCCAACCTGCTGGTGACATCCATTTACCAACAGTGAGGTAAGCATTGACCACTACTTTCTAAAATACATGTACATTTGTGATGTAAGAACTGTGTTAATTTCTTTACTAACCCACACCTGAGGACTCCAGTGTAAATCCTAAAAACAAGATTATTTCTGTGATAAAACCCACAGCTAATTCATTTTAAGCCTTCAAATTTTCTGCTTCTAGTCATACATCTTTTACCCTTAACAATGGAGCCATTCTTTATAACACCCTTGAGTATAATTAAGCAGACAATCCTCCTATTCTGAACCACTATATAAAAAGGAGTAAATCAAGTCTCTCATTAATAAACCAATAGAAGGAAGTCCTTTGAATTCAGGCACTGGTAGAATTCATGTGTTTTCCAAAATGGTAAACAATGAAAAGTTTTTTTTTTTCAATGTCATAAGAGTTGGCAGTCATAGTCTCCAAGACAGTTTAAAAAAAAAAGTAGCTTAAGCATTTTTTCAACCATCACCAAAAGTGGTAAAACAGTAATGTGATAAAAGACAGAGAACTGTCAATTGTTATTGGATTAGACACCTATCATCTGACCAGTTATAAGTCAGATGATTTTTTTTCACCTCTCAGAGTGTCCTTTTTCCCAACATTTCTTGTAATCCTTTACAAACATCATATAGTTCATATAAAATGCACATGAGGAAATGGGTGTGAAGGCATTTTGTGCAGTATAAAGTAGTATGTAGATGCAAGATGTTCATATTCCTACAAGCATGAACACTTTCTTTTAAAGGAGAATTTTGCTCACTTTGACTCACCACAGGACCAGGGCAACTGCCTGAATGTTGGGAGGATTTTGATTTATGTTCATTGTTATAAAGTTTGTGTCCCCATTTCATCTCTGAGGTCTTTATCTTGACTCTTCAATTTGTTTGCTGAATTTTCATTTTGCTTGCTCAAGAATAAAAATCTTCTGTTTATGATCCCTCCGCTGCACAACTTTCTTTTTCTGCAGTATGGAATCGTTGGTACATACTTAAAGCCTTCTGTCCAAGGAGCACATTGGTTTGAAGACGTGACTTCTGATGTTCTTTCATCACTGATTGACTTTATAAAGTTTTCGAAAGACAAGAGAGCAAGTTAGTTCAGTGGGTGAATTAGACGTAGAGGGGGGCATGGGTTCTAACCTTGCACTCTGCTTCCAACACCAAGAAGCACTTGAGGTACCTACTTAGACATAGAGGTTTTTTCCTTAAGTAAGACTCCAGTGACTTGCCTGGTGGTCCAGTGGTTGAGACTCCATGCTCTCAATGCAGGGGCCTTGGGTTCCATTCCTGGTCAGGGAACTAGATACTGTGGGCCTCAGGGAAGATCCTGTGTACTGCCAAACAAAGGAATAAATAAAACATTCCATCCATTCTGCCCTAGGTTTTCCTGAACAATGATAACCATGTTGATGTTTTCAAGGGTCTTCAACAAATAAGAAGTATTGAACCAATAAGAAGACAAAAGGGTCAACCAATAAGCAAAGCTATCAACTTAATTAGTGACACAGACTAAGTTAGAGAACTGAGCTTACTGGGAGAATCAAAATTGACTTGCTCACTCCTTATATTCAGTCTAGTCCTCAGACCAGCTCACTTGAGGGGAAGTTTGAAACCACAAGGCAGACATACTTACCCAAGTCAGTGTCTCCATTTCTCTAATGGGAGTGTGAGAAAGATACCACATCCTTCACGCCCATGGATTTTCATAGTCTAGCTCCCCACAATCAAGGAAACTGGAATAATGGCTGTCACTAGGCAAAGATACCACCAAAAGAATTCAGAAATTGATCAAAAGGTTGGGCGTATGTAGGGGTGATCCATCCTCATAGAAGTCAAGAACCAGAGACATTTCTTTCTAATAAATAATGATAACTAACATTTATTGTCCAAGCTTCCCTTAAGGCTCAGTGGTAAAGAATCCACCTGTCAATGTAAGAGGTGCAGGTTCAATCCCTAGGTTGAGATGATTCCCTGGAGAAAGAAATGACAACCCACTTCAGTATTCTTGCCTGGGAAATCCCATGGAAAGAGGAACTTGGCAGGCTACAGTCTGAGGGGTCGCAGAGAGTCGGACATGACTTAGCAACTTAATAACATCAATGTTTATTGAGTTATCATTGTGTCTCATGCACTGCTCTAAAAGCTTTACTCAGATTAACACATTTCACTCTCACAACAAATTTATGAGGAAAGAACTATTATTACTCACTTTCCAGTAGAGGAAATTGAGGCACAGAAAGGTTAAGTAATTGAATGAGAGAAAAGAAAATCATGTCCAACTATTAGTAGAAGGCTCTACAGGAAGTAAAGCAACATTATACCACTTATAGAACTCATGAGAAAAATACAGCCATGATGGAAGAGTTTCTTTTCTTCTATTTTTAGGATTTCTTCTCCCAATACATCTTGGACTTTAGGAAAATACCTACACAAAATGCTGCTCATGAACTTGCCTGGACTTGATGGAGAATGACAGGAAGGAAAGGAGGAATGTTCCTCTCTCTCCTAAGGTCCCCCCCCCTTGGGCTAGCGTGGAACCTGCATGAAATCCCCACTGACTTTTCTCCGGAAGTTAAGATCTAAGATAAGTAGTAAAAGATAAGTGTTATTGGGACTTCCCTGGTGGTCAAGTGGCTAAGACTCCAAGCTTCCCCTGCAGGGGTATGGGTTTGATTCCTGCTCAGAGACCCCTCATGGCCTACAGCGCAGTCAAAAATAAAACAAACAGTTGGGGAGGGGATGGAGATTAATATTATTAAAACAGAGAAATGATGAGTTAGGGGCTTCCCAGGTGGCACAGGGGTAAAGAATCCACCTGCCAATGCAGGAGACACAAGAGAAACTGGTTCAATCCCTGGGTACGGAGGGAGTGGGAAACGGCAACCTGCTGTAATATTCTTGCCAAGGAAAGTTCCACGGACACAGGAGCCTGGTGGGCTACAGTCCATGGGGTCACAAAGTGTCAGACATGGCTGAGCATACACACACACAACAGAGAATTATAATCAGCCTTTTCTCCTTGCAGCAAATCTGGGGGTGGGAGTTAGGCCTAGGGAATAAGCCCTGAAGAGGTGAGACAGAGGTTGGAGAAGAATTAGGACAAGTGAGGGGAGGAGCTCAGTGAGAAGGGCTCACAGGTAGCCAGTAAGCAGTGTGGGGACACCAAATTCAAAGAGACTGAACACAAAGCAAGGAATGGTCTCTCCCTCTCTCAATCCTTCACTTCATTTGACCTCATGTTCCCAACTTTTCTTTGGGGGATTTTTTTTTTTTTTAAATAAAATCCCTGTTTTTGGTGGAAAGATCATTATTGCCGGTCTGTATCACACACAAAAAAAACATTCATCTTTCCCTGAGGCCCTTCAGCTGTCTCCTCCCACCAGCAGAAACCCACATCCCTTGGCGTGTGTCTAGTCAGGAATGATAGAAAGGATATCCATCCTATGATGTTATTTATATAATGCCAGTGCTGGAATATCAGCTCTTCCCCATGTATTTCCTGCGGCTGCTCCAACAAATTATCACAGACTGGGTCACTGAACACAGAAATCTATTCTAGCACAGTCTTGGAGGCCAGAAGTTAGATGTCTAGGTGCTACACCTTCTCCAGAGGCTCTGGAATCTTCTCTTGCCTCTTCCAGCCTCTCGTGGTGGTCTGCACTGCCTGCACTCTGGCTTGTGGCCACACCGTCCCAATCTCCACTTCCACCTTCACCTCGTCTTCCCCTCTGCATTCTCGTCAGTCAGCCTCTGCCCTTGAGATAAAGAGACTTGCCACTGGCTCTAGATCTGCCCAGCTAATCCAGGATAACCTCATCATACCAAGATCGCAACTTAACTACAACTTCAAATACCTTTCTTCCAAACCAATTGACATTCACAGGTTCTAGAGATTAGGATGTGCTGTGTATTTTAGGGGGCCACCATTCAACTATACTCCATCAGAAGGACAAGTGAGAACACATGGGACAATACAGGATGAAAAAATGGAGTTGTACACTATTTTAAAACTCACCTCATCAAGGAAAATGCCAAAAGAAGAGGTTGTACAGTGATGCTCTGAAGAGCAGGCCAGAAAAGAGCACTGGGTACCTGTCCCAACAATGTGATAAGCATGCATGTGATCTTGGATGGTTCTCTTATCCTTTCTGGGTCTCAGTTTTTTATCTATCCATGAGGGATTGCTCAAATATTCTTTGAGGCTTCTTCCAGACTCTGCATCTTATGATTCTACTGAAAATTCCATGCATATCTGAAGACCCAGAATGCCTACTTAGAAAACAGACAAAAGTAATACTATCACAGCTAGTCTTTCAATCAACAAATGCTGCTGAGTGCCTTCCTTTTGCCAGGAAAAGGAAGGGTATATCGATAAACAAGCCATCACATTGAATAAAAAAATTCCATGATGCTAAAATTAACAAGCCTCCAGGAAATCAAGCTGTTTTATACAAAGTCTATCCTGTAGAAAAGAAGAAAAAGAAGGAAAAAAGAAGAAAGAACCCTGGCATAACTAATCTGAAACAGGGCTGCCTAGTTACCACTAGAGACACTTGATTTTGTTCTATGCTAGGGGGACATTGTGCTGGAAAAGAGTGTGAGTTTTGCATTCAGTTCAATCTGAGATTGATCCTAACTCAGTGAGATCTTGAACAATTCACTCAATCTTCTAGAATCTGCTTGTTCATGGGGGAAATGAGGAAAAATAATAATGCATATTTCACTGGAAAATGGTGAGGCCCCTACTTGACAAGGTACAGCAGGAATTTAGTGGCAGCTGCCTGGCATGTGTCATTTCCTTCCGTGTGCCCTGCCTGGGAGAAAGTAAACAGATCGGACCTTAAACAAGGTTGTAAAGTGTTTAAAGTTCACTTTTCACCTGCTCTCCTGCACTTTTCTTTTCCCCCCTGTTGGTTACCTTTCCAGGCAAGGAACTTGTCATTGACAGTTGTTTATTGGTTGAACTGAAATGATTCATCCCAATATGTTGCCTGGAAGCAAATTTCCAATTATTTTGTCTCTAACTGTAGAATGTATGTCAAAGAATATTTGGATATAAACAGAAAGATGAGAGGCAATCGGGACGGGAGCAGAGAAGCTGATTCTGAAGTCCCCTGAAATGAACCGGGCCTCCTCTCCAGATTCAGAAGAGGAATCTCATTAGACATTTGGGAAGTGCGTGCAAAGACTGAACGCAGTGGTATGCAGACTTGTGTTTCTCACCAAAGCCCGGCTGAAAGCTAAACTCTCTCATTCTAAAGATGATTTGGAGTGCTACTAAAGGTGATTTAAATAAAATAATGATGGTTAGTGACAGTGCATATATTCAAAGCCTACTGCATTGTCACATTCACATTTACCTATTGTGACTACTTCCTGTGTCCCCAAGATACTAAGATGCATAATGAATGTTTTCTGATATAATTTGTGTTTTGTTAATATTTGATGTTTTTTTCATGCCCAAGCCTTTCCCATAGCTGTTATCCAAGAAAATACCCCCAAGGCTTCTAATTATAATTACGAAGTTCCTGAAAAGTGCACGAGCTAAAATTATACTCTTCATTGACAGAGGCAGTTGGAGTGTGTACATTTGGATCTGGAGTCAGACAGGCGTGCGGCTGGGTTTGTATCCCAGCTTGTAGCTATTCGCTCACTCTGTTTTTGCAAGAACTTAGGAAAGTTACTGTTCCTCTTTAAGTCTTAGTTTTCTTATCTGCAAAATGGGGACAATAGCAGTACCAACATAATAAATTGCTTAGCACAGTATACCTACTACATTTGAGTTATTATCATCATCCAAAGCATATACTCATGAAAAGGAAAGCTGATTACTTCAATCCTGAGAATGAGAAAAGCATTAGTCTGAATTAATGAAATATTTAACTGAAAAATAATATTAAGGAAAAGGACATAAAAGAGTCCCACAGTATTGCCTGGTATAAGTAAGACATATTTGGAGATCCATATAACAGACCTAAGATGGGTAATTTGACTTCAGTGAAACATAAAACTTAAAAAAAAAAAAAAAAAAACTTTTTTAATGAACTAAGTTGCCAAAACAACAGTCCAATGTAGTTATATTATCAAAATTGCCAGATAGGTCATTTTCAGTCCTGATTATTTTCATCACAAGGATGGTTTGTCAATTTGATCCACTTATTCTTCTATTCCACAACAGCAATTGTTGATATCAGGGAATTGTGCTAGGAACACAGAGATTGACAATATTTAGCCTATGGCCTCCCAAAGCTTACAAGCATGTACTGGGCAGCAATAATAATGCAAGTAGTCTAGATAATCATTTGGAAATTAAGGTAATTTAATGTTTTTCATCTTTATAATAGAAATAGTTACATACATTCCTTATTTCTCAAGATTACTGTTAAAAGTAAAGAATTTGTTAAATAAGATCTTTAAATCTTTGACCAAACAGCATACGAAGTATATGGTTCATTTTGATTATTTTTATTGTGACACTATATTAATATTAAAACTATTTTGAAGACAATTTAAAATGTAGGAAATTGATAGAAATATAAAAATTCTGACTAATTTGAATGAGCTCTCAGAGCTATTGATTAGATTCATGTATTTGTCTCTATCTGTTTATCTACATATTTATTTCTTCTGTTACAAAAATTAAGCTGAAGCAGCACAAGCAGCTCAAGTATGCAGCACTTAGAAGTCTAACCCAGGTTCAGTCAGTTCAGATCAGTTCAGTCGCTCAGTCGTGTCCGACTCTTTGTGACCCCATGAATCGCAGCACGCCAGGCCTCCCTGTCCATCACCAACTCCCGGAGTTCACTCAGACTCATGTCCATCGAGTCAGTGATGCCATCCAGCCATCTCATCCTCTGTCGTCCCCTTCTCCTCCTGCCCCCAGTCCCTCCCAGCATCAGAGTCTTTTCCAATGAGTCAACTCTTCGCATGAGGTGGCCAAAGTACTGGAGTTTCAACTTTAGCATCATTCCTTCCAAAGAAATCCCAGGACTGACCTCCTTCAGAATGGACTGGTTGGATCTCCTTGCAGTCCAAGGGACTCTCAAGAGTCTTCTCCAACACCACAGTTCAAAAGCATCAATTCTTCGGTGGTCAGCTTTCTTCACAGTCCAACTCTCACATCCATACATGACCACAGGAAAAACCATAGCCTTGACTAGACGGACCTTTGTTGGCAAAGTAATGTTTCTGCTTTTGAATATGCTATCTAGGTTGGTCATAACTTTCTTTCCAAGAAGTAAGCGTCTTTTAATTTCATGGCTACATGTATACTTGAAAGAAAATAAAACAGCGTTTCTTTCAAAATATTATTTAATTTAGACTTTCATTAATGGGCCCTGTCATTCTACCTGGTGTTTTGTTGTTGTTTTTCTTCTGTTTTTTTACAAGATAACCCATTTAGCAAGCTGTTGCCAAGTCACTTAGGAATTTTCTCTTCATTATGACAGATGACAACAAATCAGATTTCTACTTTCTCTTCATATAAATAAATTTTTAAAGCAAGTAGCAAAAAATAAAAATAAAGAGTAAGTAGCAAAAGAATCGGAGAAGGCAATGGCAACCCACTCCAGTACTCTTGCCTGGAAAATCCCGTGGACAGAGGAGCCTGGTGGGCTGCAGTCCATGGGGTGGCTAAGAGTCGGACACAACTGAGCGACTTCACTTTCACTTTTCACTTTCATGCACTGGAGAAGGAAATGGTGACCCACTCCAGTGTTCTTGCCTGGAGAATCCCAGGGACGGGGGAGCCTGGTGGGCTGCTGTCTATGTGGTCGCACAGAGTCGGACACGACTGAAGCGACTTAGCAGCAGCAGCAGCAGCAGCAAAAGAATATAATCCAGAATGGTTTAATGTTCTTAGGGAGAAATAAAATTTTTCATGAATTTCAAACTTGCTGTACTTTCAATACAGTTTCAGTACAATACAATAACTACCCAGCTTCTTTGACAGAGTATTTGGATGAATGAAAAGGGACTATTTTTACCTTCCCAGGGCCAAAACAATCTAGTGATTGAAACTGGCACATGGTACACCATCTAAAAATATTTCAACATATCATTTTATACTACCAAGACCATGTCACTTATTTTTTTTAATTGGCCTGAGACAAGGAGGTTTTCATTACCTCTCACCAACATTATTCCAAAGAAAAGTCAGCTTCAGATTAAAGCCATATACTTTTTTAATTACATGTAACCGTGCCAAGGTGTTCTTGGGGAGGAAAAATAAAAAGCTCCCTTATAACCCTTACTAAGAATCTTACCATGGGGACTTTACTCTTATTTAAATTAAGAGTCAATCCTTTATTAAATATATTTTAACTAGCTATTACTATTATAGGAAAATCACCTCTATGAATGAAGAGATTAGAGGTAGGAGCTGCAGGGAGAGTCTGAACTGGATTGCTTATTCTCTTACAGTTCATCAATACTTCACAATGCTTTGTAAAAATATAAGGCATTATTTTTACACTTAAGCATTATCCTATACTAAATGAGGTATGCAGTTAAATTTTGTGCTAGAACTTAAACAAGCATTACACAAGTTCACAACATATTTGAGAAATAAATTGTAAGTGATATAAAAGAATTTATATTTCAGTTCTTTAAATGAGTCAAAGAGCTTTCCCAATTTGATTACTATTTATCTTATTCTTTGTCTTTGTTGTCAAAATTCTAAGCAGATAGGACTCACAGGAAATGTTGATATATAATGTATGTATATATGTACATAAATATTTAGACATACATTTATACAGGGTGGCCTATTTAAAATCATAATACTTTACATCAGATCAGATCAGATCAGTCGGTCAGTCGTGTCCGACTCTTTGCGACCCCATGAATCACAGCACGCCAGGCCTCCCTGTCCATCACCAACTCCTGGAGTTCACTCGGACTCACATCCATCGAGTCAGTGATGCCATCCAGCCATCTCATCCTCTGTCGTCCCCTTCTCCTCCTGCCCCCAACCCCTCCCAGTATCAGAGTCTTTTCCAATGAGTCAACTCTTCGCATGAGGTGGCCAAAGTACTGGAGTTTCAACTTTAGCATCATTCCTTCCAAAGAAATCCCAGGGCTGATCTTCAGAATGGACTGGTTGGATCTCCTTGCAGTCCAAGGGATTCTCAAGAGTCTTCTCCAACACCACAGTTCAAAAGCATCAAGTCTTCGGCACTCAGCTTTCTTCACAGTCCAACTCTCACATCCATACATGACCACAGAAAAAACCATAGCCTTGACTACACGGACCTTTGTTGGCAAAGTAATGTCTCTGCTTTTGAATATGCTATCTAGGTTGGTCATAACTTTCCTTCCAAGGAGTAAGCGTCTTTTAATTTCATGGCTGCAGTCAGGAGAGAATATTTAAACACATATTCATTCCTCTATGTATAGAATACAGAGTATAGACAGGGAGAATATATTCATAACCATGTGACTATTTTAAATCATTTTTTAATTAAAAAGGATAAAAATTAAATGAAGCAAAATTCTATTATAAAGTTTAATTGTTTTACTTCTAAGTAGAATAAAAATATCTGATTTAGCTTTCTTAAATGTTTTATGACAGCTTAATTCTCATAAGTGTTTTTATGTAGGTATGAACTCAAATATAAAGGAAAAAAATTCTGGCAAGAATAAAAAATTCAGAAAAATCCATAGTTCAAAATAATAATTAAAACCACAGTCAATGACTTCCAACAACTGAGATCTTTTTCAGTTCAACTAAAACCTAATAGTAGTAAAGAAAAAAAAAAAACCACATGGCTATTATATCACAGCCCGGTTATCAGTTGTTTTAAAGATCCAGAATAACATCAATCACAGTTTTTGAATATCTGCTTATCACCTGAGGTGGGAAATCAGACATAATGAATCAATTAAAATCCATGAATTCTATCCAGATCAGTAATTCATCCTATTTTAGAGATTATATATATATATATATAATTTTTTTTTTTAATTTTACAAAGAAAGGGTGGCTTTCTTGTTTTCTCCCAACTCTTTGACTCCACATAGCATGTCTTTGCCTTCCACTATCTATGGGGCGTAGCCAGGCCTGCATAGGACAATGACCCCATCAGTAATAAACAGAATACAGAAGCAGATTCCTGAGGGGGCAGCAAAGATTCCTGCACCTGGTGATAGAAGAGAAGGAACCCTGAAGGTTCCACTACTTCCGTCCCAGCTTCCTTCCTCAAGCTCCTCTTTCCCAGAACACTCCTCATTCTACTGGGGCTACATGACCTCCAGACTCGGAGCATCCAGGATGTACCCTTTGGGGAAGAACTCTCATAAATATCCATACCTGTGCAAGATTCAGGTTTGCTGGTTTGGTAACAAAGCAAAACAAGAGCAGCCTTGAACCTGATCCAAATCCTCCTCCTTGCCATTTCTTATACTCCAGGAGATTTCTGAGGTCAGGACTAGCTCAGCAAATGAACTGTAGCTTTTAAGTGAAATAGTCCTTGGAAGGGCCTGGGAGTAGTGTACTTTCTTACTTTTTTTCAAATCTCCAAAAGATGTAATTAAAGGAAAAAACTAAGATAGCAATATTTAAACTAAATCACGATATTCCTTACAATACAAATAATGTTAAAGAGGTGAGATGTTAACTTCATCTGAAATTAGAAGTAAATTTTCTATTTAAAAATGTAATACTATTTAAATTTAATCTGGGAAGCGAAAGACTCAGCAGTCTCCTAAATCAATTTGCAAAGCAGCCGACTCTAATATTCTCTCATCTTTGCCCAACCCTGCACCCTACCACATCTGTTTAGCCATCTCTCTTTTCTTTTTCTGTGATCATTTGCATATAATTAAAAGATTTGGTTGGCCTTTTTAAACTCAGTTTATGCCCATTAAAGATCTAGAAACACATTTCCATCCTCCAGAGCTCAGCTTAGCAAATTACCACAAAATGAACCTACCAAATTAACTGAATCATCTTGTTGAACCACAATCTTAGATTCCTCCTCTCCTTTCTTCTCATTTTAGTTGAGTTGAGTCATTCCTTTCCCTCTTGTGATTTTTTCTCTGTATTCCACATATTCTTGTGGATTTGGAAAGGGTGGAAGATGAGGAAAGAGTATGATTTATGTCCTCTTTCTAAAATATAAGAAAACAATAAATAAATCCTTCCAGATAAAAAGCATTATCTTCATTTTCATTGACTTTTGTAGACCCTACTTGATTTCTGTAAATCAGAAACCAGTAAAATGACATTAATGCTTTGGAAAAAGAAGTATGAGTTGCCAACTGTGGCAAAAAGAATAAAGAACTGAAAGGAGGCAGCTTTAACCCACACAATTCACAGCTGCTCTCCTGTGAGAGAGGAAGATGTTATCTTCCAGGGAATGCATATCTGAGATAAAGAAGAAATAATTCAGGGGAGAATAAGGAGAGCAAATATAAAAAAAAAAGAAAGAAAATGAAAGGACTTCCCTGGTGGTTCAGTGGTTGGGACTCCATGTTTCCAATGCAGGAGGCACAAGTCTTACCCTGGTCAGGGAACTAAATTCCCACATGCCACATAACACAGCCAAACAGAAAAGAAGGAAAAATAAAAGAAAATGAATAAGAATCCTTTTGGTTACATTCAGGAAAAACAACTCCCCACCCTGCCCCCCTACCAAATTGTGGAACATGTGAATTTAAAAAAAGAAAGAACATTTCTATCCAGATAAGGAAAATGCATGGAAAATCATACTTGGCCCAATATTACTCCAACATTTTCTTTCAGGAAATTTAAACATTATAAAATGAATCGGTGACTTCAGTGTCTTGAAGTCAGGCTTGGGAAACAAAACTAAACCCATTTGTGAGAAAACACACTTCCAAACAAAAGGGCAGTTGTTACAGCATCATGAGTGACATGAACAAAATGATCAACATCCGCCCAAGGGCCAGCACAAATATCAAACGTGCTGATAAGTGGAGGCGGTCCCCTTGTCACAAAAGGTGTGGTGTGTGTACAGTGACCACATAAGCACAAGATCATGGCACTTAAACAGCAGCAGCACTGTTGGTTACATGTGATATTTGACAAATACGACAACCATCTCAATCTGCTCAAGTAGCACTCATGGGAAGGGTGAAATTTCATCAACATTGGTTAACTTATGGTGTATTAAAAAGCCAGCAAGGAGATAAAGTGATGGATTAAAAGATAAACTACTCACAGGCAGACAAACAGAAGCACAGATAGAGTTACAAACAAACGTGTGCTTTACTCAGACAGAAAGAGGATAACCAGCCCCAAGAAATGATGTGTCTGCTAGGAAAGCCTTGAACGTAGAATTTTCTGACTTCATCTTTAATTTAGTTCTTCCAGCGCCATGCAGCACAACCAGGGATAACTCTCTAAAAGTCTCTATAATAAAGTTATATATCTATTAAATGAAGCTAATAATGTTTTCATATAGTTCTTTGAGGATAAAAGACCTTTGAAACATTTACAAAGGTCCTCTATTCATGCCCTCTATTCATTGGAGCTACTTGACATGATATCAACCTCTTCAGACAGATACACAGTGTATATATGAAATTGTGAAGCATCCAAATGCATTACCAGTAGACCTTAATGTGCTCTATGCTGTAAAGAATTACTGATGATCTTTCTGGGAGTAATTTAAACATTGGACGAGGGCATCTTCTAGATCCTTTCTAGTTCTTTATTCCTTTGAAGCCTAATTTCTCTTCCCTGTTTAGGAAGAAAATACTGTGAGACCCACAGGATAGAGATGAAAAATAAGAGTGTGTGTCCTCAAATTTTTCTTTCAAAAATACCATGGCATTTACTGGAGATAGTCTGGATTCCTGTGACAGAATGAGTTGAGATCCCCCTTGAAATGAACTCACATGCCACTTTCCTTTATATGAACTTACTCTTCATGCTTCCTTACTCTACACACATCCCAAAGGAATGGGATGTTCATTGCCAGAAAATAGGAAACTGGATTGATTCTTCCTTTTTTTTGTCTTATATAAAATTGGGACTCCATGCATACACTTATATGAATCTCTCCCTTTTGGAAAAAGCCATGTGGAATCAATGGTGGCTCCTTTTTGACAAAGAGACAAACTTGAATTGGGAAGAACCTTTGGGGTCAGTAACGGGCCTGAGGTGATGAAATGGTCCTGGTGGAAGGTTCCTTGGCATCCTCTCCTGGCGAATGTTCTACCAGCAACTGGTCCACGGATGTTCCCACAGACAGTGTCCTTGGGATTGTTATTTCTCCCCTTCATTTGTCTCCTGACACCCCTCCACTCACGGTTTCTTCTTCAGCATAGGAAGTCATCTCATTTAAAATTTCAAGTGACTTGACTACAGTAATAGAGCTCTTAGGATACAAATCAGACAGAAGTAGGTAAAGATAGGTAGGAATCCATCTCTCCTTTGAGCCTGGCACAGATTAGCACAACAACCAGATTCCTAACAGGTTTTTCTAGATTTCACTCCCCACTCCACCTGCATGTTGTCCTTATTCTTATTACAACATGGATGTTCTTATTACTCAATCCTTACATTCATCTCTCTTTGGTTCTGGGATAAAACTACTCAAACCTTAATTTAGATATTTTATACTCCCTTAGAATCTCTGGGAAAAGAGATCTTATAAACTAGATTCCCGGGTCTTATTAGGCTCAGACCAACCTGACCATTAATTTTCCTACTGTTCACAAACATCCCTGAACTTCTTTCTCTTTCCTGGGATGACTGGCCCATGACAGATACTGGAGTTTGGCCTTTCTTTTATTCAGACAATTCTCTTTTCCTCCTCTCTCGCACTTCAGACATTTCTTTCTCTATCCCCCAGGTAATATATTTGCTTTTCTTGTTTCTGCAGTTTCCTTTTGTTTTTTGAAATGTTCCATGTGGAAGTTCTATATTTCTTTCCCTCAGAGGCTTCTGACCCTCCAGTTCTGCTTATCAGTGTACTTGTTAACATTTGGAACTCTGAAGACAGACAAATCTAGATTCAAATTCCCACTGTGCCACTTACTGCCTACGTGATATGAAGGAATTTCCTACTCACTCTGCACTCCGGTGCTTAGAAACTCTTGCTCTTTTCAGGTGGGTGACCTTGGGCCAATGATACAATCACTCCAAACTTCACTGTCCTCATTTGTAAAATGACAGTACATACCCTACAACATTAGTATGAAAAATAAATGTGATGATCAATACAATGGCAAAATAATCACTCTATAAATATTAGCTATTACCATTATTAGCAATTCAAATTGCCAGACCCATTTGGTGTGTATCAGGTTTCCTGACTTCACTTTGTTCTCAATACAAATGCTATTATTTCTTAAATGTGGAATTTATCAGACCTCATTAGCCAGAGGCATTTTCTCATGGTCCACATGAAGTTTAGAGAGCTGGGAGAGCCAGAAGCTTTTACACAGTTAATACTATTTAAACATGTCTGAGTCCTGGTGAGTCCTCACTTGTCCTGTTTCTTCTGTGTGCTAGAGCTTACTAACAGAGCAGTTTTCACCTAAATGCATCAGAACCTAAATGTGGACATTATGACAGTAAGTATGAGAACTACAACCAAAGAATATCACTGAGCCAGAGACCTATAAAACAACCAACCTGGTGCAGACCACGATGCAGGACTCCACACACATACCGAGTGCTTTGGGATCCCAGAGTGAGCAACTCAGGGCTCCAGTTAAAGAGAAAGTCAGAGTGGGAGACCTGACCACTGCATCAGTCACTTCACTCGACTCAGGCTTATTCCTGCTGAAGTGTCTGATGATCTCCAATGCCCCCTTCCGCCTTCATTGCTCTAAAGGCCACTCCTCCAGAAATGAGAACCCAGAAAAGAGCATATCGTCTGTGAGAAAAGCTATTCCTGATGCTGCGTATAAGTTAAGTTCACAAGGTACATTTGTAGGATGACACTAAGTCAGATGCAGTTCAAGTACCAATTATTATACAAAAAAGAGCTTACTTTTTGTATGTTGTTATCTCTGGTGGTGGTGGTGATAGTGGACACAACCCATTCCTCAAAAAGGAAAAGGAACACATATAGTAACACTAATTATTAATACTTGCAAAACAAAACAGAAGTTCTGAAGGAAGTAAAAACTGAGGGTTTTTTATATTAAAGATTTCTGTTATTTGAAAACCAAGATTAAACTGGCAGGAAAGTCTACTTCAGAACAGTAATTGAACTTGCGCTGCAGTGAAGGTAGATTTAAACAATGATGTGAAGTCTGGTGAGAACTAACAAACCCCAGCAGAGGGTCTAAAAAGATCATACGCAAACAATATTAAACCCCTGAGCTTACAGAAAGCATCAACTCAAGGGGTTTACCCCCAGTTCACCATGTCATATGGCTCTACTTTCTAAAGTCACTATAGTAAATTAAAAGAAATTCTGTATAGCTGCTTTAAATGGGGACTCAGATCAGTGGGTGTACATAAAACATATAAGGCAGTTTGTGTCTTATTTACTCCCACTATTATAAACAAAATCAAACCACTGAGATTTGTAGACTTTAGGGGTCTCTTTTTCACTGTTGAACCCAAGGTTATTTCTCCTCTTTAACACCAATAACCATGTTGACATATTTTTCCTAACTCTGCATATACTGAAAATAGGTGGTTGCAAACAAAACTCAGAAACATAACTAGCATTCTAAGAAAATGACCCTGAAATTATTCTTTTTACTGCGGCTTTACTTGATGCTCCATGATGTAGGCTCCTGAGGGTCTCCTGCTTGGAATGATTGAATGTAGATGATAACCAGAGTTGAATGAGGAATCCTGAAATTGGGGATTCTGATTCCTAATGCAATCTGTATACCAATCTACAGCATGATTTCCTCTTTGTTTACCATTTGGTAAAGAATGTAGGTGGAGATGTTGTGGGCACATGGACACAACCGTTCAAACTGCTTTGAAAGGGGAATGCAGAAGAGAGAGAGATCCAAGTGCAAATAGGCAGGCATTTCAGATTTCGAGAGACAACTGAAAAGGGAACATCTGTTGCATCCCCTGGGTTTGAGGGCAGTCTGTGTAACTCTTCCTATCTCTGAGAGTGTGCACAAAGTGGAGACGGTGGAGACTTCCAACCTCAAATCTAAAAAAGATTGAGAGATTTCGGAAGGCCCGGAGGCGCCAAAGGTCAGGGGGATCAATATACAGACCCTACCGTGGGGGAAGGGAGGAGGAAGGGAAGACTTGTATTGAAAACCGCTGCAAAAGGGAAGCCAATGAGAGGGAAGGAAGTTTCTGAATAATTAAAAAGTTCAGAATAAGCAAACCCAGTTGCCACGGGGGAAGGAGGTGGGATGGGGGATTTTAAAAAAGCGGTTGATGTGGTAATTAAGAATTTTGGTGAGCGCCTGGGCAGGTCACCTCCTTTCTCAGATCAGAGCCCCATCAGAAATTCTTTCAAGTGTCCTTCTGCGTCGCCAAAGATGACAACAGCAAATCAATAAGTGCTTGAAATGAAAGGGGATGTTGGCGAGCCCCCAGGCTACAGATTTCCCGCCGCCAGCCTGTTCTGAACTCCTAGCGTGCCTTTGCACCGTCTCTCTTAAGAAGAGCTACCTTTTATTCCAATTCTCAGGACGAAGGTAAGTGCTCAGTTAGCATATCTATTAAAAGTCGGCTCTTTTTCCAGCTCTCGCTTCGGGCCGAGAGAGCGCTGCCTCCGTTCGCCAGCCGGCGGGCGAGGGGAGAGGAGAGGAGCTGGCTGGCCAGGCCGCCAGCGGGGCCACACACCTCCCGCGCTGGCCCAGCTGGCCCCAGGATTGAGCGCTTCTAGGTCCGAGCTGGAAAGTCCTGCCACAGCAAACGGCCTGAGCGACGGCGGCCTCCGGAGCGCTTCTTCCACTTCATTTATTTACAAATAAGCACAAAATCACTAACAACAGAGAAGGGCCCGTGCTCCAAAATTACAACTTGGAATCACCGGAAACTCCGTTCTGAGTTCCAGACCTTGGTCTTTTCCCCTACCAATAACCATCTCTCCCCTAATATGCCTTGATTTGACAATCTTTCCAGAGCCCAATATCAGGAGACGTTTTAATTAGGTAATTCATTAGTGAGTCAATACAGACATTGATATATTCTTTTAGCTCAAGTGGTTAAGTACTAATTTCGAAATGATTATAAAACACCGGAATAGGCAACACATCGTAATTTTAATTTATATGCAAATCAATTGGTTCATCTTTAACACCCTTATAAAAAAAAAACAATTATTGTATTGTAGCATCGGAGGTAGGATCAGACCTCCTGAATAAATTTGGAAATAAGGCCTGGACTGGGAAGAAAATTTAGAACAGCCAACAAATCAATAATGTTTGAGGCAGTTAAACATCTTTAGCCATTGGTATTTACATACTCGCTTGTTTTCAGATAAGGAGCTGGGGAAATTGCTTGCCAGAGCTGAAATCATAATCCAGAGTGAAAAAAGTAAATGGTAGCATGCAGCCAGTCACCGCGGGCTTGAAAATAATACTGTACCTTTCCTAAATCCTAACTCTTGGGTGAGAGGAAGTTGGCAGAGGTCACCCCACATTTGTCCTTGGTTTTGCCCTGCTTTGATCACAAAATGCTATGTCCTCCCTGAGTTTCACAATATGCTCCTTATTCTAACAGTTCTGTCACTTGTTTCAAAGTGTTAGAGGGAGGGGCATAATTCAGAATCTCACTAGAACTTTTCTGAACCCATGTAACCAGCACCACTTTTCCTATGCTGATTTATTGGGGTGAGGGGTTGCCTTATGTCTAATTCTCTGTCCCCCCCAACACACACATTAAACCTGATCATCAAAAAAGACAAAAGGAATGGGCAGTGAAAAATGGTGCAGCGCACAGGTTTAATGGAAAGTTATTATCTTTAGACATAGTTCAAAATTTTGGAAAAGTGAAAAGCACATTTACTTCTGGGGGAAAAAATTTGTAAGATGTTCTAGAACAGTGAATCTCACCAGGCGATCGGCGCTAGGGTTGTTTATGTAAAAGTGTAACATCCTTGAAATTCACTGATATAAGGTCAGTGTCTCCCCACCACGGCTCCCAGCCAGGAGATCTGGCCCTTAAGGAGCTGGTACCTTTGATGCTACAATCTTGTTTACATCTGCAGGGCAGGGAATTGCTTGCTTTGCTTGAACGCTCCCTCCACCCCCTTCTAATTTGAAGTAATCGGAATCTAAATACAATTGCCAGGGCCCACTCTTCCATTTCTGCTCCGACGAGAGAAAAACCTGAAATCCACGTCTTAAATCAGCTCGGTCGGTGGTTTGTAGCACACACACACACACACACACACACACACACAGCACCCTGCCTTTCCTCTGCAAGCCTAATGTATTCCCTGGTGGTTCTGGGCATTAATTAGTTGTTTAATAGGAGTATGACTAAAAATGTAAAAGAAGGATTAGGAGCATGAAACGTATGTCCAGCTCCTTCCACACACTCGAGGAGGGAATGAGAATCATTCTGTATCTTCTATTTCTCCAGGAGCCATTTGCATTTCCCACCAGCTGCTCACTTCAGCTGCACTGGCGCTGGGCGAGGCGAGGACCCAAAAGCACGGCGCGGTGTCTGCGGCGGCCGGGACTGGGGTTAACTAGCCCCTGGCAGGCGAGACTCCAGACAGAAGGGGGGCGAGGGGAGTGTGAGCTTCCCGGAGCTCCTCCATCCCAGCCCCGGTTTGCAAACCTCGGAATACTGAAAGGGGGAGGGGGTGGCACGCGCTTATCTGCGCGTCTCTCCAGCGCAGTGCCTTTCTCTTTCCCTTGTCTCCCCGGGCGTCTCCGACTGTCTCTGGTTTTCTCACTCTTTCCCCACTTTTCCGTGAGATTCTCCATCCTTGCCTCCAGATGAAGGCAAGGCTGTTCTGCTCTGAGCGTCTCTTAATCTCTATAAAAATAAAAGAAAAGAAGGAGGCAGACATTAAACCATAACTCAGGGGTCTGGGGAGGCGGCAAAAAATCTTTGATGGGTAGAGAGGAAAATGTCTTTCTTGGACTAAATTATGTGATATGTTGTGACCTTAGATTTCAGTCGTGGGACTTGGGAGAAATTTGATTTTCTTGCCTCAGCACGATTTCAGAAATCAGAAATAGAAATCCTCCGAGACAGAGGGGAAATAAAAGTAAAAACAGCACGCGGGCATTTCCCCCTCATTTCTCTCCCCTTAAATAAAACCGTCTTGAATTTCCACCAGTAAAGAGAGAAAGTTTGAGTTTTCACGGATGTTATGTGGAGGTTAGAAATGGCTTAAAAATCTAGACTTCTCGTCAGTTTTCTTCCTGGCTGAAGAGGCTAACCCTTTCCATAAAATGAGTCCATCTGTCGACTGTTAGCTATTTCAAAGTGAAGGGATTTAGCACTCAAAACAAATTGAGCAAGTTTGTTTGCCTGTTTTTACTGCTAACTCAAATGAATTCAAAACACGGAGTAATTCAAGAAAACACATAACATATTCCAGACAGCTCCCAAATGTAGGGAAAGCCCAGCACCTATATGGTGACCTGGGTTATTTTAAACACCAGGCTTTCAAAGATGTATATATTTCACACACATTCTCCTGGCGTCATTATATTTTCTTAAAATTGCGAGATTTGGTATACTGATGTAGGAAGAGCAATACAACTTTTAGAGGGGATTTTATCCTCTCCTGAGACCCCAAAGATGGGGGGGCCTCTCTCATGGTGGGCCTGGTTGAGTTTTGCTCCTATGCAGGAAATAATATTAATGAGAATATAGGACCAGGAGCTGTGGTTGTTTTCCCACACTTTCCAAAAACCTACACTAACAGGATGCCCTAGAGACTGAAAGAACTTTGTCCAATTTGCCTGGCAGAGCCTTCCCACCTGGTCTTCCAGCGACTGGTGTTTATAGTCCTACCACTCAAAGGCGGGGTACAGCGAAAATATCTTCTGGCCACCAAAACACAAGCCCTTGCTGGAGTCAAGAAATCAGAAAATCAGGGTTTAGAAGTAGGGCACGCTTCGGAGAGCGAGGGGCAAATGCCCCTTCTGTTTTTACCCTTCTGTTTTCACACGTTCTTCGATTTTTTAGGAGCAAATGTGGATTTGAGGGGAGCTTCCTTTCCCACCCCCACTGCCATCCCTTGCAATTTAATACCATGCCCGCCAGGAACCTTAACCTCGTCATTTTAAAAAATGAGATAGCCGTGACCCGGAGTGAACTTGTTGAGTGTAAGTACAGCAGAGGAAATTCTAGACTCCATGAGCACCGGAGCCTTGTCCAGCGCAATCCCTCGGTGCACACCGGTCAGTACGCGGCCGTGCCCACCTGCGCGCAGACACCGGGTGCTGTGCGCCGGGTCCACTCGCCTTGACCTCGACATGGTGTCGCCGCCGGCTGTGCTGGGCCTTCCGCGGAGGACAAGCCGGTAGCTCCCTTCTAGCTGTCTCCCTCCTACCCTCTTCCCAAACCCAGCCATCTCACCGACCCCCTGCTCATCCCACTTTTCCAGATTTCTGCTGTCATCCTCTTTCACCCCATCCCGCAACCTTCTCTCCAGCTTCCGGCCTTCCTCCGCAATCCCTGGTATCTATGAACTCTTTCCTCACCCTTGCAAGGCCTGAAAGAAGGTCACACACAGGCATATCAAACTCACACCCTACAAGCCTCGCCCCCAAACAAACCCAGGCATACTGTCCTTTGTTCCATTTCTTAGGCCACTTTCTCTGTCCCTGCCTCCCTCCCCGTCCGGGTTTCCACACACACACACACACACACACACTCTCTGTCTTTCTGTCTCTCTGTCTCTCTGTCTCTCTCTCTCCAGGAGAACGTTTCTCCCCGACGTCTCCCCGACGCCCTTGCCCTTCCCCTCTGATTTATGAGAGCTCCTGGTTTGGCGCAGAATCCTTTTTCTTCTCCTCCTTCCCATCCTCCCTTCTTGCCCTCATTTCCACAGTGGGAGTGCTCGCGCCTGCTGCTCTGTCCGCTCCTGTCTGAGCGCCCTGCCCGGCTCCCTCGCCTGGTTTCTTTCCCCGGGCTCCTCCTCGGGCTCCCGGCTCCTGGGCCCGCGGGCCTTCACCTCCTGCTCCTGCCGGGTTTCCCGTCGCCCCTGCTGGCTCCCCCCCGCGCCCTCCTGAGCGCCGCGCTCGCTCCTTGATCGCCCGCCGCGCTGCCGGCTCGGCCGCCCGCCCGCCCGCGCGCCCGCCACTGTGCAGTGGAGTTTGGTGGAATCTCTGCTGACGTCACGTCACTCCCCACACTGAGTCGGAGCCGAGGGAAGAGAGAGGGATGAGAGCGAGGGAGGGGAGAGAGAGTGCGAGAGCGAGCAAGAAAGCTGGAGGAGAGCGCAAAGAAACTGCCAGTGACGGCTAGATTCCGGAGGCCGCTGCGCGCCCTTGGACCCCTCTCGGAACTTGGCACCCTCGGGAGCCCCGCAGTCCTCTCGGCCCGGGCTTCTCGGGCGCCGGCGGTGCAGTCCGCGTCTCGGTTCGCTGGAAATCTCTCCGGGACGCGGCGGGACCCGCAGACTGCAGCTCTCTCCCGGTAGCGGGTAAGTGGAGGCCGTCTCTCCCGCAGGGATGTGAGATAATGCGAGTTTGGAAATTTGTTCCACTTTGGAGAATCTTCTCCGAAGGTGATTTGTGGCTCTTGGGGGCTGTCTTCCCCCCGAGGTAACGCAGTTG
>NW_011494961.1:6280509-6282415 GCF_000754665.1 Bison bison bison
GTTGGCAAACAGACCTTGCAAAGCCCTGTTCCTCTGGTCCCCAGCCACAGACACTAACAATCTATGGGGTGCTGAAGTCGAGTGGGAAGCGAGACCATGGCTGGCATTTAAAAGGAGGTATCTTCCCTTAAATCTTGGTGCCAACACTGCAGGGACAAATCCTCAGACAGAGGATTAGCATTCTCAAGATGAAGGGCCGGGTACAAAGTTTCAGCTACTGAAAGATTAGCCCCCTTCCCATTGTTACCAATTGGAAAAAAGATTCCATCTTAACTGGCAGTTAGTGACCTCTCAGGCCCAAGCGAATTACCTGGGAGCCAAGCCTGAATGCCAAGCTCACACAATTACTTCGGATTATAAATCCTTTAAATTGATTACCAGTCAACTCCAATCTTGCACTTTGGGAGATACATTTTAAATGGATACAGGGGAGACGACTATTTTCCAACCATCCAGTAAGGGAAAAATTATGATTCTAAATCTTAGAAATATGTTCCTCTTTTTATTACAATTTAATGATTTCTTTTCCTTAGCAATTTAGATGTCAAACCATCATAGGGTCCTGTGATTTTTATTTTATTTGTGCAAGCAATATGTCTTATTAAACTAAAAATTTTTTTAAACTTTTACTACCATGAATTAAAATAATATTGGAGTTCATACATCCTAAAATACTTTATGAAAAATTAATTTGATTAGAGATATTTCCTCACATTCTTTTTAGGCCATTAATAAGAATTAATGTTGCTTTTAACATCATTTTGGAGGAAATCCATCTAAAAATACAAACACCAGTTATGTAAAGGAAACAAAGCACATAAGCAATATAGGCTGAGGATTTCTGTTGATATTACATAAAATAAGCATCCAAAGTTTCAATAGTCAAACTTTGCCTAAAAATGAAATAGCTACTTCATGTATGGAATGTTTTGCTCTACCTCAGCAAAACAACACTTAAATTATTCAGGTGCTTTGTTCCTCAAGTTGAGCATGTTTGTCCCCAAGTGTTCCTAAATCACCAATATTAATTGGTTTAAAAGAAAGCTTAAACTGCTAAAATACAGAACTGCATTAAGCAGTATTTTAATTTCCTTAAATGATTACCTACTGCAAATTAATTTACTGACTAATCTCACTAATTTAGTTCATTTAAAACATATGTTCTTATCATGTTTATTTTTAAACTTTCATCAAAGATTTTGTTATAGGATAACAATGTGAATGGAAAGGAGGGAAATGTGAAAGGATGTGGAATTATTAGGACTATGTTTCATTCCTACAATTTCATCTTATGGCAATCATCAGAAATTATTTTTAAGCAAATTGTTCTGTTTCTTAGGGCTTGCCTGCTTGCATTAGCCAGTGTGGTTCAGGGTGTTCCCATTAGCTGTGTTGTGCTTTTTAGTGAGCTCACAATAGAAAACTCAAGTTGACCAAAACAAGATTGCCTGGCATATACATTCCAACCAGGACATGAACTTTTGGGGTGAGAACACCTTTCCAACAGGAAAAGTTGCTCATCTTAATTTGTGAGATTAGCCACTGAAGCCCCTCTCTAAATCTGGCAGCCAAATTTGTCTTGTAAGACTTGTCTTGACAGGGCAAGTTTAAGGATCAGCAGACGGGAGGGAATTGGAGGTCTCTTTTAAAAAATTACCTTCCCCAGTTATTTAGATTCAATTCATCTAGCAGGTTTGGTCATTATATGAGGGGGGAAAAAGTGCAAATCTCAGGACTCATTTTGACTGCAAAATAAATCCCCAAGTCACAAGGACATGTAGGAGTGAGCTAAGGAACATGCCTTGACCTTCTTTTCAGTCTTTAGAGAGGAGTTCTTGAAGATTTGTTTTGTATTGCTTTGTTTGGTCTTCAGCACTGAAGCGTGGGAGTGGGGGGGGGGGGGGGG
>NW_011494961.1:6282515-6282834 GCF_000754665.1 Bison bison bison
TTACTATTTTTAAAAATAAAAACTATCTGCGGTTACCATCTGCAAAGCTCTGGCTACCGGCTAATAATGCAGCCAATTCAGAAGTTAAAAAAAAAAAAAAGATTATCGAAATGATGATGACATGCAAATTTTCCCCGAAATTATCATAAGTAAACATTTGAAGTCTGGACTAATAAAATCCCATCTGTGTTACTTCATATCGAGTTAGTAGAAAGCTGTGATAATGAATTTTGTAATATCTCACGAACAGACATCTCAATCAGGGACTAATCCTGTGATTTTACTGCAGAATCACTAAATCTGGAACCGCCAAACTGCT
>NW_011494961.1:6283115-6283699 GCF_000754665.1 Bison bison bison
CAGCTCCCTGCCCAACCTCTGCCCCTCGAACAACCGGGCAAACGCCCGCCCGAAGCCCCAGCCCTGGATCCGTGCGAGGTGCCCTCCCGCCGCCGGCGTACCCTGGTTAGCGTGGAGCGAGGCAGGCGCCGAGATCCGAGGGGCCTGGGGAGCTGGGACCTTCATTCTTTTCTTCTGTCTTTAAAGCAGCCGCCGCTCTTCTACCCACCCCGAGAGAGCCCCCTTGCCACCCACCTCTCCCGGTTTGCCTGTGGCGGAGAAAGGGGCGCGCATTAAACGCCTGGCTCTCTGCGTTGTGGTTGGAAATTTTAAAAAAGATTTGGTTTGCCGGGCAGGAGAAGGGGGAGACTGGGGGGAGCCGTTCTCTCAGAGCTATTTCTCTACCCTTGGCGGGCAATAAACGCTCCGGGGACGTTTGCCCGCTCTCCTCAATCTAACTCACTCCACCTCGGTTCCCCTACTCTGCGATCTTAAATCATACTTTTGGGTAAATAAATGACCGGGTGAGTATCTCCAGGGGAAAGTGTGGCTAAATATGGAAAAGTGGCTTCTGATAGAAGAGAGGCCCGAAGCCAGTCCGCTCT
>NW_011494961.1:6283799-6284963 GCF_000754665.1 Bison bison bison
GGGGGGTTCTATCTAGGACAGGAACAACTTGACTCTAACACTCTATAAATGTTTACTGAGCTTCAGCTAAAGGACAAGCGCTGTGCTGGCCTTCGCACACAGCTCCCCACGGAGAAAGTCCTCTTCACCAAAATTTTGTATCCCCCCCCTAAGCTTGTCCTCGTGTTCAGACGGGCTTTTAACCCCTGACACAGGCACCCCTGTGAGTAGTTCCACAGCTTGGGTTCCCAGAACGCGGCTTTATCGGCCAAGAGCCCCTGGACCCATTGGCGGCAGTTCTGTAGAGAGATCCCCCACACACACACACTCCCACCCCCTCACACACTTTGGTAAACATTCAGACGTCCAGGACCTGGGGCAAGGGTGGGGATGAAGCCAGGCTTGTGCTGCCAGAGACTGCCAGGTCCGAGAAACACTCCTGAAACCTAGTACGGAGAGGAGCCTGATGGCTTGTGTTGAAGTCGTCTGCCCCACAGGTAGCCTCCTGCGAGCCCTGTGCGCCCGCCCGCCGCCGCTTCTCACAGGCCTCCTTCTCTTGTTTTGCAGGTAACGGGGAATGGAGACCAACTGCCGCAAACTAGTGTCGGCGTGTGTGCAATTAGGTAAGAGTCGTTTCTTCTGCCAGGGTCGCCCGACCTGAGACCGCGCCACGCGAGGGCGGCGAGAGGGCACTGGTCTTATAGCGAGGCCGCGCGAGGGGCACTTCCCGGAGGGGCCGGCCAGGGCAGGAAGGAAATCAGAACCTGGACGCCGGGGGACTCTCCTAGTGGGGGGCTGTGGGTGGGGAGGGAACCGCGCGCCGCGTCTCCAAGCCTCGGGCCTGCTTTTCGCGAGAGCCGCTGGTAGCCCGGGAGGCGCGGAGACAGAACATCGCCCTGCGCCGGGTTGCCAGACGGTCCTGGAGACTGGTCCGTCCTCCGCTCTTTCCTCTAACTGGGTCTCTGCTCTTTGTCCCTCTCTTTTCTCGTTCCTGCCTCCCTCCCCACTCTCTTCCACACCCCGATACTTTCCCCCGCCGTCCGGGGCGTCTCTCTCCCTGCACGTGGGGCGGGTGCGCGTGGCCCAGGCGTGCAGCCGGCGGCCGTTGAATGCCTCTTCTCCAAAGACTCCGAAATCAAAAAGGTCGAGTTCACGGACTCTCCGGAGAGCCGGAAAGAGGCGGAC
>NW_011494961.1:6285132-6285316 GCF_000754665.1 Bison bison bison
GCCAGACGGGGCGCGCCTGCTCAGAACTTAAGACACTTGGCCTCGGGTTGGGACGGGAAGCAGCCGTCCAAGGAACGTTAATTCCTTTCCCGAAATTATACTGCACTCCTGAGACCCATCACCTCTCCCTCTCCCTCTTTCCTGATGATCTCCTGATGTGTGGCCTGATGTACGCACACCCCGA
>NW_011494961.1:6285416-6294665 GCF_000754665.1 Bison bison bison
AGCTACCTCCGTGCCTCTAGCTGGAGTGGAAAAGTGGTCCAACAGCGACCTCTGTCGCTCACTACGTCCCACTGCATGCAGCACCAGCAGGGCCCACCCCGTCCCGGCGGCCCTCGGCCGCGCCCCGCCCAGGCTTGTGGGTGCGGGGTTTACCGCTGAAGGCCAGCGCGCGAGGCTTGGGTTAGCATAGGTTCGCCCCGGTGGCTAGGTGGAGGAGCTGACAAAAGCCCTACGGAGCCGGAGGGCAGCGACTGCGCGCAGCAGCTGAGGGGGGAATGGAGTGTGTGACCCGGTGGCACCACCTACCTGTGGTGCTGGTTGCAGGGTCTGGGTTTTGGCGGTGCGATCGATGGTCTGGTTTTATTCTGGAAGAGTCAAGGGCTATTGCTGCTCGAAGTCTGCAAGCGTAAAACTTAAAACGTCCTCTATGCACAGACCCAGTTGAATTGAATCGTGGTCTTTAGGGGTGTGTGTGTGAGGGGGAGGGAGGTTGAAGGGACAACCTTTCCTTAGGAATACAAGAAAAACTCAAATTTGCCGTTCGTCTATTCTCCATGTTTTCCAGGCTCCTTAATAAGTAAGTGCCTATTCTTAGGAGGTTGTTGACCTTTGATAATGTGAGGACATAACCACCCACCCACCCACATACACACACACACACACACACACAGACCTCCGCCCCTAACCACCACTTTCTGGATTAAAATGTAAAGATACATATGTAATATGTGCTAGAGAGGGGCGAATTGGGACCCCCGCCAAGTAAACTTGCCAAGAAGAAAACAAAGACTCCGCATTGGGCTTCCCAGTGAATCGGAGAGAAAAGCACCATTTGTTGGAATAAAACGCCCAAAGTGGTATGGAGCTAACCGGCCTCGACACCGCGAAATATCGCTAGTTCTCCTGCTGGGCCAGTTAAACGCTCACTTGTCCAGGATTAACCCCATGGGGTTAAATGGGGCCTTGCAGAGATAACGTAGGGTGATTTCTGTCATTAAGATTGTGTTAAATTCTTCTTCTGTTTGATAATCGGTCGTAAAAATAAATTATTACACCGGAGTATGTTTGGGATATGGTTAAAAATCAAGAGCAGCGATGACTCCCGGAGAAAATGCTTTGTGCTGGTTGAGCCCTGGCTCCGGCCGGACTAGGGGAGCTCCCCAATGTCGCTTCGCACAGCGCGGGCTGGCCGCCGCCCAGCCGAGGCTGACATTTCTCCTGCTTTCGGGGCCGAGAGATGCCAAATGTCTTTTCCTATTCTCACACGCATCTACCTGTTTATTGCCCCCAGGAATGGTTTTGAGGACAGGTGGTTACCATGGGAGTTTAGGACCTCTTAACCGAGAAGTCTGAGGTGGGATGTGGGCTTCCTAGGTGGGCAAGAAGTGGGGGGAGAGCCGGGGAGTCCTGTTCGCTGCAGTCACAAGTCACATCCTGGGCAGGTGGGCCTGGGTGTTTGCTTTTAATAATTAGCAAGTAAATAAAGAGCTAGAAATAATAAATGATTTTTCTTAACCATTACGTTTAGGCCCGGATTACTTTAGTGCTGGAAAAGGCTCTTCTCCACACAGCCAATAGTGTGTTTTCTGCCTTTTGAACTGAAGAAGAAAATTGCTGCCCAAACATGTTTAATGCCATTAATTAAGAAGAGACACGTGATAGGAAAAAATGCTGAAAATCTTGATGTTATTGGCTTCTAGGGAATTGGGTAGACCAAAAATGTCACACGAGTGGGCAAAGCTACATAGTACCACTGAAAGAAGGTTGCCAGAGTCCCCTTAATGAATATAAGTAAATTTAACTTATGGAGTATGCAAACTCCTAGCCACAGCTTCCTTTAAAAAAAAAAGAAAGAAAGAAAAGATTTTTTCTCCTTAACTCTTTAATAGGTTTTATTTGCTTTTTTTTTTTTAAGCGAAATAACTGACTAGGGTCACTATGATTATTTGATTCTTAAAAACTAGCTTACTTGCTTTTAAAAAGAAAAAAAAAGTTTATAATGACATGCGATTTTCAAAAAGGGCCATGATATCCTATTATTATATTGGCACTACCCTCTCCTCATTTCCCCCAAACACCCTGTTCTCACTGAAGACTGAAAACGTTCTCTGAGTTGACAGGGTCGACCTCCTGGAGGCCCCTACTCTGTGTCCCATCCCAGTCGAGTCCCCATTCTCTTGATACCCTTTGGAATGACCCAACGTCTGGCTCGAACCCTTAGACGGGAGCGGGCAGGAAGTAGGCTGAAGACCTCCTAAAGCCAGAGGTTTGAGAGAGGGTGGAGAGAGGAGCGGCTAGGTATGGTAAGTGAAGAGAGGAAGAGTTGACACGTTAAACAGTACTCTCCCCCCTTCCCGGCCCTCTTACAGAAGGGGCAGAGGCCCGCTTGGAACATCTCCCTAGAACAGACGTCCTTGGCTTTCCTTCCCTTTGAGTGTCCCAAAACGAGTTTCCGTTTGGCAGAACTCAAAAAGTTGTCTTGACCTTCAGGAAGAGGATGGAATGATCCTCCCCTGCCAATAACCTTTAAATTTCGGGGTAGTGACCCTGGATTGGGGGCTGTAATCCACCGACCTGCCGAGATCGGTCCCGGCGCCTGGCTTCGCGACCAGACCTGGGGCGGGTATCTTCCCCGGGCCTCCCCCAGAGACTCGATTAATTTTTAAATCGTTCTGGCAAAGCAGTTGAGCTGAAAGCGTTCGCCCCGGGCCTCTGGTGCGCGCACTTTCTTCCCTAGGGACGAGGACGCCAAGGCCCCAACCGCGACACACACCGCCTCCCGAGGCAGCAGCCGGCTCTCCGTCTTCCTCAGAGCACCCGGGGTAACCCCGACGCCTTAACGGCCGCAGAGCCCTATTCATTCAATCACCAAGTGCTCGCGAAGCACATTCACCACTGATTCCTAATGTCCCCCAAAGCAAGTCACCCGATTTCTCTACGCCATTACCAAACGACTTTAATGCTAACAAGCAGACCCACAAAAGCAGCCCAGACCACCTCTAGCAAAAAGCAAAACCGTGCTGCGTGGGGCGGCGGTTGGACCTGAGCTTAGTCAGAGAGAAAGGGGGGTATTTAAAAGGGTGGTGTTAATCTTAGTGCTAACAGGGGGAAGGGGACCGGGATGTGCTGGAGGAGAGTGAGGAAGAGCGGACGTGGGGAAGGAGAGCATTCCTTTTTTTTTTTCTACTCACAGCCCACCCCGCGCCAAATCTGCAGTTTATCCGCAGAGCTGCCTCTCCTTTGTGTGTGGATATGTTTTCCCCAAGAGGGGAAATTGTCCGAAAGTAGTCAGTCCCCAGCGGTAGGCAGTCTTGACCGGTCGCGTTCTTCTGTGCCGCCGACGCGGTGCGCGCTCCAAGGTGCGCAGGGCTGGCTCTGCAGTTAACCCGCACCGCCCGCCGGTAATATATGCAGCAGTTGTTAGAGCGACTCCGGGGAAAAGGAAATGTATAACGAAAGCTTATTCGTGAGCAGGAATATACTAATGGAACAATCTGATGTCTTCTTAATCCTATGTAAAAAGCTTTGTCGTCTTCCTAATATTGACTGAATGGGTAATTAATGGCTCTTCATCTAGGCGAATACCCTATAATCCAAAGATAGGCAAAAGACAACAAGCCCAAGGTGGAAGACAAAAGGCCCAACTGCGGTCGTCACCCTCCTCCCTCCCACCCTGCACTCAGGGTCTTCAAATGGGAAAGTTTCCTCTCAGGAGAAAAAAGGCAAGAGTAGGAGAATATGCATACTTTTCCCGGGCTAGATTTAACCACAGAACCTGGCTGCCCAGCTCCATACTCCACTACTCCGTCTCTCCCCCACCAGCCCTTCCCTCTGCGTTTCTTTCTTCTCAATTCCTCTAGAAAGCCCCCACCCCCCGACCCTTCACTGTGGCCCAGTTCAGCACGTTTCCCCCCAAGGCACCCATTTTTCATTTAGGAAAGCGATTGATCACAGAGGACCAATATATGAGGTCCTCTGAGTCAGGCAAAGAATTAAGTGCCTTTCTGAAAAAAGATAGAGATTCCATTCTTTTACAACCCAAGGCAGACAATCGGTGAGGACTAAGGTAGTTGGGAGGGGATGGAAGAAATTAATAGAAAGAGAGGTAGTAGGCAAAATTATGTATACATGTTAAAGAGTGATCAGGAGTGATGGAGTCAACTCCACTGTGAGGATCTGACATGAAGAGTGCCCAAGATTCTCCCAGCGTGTTTTTAACAGGCTGACATTTTAATTTAAACCTTTAGAAGTAATATATTACTTGGGTTACTACAATGAGGTGGGTTCCTTTTTTTTTGGGGGGGGGGTCAGCTGACAGCTTTTAAAATATTATTTCACTAGGGAAATAAAAGCTTCATCTCAGATTATAGGTGGGTATTTTTGGATTTATGTGATTTATGGTCACCATGACAACTAATGCTGAATGTTAGCTACCAGCATGTCTGGGAGAGGGGAAGACAGAAAGAAGGGGAACAAGAGAAACAGAAAGGGAGACAGACATGAGCAGGAGAGGGGAAAAATAGAGAAAAAGAGAGAAGCATTTCAATCCAGTTTTTTAAAAAGTGACTTTAGTTAGTCCCATGTCACTTCTGTCTCTCTGGACCTAGAGATTGATGTTTATTCATTCCTTGTCTTTCTTGTATCCCATATACAAGTATACCGTTCTCTTTATTTTTCCACGTGTAGTTGTGTTCTGCGATTAAATGAGCACCTAATAAACCTGTAGCATTAACAGGCTGCTGTGAAAAGGCACTACCGCATGCCTGCTTAGTGATTGTAGCACCCCCACTAACACGACCCAGAGCTTCCTCCAATCTCTGGCTCTTCTCTTCCCCTGCCAGTGTGGGGTGAAGAGAACCCCCCAGCCAGTTACCACAGACTTGAGGTGGTTGTGTGAGGGACAGAGAGATGGGTACCATTTGCAGGGACCCAGAGAGGGTGGGTGTTGCTCAGTACCTCTACAGACTTCTGATTCTGAAAGAATCTGCCACTTTTTGCAAACCTGCACTTTTTAAAATTGCATTTATGGAACTGGGGTGGGGGGGTGGATCAGTCACAATAAACCTTTAATTTCTGGGTGTTCCAGCTGCATGGCTCAGGTCTGGGAACAGCAAAGAGGCCCTTTCCAGCATGATTTGTGTGCAGAGAAAAGCCAGGCAGAGGAAGGAGGGGAGGCAGAGCCACTTCTCGGGCAAGGTGCAAGGTCTCCCTCTGAGCTCTGCACCCTACACTGCATGCTCATGCACACACACACACACACACACACACTCATGCCTGTCACAAGCCTTCGAGCTGAGTCCGGCAGGATCTCATCCTTGAGCTAATCTGGACCGTAGCAAGACTCCCACCCCTCTATGGCTTGACAGCGCAAGGAGACATCTAATTTCACTATCTTTCAGATGGTCTTTGAGGACAGACTTTTTTCCCCCAGAGTCTCGAGTCGCTCGCTTGGGTCCCAGTTCACATCTCTGCTGCCCGCTGCAGAGAGTTCAGCGGTGCTGCCTCACCCCTCTCATCGAGATGGCCAGAGGGCCTTTGTGCAACTAACACTAAAGAGTGTGAAATTAAATAAGACCTTAAGACTGGTAATCGGTGGCAAATACCAGCTAGAAACATGCCTAACCCTGTGGCACACATTTCCCTCCTCAAGGGTCTTTCTTTGAAAGAATAAGCAAGAAAACCTGATCAAAACGATATCTTCTGAGTGGAAAAACCAAACCCATACTGCGCTTCCTGTCCTCTCCCCACCCTAGCCATGCAGCTTCCCTGGACCAACTATGCTGATTTTTTTTTTTTTTTTTTCTGGAATGACAATTTCTGTGATGGCTGCTGAAGACATAGTCATTTCTTTTTAAAAAAAAATATTTATTTGTTTGGCTGCACTGAGCCTTGGTTGTTGCTTGTGGGATCTAGTTCCCTGACCAATGATCAAATCTCAACCCCCCTGCACTGGGAGCACAGCCTTAGCCACTGGACAACAAGGGAAGTCCCACAGTAATTTCTAGAACCAGCTAAAGAGTGGGGTGGGGGATAGGTCATGTAATAGTAGTGTTGAACTTGCAACATACCTAAGATTCCCTTACTTTCAACTCCTTTGTCATCTATATTGCCCAGACCTGTGCACCCACAAGTTTTTTGTAGACTAAATCTAAAAATTGCCCACAACCACTACAGTTTTAACTGAAAAGTGTTTCTTGTACTATACACTTGCTTTTCCTCTTCTAGACTTGTCATGTTGGAGCACCCCTACCAACCATGGAGTGAACATGTTGGGTGGGCCTGGCAGGGTGTCACCCAGTATCAATGTGTAAAGTGATCTGAAGATTAGGAGGGAGTTGAACCTCTGGCTAGAAAAATGCAAAGAAATACCTCCCCTGCTCCTTTGCGGGGGAGGGGAGGATATATTATGTACATTCATTTCTATCTATAGAGGGGTATATGCATGATTTTGTTTTCACTTAACCAGAGTTCTTCAAATAATTTCTTTCTTTATTCGCCACTTGACTTTGCAGTGAATCAATACAGTTTAAGATTCTTATCTTTTTGGGCTTTCAAGCTGATCACCAGCACTTGCAACATCTCCTACACTTTGGCACTATGAGGAGCTCCCACTTGCCCTTGGGTTTTTCACCCACTTTGGAGTCTAGGTTAGGTCCTTCATACGTGTGTATTTGCCTTGAGGAAAGTTCCGTTCATTGACAAAGCCAATGAGCTTAAATCAAAATTCCATGCATTTAATGAGAGATGGGCTTAGAAATCTACATGGCTCTGTGGAGCTTCTCAGCTCTTCTGAGTTTTGAAAACCACTCAGAGCCTTCACCAAAAATTGTAACTCCAGGATTTGAAACTTGAAGAAACAAGGAAGAGAGTATGTTCACTGTGGAGGAGAATCTTTCATTCTCTGATGTGATGGAGTTTGTTTGTGATATGAAGGCATGAGCATGTGCTGTTGTGGGGACTGTAGCTATGCCGAGGTTTAAGAAAAGGTTTATGGAATATGATTAGTAAACATATTGGGCAGAAAAGAGCTGGATTCATATTGACTTAGTTATAGGTCATCGGCTGTCAGTGCAGTGGGAGGAGATATTTACTTTACGCATATACTTTATGATCTTGAGGGAATTAGAGGAAATTCAATAAGAAAATGGCTAGAAACATTTAAAACCCTTATTTAAAAGACTTAAGCAAATTAGAGTCTTATCAGATTAAAAACCACTACAAATGTAAGAGCATTGTCTTCGGTGAAACACTGGGGGGTCTGAGAAGGAGAGTCTACCAAATCTCAGGGATAAAACGCATCATTTAAGCACCCGATAATGAGCAGAATGTAAATTAATTTAACCTTCTTTACCAACAGGCTGCTTATGTAATATGTATAATTTAGTGATAAGATTTCAGAACCTAATATAGTTGGATGGATGAGTCTCAGCTAATGCAGACCTGTCACATGGGGATGTGTTCTGCTCTGAGCAGGTGTGTGTGTGCATGGAATGGGGTTAACTGGAATAAAAGGTTAAAAAAACAGAAATGCTGATTTAAAGCTTCCTATGAAGAAAGCTCCTCCTGTTAACTAAAATCTTCTTACACTAGGATGATACTTTGGGCAGAGACTAAAAAATTCTCATTTGGTCCTTTGGACTGCTCTCAAGCTTGTTTAAGATGGGGGAGGAGTTGCAGATACCATGAGGTGGGGGAGCAGGGCAAAGGAGAGACACAAAAGTTACAAACATATTTGTTGTCCGCTTTATCCACTCCGCCTCAAACTGAATGAATTTCTCAATCTTGGGAACAAGAACAAGGAGGGAGTTTTTTGAAGATACCTCATACTGGTGTTGCAAATCATTGACTGTAATGTCAAACAAACACACATTCAGGGATGATAACACTAACTCCACAATAAAGCAATCGTCAATGCAGAAACCCAGGGGAGATTAGTTTGTGCTCTTCAGCTGACCTAAGCCAGAGGACAAAAGGACTTTCACAAATTATTTTGAATGATATCTTTGGATTTATTTCTTTAATTTCTGTGGAAATAGTGCTATAAAGATTTACGTGTCCCCAAAGGTGTTTTTTCCTTTTGTCTCAAATAAATGAACAAGGCTTTATTTTTCCTTGTTGAGTGTCCTCCTAGGCTTTTGCCCTTCACCCACAGCCTACTTCTCTGCCTGCTTGGACTCCAACAATTCAAGACAGCCTTGAGCTCCCTAGGAATAGAAAATGACTTCAAAATTATCCTTGAAATTGGTTATTTGGCAACATTCTTAATTGTACGGAAATTCATTAAAAGCATATTTTATATATAATTAGCTCAAAGTTGTTGATTCTACAGGCTTTATGGATTTGAATCTGATTGATAATAAAGTAAACAAGAGAGTCAAATTTAAAGCAAGATTCTCTGTTGGGTTAGGAGGTGCCTAATACAGTGTATAAGGAATTTGAAAGCCCTAGGATATGTGTCTTAATCAACGTTAAGTAGAATGGATAAGCTTTCAGCATTTTGAAAATGCTGGGTTAGGGTTTCTGTTCTATTGTGTGTTTTCTGTCTGGGGACTAATAAGCATTACAGAGAACGTGATCTGAGGCGACTTTTTATTCTTGTATAAATCCAGAGTGAACCACCAAACAGTTGTTCGTTTAAAGTCAAGGTAATTTTCTTTTGACGGGTCCATTTGCTTCTGATTTCTAATTTATTAGCCTCTCTTCTCAGGGCTCTGTCTTCTTTGCAATTAAAGTAAAGCTTCTTCAGATTAGCGCTGGAGCATTCACTTGACAGGTTGTTTGGAAAATTTAAGATCGGAGAGATGATTTGTTGGTGTTTTAAATTTTTTCTGGTTTTAAGTAGTATGTCTCCTTTCCTTGCAGGGGGAGAAAAACACCTCTAGGTAGGGAATGAGTGTAGTGAGACGCAAAAGGGGAGGGGGGTGCTGGGTGCCTGCCTTGTTGATCCTTGTACCCCTCAGCCTTCGACCTTTCCGCTTTTTTCCAAAGAGCTTTTTACTCCCAGCCTCGTCTTTCCACCTCTCCATCAAAACTAAAAGCCGGATCGTCTTGGGCCGGGCCGGAGCAGAATTCCCGGGAGCCGGCGGGTGTAGACTCTGAGGGCGCACCGAGGTATTAGCCCGGCCCCGCACATCTGATAGGTGCAGACAGGATGGGCCCGCCGTCACGGCTCGGGGGCTCCTGATTGGTATGGAGCCACGTCACTCCAGCCGGCGAAGGGTCTGGGAGGAGGCGGAGGCGGGGAGGGTC
>NW_011494961.1:6295001-6300605 GCF_000754665.1 Bison bison bison
GGAAGAAAGGGGTCTTTGCCCACTCTTGTTTCGCTTTGGAGCTTGGAAGCCTGCTCCCCAAAGACGCTCCGAACCATTCTCTCCTACCCACATCCCCATGTCTCTCCATTGACCCGCTGACTTTCGGCCGCTGGATCCTTTCGCTTGAGCCTTCGCAAGGAGCCGGGGGGCGGCTCGGCTCCAGGACTCCGCGCGGGTTGTGTTCCCGGCTCCGCCCGCGGCGGCCACCGCGAGGAAACTCCGTGCCTGGAGCGGGAAGCGGAGCAGGCGGCTGCGGCGGCCACGGGGCTTCGGCGGGGCAGCAACCCAGGACTCGTAGGGCGGCGCGCTCCTTCGTCCATGAACTGCATGAAAGGCCCGCTGCACTTGGAGCACCGAGCAGCAGGGACCAAGCTGTTGGCCGCCTCGTCGTCCTCCTCTTGTCACCATCCTCAGCCGCTGGCCATGGCTTCGGTCCTGGCTCCCGGTCAGGCCCGCTCCCTGGACTCTTCCAAGCACAGGCTGGAGGTGCACACCATCTCTGACACCCCCAGCCCCGAGGCCGCAGGTAAGGCGCCGCGCGGCCCCGAGGAAGTCGGCCCCTCCTGGGGGAGGCGTGGTGGGAGTGGTCGTTCGGCTCGCTCCCCGCAGAACTTCCGGAGCCAGGGTTGTACGTATCCCGCGTCCCTTCGCTCTGCATTGACTGCCCGGCTGGGGTGGCGCGAACCACGCGAGTCGTTCTGCACCGCCCCCTTCCCCCATTACGACCCTGACCTCCCTTCCTTTTTCTGGGTCACAAAAATCCCAGCATCTCCGTTCTAGACCTTCAGAGGCCGCTCCCCCCGCCCCCCGCCCTCCCCAACCCTTATGCGGTCCCTGTTCTTCTCTCGGCTTTCAGCTCCGAATAAGCTGCGCTTGTTAGAAAAATAGTTGTGAAACTACGCCTCAGAAGAACGGGTCGTTTTTTGTTTTTGTTTTTTTCTTCTTCTTCTAAAGGGCAGAGGAACTTTGGTGCCTCGCCGAATCCCAAAGCGTACTTTTCCTAGCCTTTGGAAACCGCATCGATATCTGAGCTTTCTACCGGGGGAGTTCTGTAAAACACGCGCGTGAGGGTGCCCCGAGAGATTTGATGTGTCCGCTCAGAAGCGCATAAATACACTTGAAAGCACAGGCTATAAAAATGAATGTGCCGTAGCAGTGAGATAAACATGTAAATAAAACGTGCGGCGCTGGGGGAGGGGAGGAAATGGGGCGCGCACACCCACACTCACGTCTGTACACCCCGCAGACGCAGCGCTTTCCGTGGCCCGGAGCGGCGGCTCGCACACTCCTCCCCCGCCAGACAGCCCGGCTCTGGCCTCTGCCGCCTGGTCCAGTTGGCGTTGGCAGGCAGCAGGTGGGCATGCTGACGGGGACCTCTGTGTTTCGTTTTCAGAGAAAGATAAGAGCCAGCAGGGAAAGAATGAGGACGTGGGAGCCGAAGACCCGTCCAAGAAGAAAAGGCAAAGGCGGCAGCGGACTCACTTCACCAGCCAGCAGCTGCAGGAACTGGAGGCCACTTTCCAAAGGAACCGCTACCCGGACATGTCCACGCGCGAAGAAATCGCAGTGTGGACCAACTTGACGGAAGCACGAGTCCGGGTAGGAGCCCGCACGGAGCCGGGGAGGGCGCTGCTGGGATGCCGGCCCTGTAGATCAGGAGGGAGGGCGAAAGGCAGAGCCGTCACCAACCTAACGGAAGCACGAGTCCGGGTAGGACCCCGTACGGAGCCGGGGAGCGCGCTGCTGGGGTGCCGGCCCTGTAGATCAGGAGGGAGGGTGAAAGGCAGACCCGTCCGGGAGAGCTCGGGTGGGTGCCTTTGCAAAGGCAGAAGGCCTCGTGGAGGCCCCAGTTGTGAGGTCACAGCTCCCCCTTCCGAGACCAGCCGCGAGCCTGAAGCAGGCGCCGGGAGCGGCCCCGGCTCACCGCCCCCTAACACAGCGCGCTCCCAAACGAGGCCGCGTGCATGCCGCTGCACAGGGCATTGTGTTCCCGGTGTGCTTTCGCCAGAGGAGCGCTAATAAAATCCCTCCCAGGCCGGGAGCTGAGGACAGGCTCCGACCTGCGCGCATTTAACAAGGAAAACCCGCCTGAGACACGCAAGGGTTGGCCCTCCCTGGAGAACTTTCGTGCCCGGCCTAGCCGGGCCTTTTCTTTACTCGGCTCACCCTCATCACAAGGTCTTTGCGGTTTTTCTGCCACTCAGTTGTCTCCCACACCCTATACTCGGTTTTGTGATCTGCGGAAGCAGTTTTAATACAGAACTGCTATCCTGCTGTCCTCTTAGAAAGAAAAAAAGAAGAAAGACTTTTCTACTTGGTTTATTTATCTTCTCTCAGGAGACTGTTACACCCTTCCTCCCAATTATAATAGTTTTATTAAAGAAAAGGCTTACCTTTGTAGCAAATCTGTGCTTAATGAATTGGCAAAAATGAACTTAAATAAATTACACGGTAGCAATATCCTGGTTTGTGCTGGTCGGTGGAAAACTCCAAATTTGTTAGGATTCTGGAAGTAGAAAACACATAGCAAGATCCAGAGGTTTTGCTGTTTAAAAAAAAAAAGCTCTGGATGGAAAAAGAGCCCCCAGTTAGAACTGAGAAAACACTGTATAACACTAATGATGAAAAGAATAGACCAAAATGCGCTCCCAAAGCAGAGAGAGGAAGGCAGTCTCTGAGTGGCATCTGTGTAGGGAATGAGGCTAAGCTAGTGGATATAGGAACCAGGATGAAGTTGGAAATGGTTTTAGTTTAACAGCGCAGACCTATGTTCAGACCGGGGCCGCGTGGTTTTTGCGCAAGGTCAGTTTCTCGTTAGCTTTCCTGCGCTTCTGGGGAACGGGCCTCGCACGTACTCTTCTCGCCTGGGCAAAGTTTAGGCGGCCAGGGTAGAAAAGGCAAGTAATTTAAATGAAAACAATCTATGGGGTCTCCGGAACCCTTTGGAAAAACCCTACCCCACCCTCTTCGGCTTTTCAGCAGTCCCTCGCGAGTCCCCAGCCGCCGCTGCGCTGAGCTCTCGCTCCCTCCGCCTGCCTCCTTCTAGGCCCGCTGCTTGTCCAGCCAAGTGGGGAATGAAGCTTGCTTTTTATAGCTGTCGGGTGCAAAGAGGAAGGGGGATAAAAAGGAAATCGAGAATGAAAGGGAAAAAGAAAAAAAAAAAAAAAGCGGATTAGGCGTCTGGGCCTGGCTGAGATGTGTAATGTGAAACATCACCGGTGTCAGCTCGGAAATCTCGAGCCAGGCCTCACTCCAATACACAAAAGCCGCCGTCTGGGGCGACGGGCGGGCCCGATGTGGATTGAGAACGGGGTTGCGTCTGGGCCATCGGACGCGGGTGGGGGCTGGCCGGGCTGGGCGACCGCCGGCAAAGCCCTGCAACTAGGCCGTGCCGGAGCAGCGCCGGGCGCGCGGGCCTGCCCTGGGTGGGCGGAGAGTGTGAAGGAGCGGAGCGAGGGGTGGGGAAGGCTGTAAGAGAGACTCGCTCAGGGTTCCCGGAGATGTACACGCCAAACTCATGGGGTTTAATGAGCTGTCGGGGAGGTGGGCTTTTGCTTTTTATTTGGTTCTTTTGGCTAGGCGAGGAAGGGGGTCGCGGCCGGGTGCCTGATGAGGGCGCTCGTTCTGTGGAGTAGCGGGGCGGGAGTGAAGATCCGAGAGGGGAGGAGGGGTTATGGGAGAGAGCACGGGCCTCCCAAGCCCCTTGTCCTCATCCCTGGGTCTGTGGCTTTGGAATGCAAGCAAGTTTGCAAGGTGGCCGGGGAAGGGTTGGGCAGAGAGCCCGCTGCTCCGCATTTATTTTTCAGTAAGTGTTTTTGGCCCCTGAGGAGGACCGGGGTTAGTGAACACGCCACCCGCAGGCCGCCTGGCGTTGAGCTGGGGTTTGTGGCGCGACTCAAAGGCCGGACTCGCAAGCCTGAACCGGTCGGGGCCTCTGTGTTGGGACGGGGCTCTGGCAGCTTGGGGCGCAGGGGAGGGGAGGTGGGTGGGGGCGGCTGAGGAAACTTGTGGCGGCGAGGGTGTACACTTATGTATCGGAGGGGGGATTGCTAGTGCTTTCCGGGAGCAAGGTTTTGCTAATCCGATCTGTGGCGTCTGTTCGATCCTTGCCCTCCATCCCCAGGTTTGGTTCAAAAATCGCCGGGCCAAATGGAGAAAGCGGGAGCGCAACCAGCAGGCCGAGCTGTGCAAGAATGGCTTTGGGCCGCAGTTCAACGGGCTTATGCAGCCCTACGACGACATGTACCCGGGATATTCGTACAATAACTGGGCCGCCAAGGGCCTCACTTCGGCCTCCCTGTCCACCAAGAGCTTCCCTTTCTTCAACTCTATGAACGTCAACCCCCTGTCGTCGCAGAGCATGTTCTCCCCGCCCAATTCCATCTCGTCCATGAGCATGTCGTCCAGTATGGTACCCTCAGCAGTGACCGGCGTCCCGGGCTCCAGCCTCAACAGCCTGAATAACTTGAACAACTTGAGCAGCCCTTCACTGAATTCCGCGGTGCCGACGCCCGCCTGCCCTTACGCGCCGCCGACTCCTCCGTACGTTTATAGGGACACGTGTAACTCGAGCCTGGCCAGCCTGAGACTGAAAGCAAAGCAGCACTCCAGCTTCGGCTACGCCAGCGTGCAGAACCCGGCATCCAACCTGAGTGCTTGCCAGTACGCTGTGGACCGGCCCGTGTGAGCCGCGCCCCACCGCACGGGGATCCTAGGACCGTGGATGGGGCAGCTCTGCCCTTAAAAGACTGGCAATTATGCTAGAAGGTCGTGGGCACTAAAGAAAGAAAGGGGGAGAGAGAGAAGATATAGGGAGAAAAGGAAACCACTGAATTAAAGAGAGCTCCTTTGATTTCAAAGGAATTTTCTCAACGTCTGACATCTTTCACTAAAAGTATTTCCAACAGTTTCGAGGACACACAAATGTTTGACTGGATATGACATTTTAACATTACTATAAGCTTGTTATTTTTTAAGTTTAGCATTGTTAACATTAAAATGACTGAAAGGATGTATATATATCGAAATGTCAAATTAATTTTATAAAAAGCAGTTGTTAGTAATATCACAACAGTGTTTTTAAAGGTTAGGCTTTAAAATAAAGCATGTTATACAGAAGCGATTAGGATTTTTCGCTTGCGAGCAAAGGAATGTATATACTAAATGCCACACTGTATGTTTCTAACATATTATTATTATAAAAAAAGTGTGAATATCAGTTTTAGAATAGTTTCTCTGGTGGATGCAATGATGTTTCTGAAACTGCTATGTACAACCTACCCTGTGTATAACATTTCGTACAATATTATTGTTTTACTTTTCAGCAAATATGAAAAAAAATGTGTTTTATTTCATGGGAGTAAAATATACTGCATACAAATTGGTCTGGATTCTTTCTGCCCTCCTCTGTCACCTGGCCAGGGTTTCTCAGTCACTACTTCCTAAACAAACCAGTTCCCTCTGCCTGCTTAGTTAAATACACAAGGCAGCAGGACTTATTTAAATTTGGTAGAAATAAATTATAGTCATTCATCAGAAACTCAAAAGAAAAAAGAGGCACTCAGAAAAAAAAAAAAAAAAAAA
>NW_011494961.1:6300705-6302325 GCF_000754665.1 Bison bison bison
CGATGCCCGTTGGAGAGAGAGACATGAGAACCAGAAGTCAAGTCGTGGTTAGTTATGTCCTCAAGAGAGAGTTTATTCGTCATTCAGGGTTTCTGGGCTGGTGTGCAGGAAGTGACAGGCTGGTGAGTGCTCAGGTCAAGGCATTTGATTCTGAGCCACTGACTGAACTACTAAACGGACAGACGGTGGCACAATGTGGTCCCTTGTTGGTACCGTTATTTAAATTTGGTAGAAATAAATTATAGTCATTCATCAGAAACTCAAAAGAAAAAAGAGGCACTCAGAAAAAAAAAAAAAAAAGCTGCAGTCTGTTCTTGTCGCCCAGATTTTTCTTTGGCTGAAACCCAAGGGATTCCATTATTGCTAGCTAGCAAATAATATAAGAGAGAAAGAAGAAAGGAGAAAGAAATATAGAAAGTACCTTAGCTTGGAATGACTCTCAGGTTTACTCCTTTGGGGAGGGAACCAGCACACCCAGTAAATTGTTCTGGAGAAGTATGTATGTGTGTATACATGTACAGTTTATATACATTCCTCTCAAGAGGAATAGGTCTATAAGTTTACAAGGAAACACCTCCAGTTCAAAATATTTAGGCCTCCACGTTTATCTTTCAGGCTTAAGTAGAGAGATTCTTCATGTTATATTACATTACTATTTCCAAATCCTTTTGAGACATTAAAAGAAACAAAGCCCATTTCTAATAACCACAGCCCTTTAGTTTCTCAAAGAGCCCAGGGGTTGAGAGGTTAGAGTGGAGTTTCCTGAGTCTTGTCGAGCAATATGTAGTTGAGGCAAAGGTCATGCTCCCCGTGTTTTGTTTTAAATAATATTGACCCATTAATTCTAAACCTGCTTGTTCCTGAAATTATACAGGATTATAGTTTGCAAACTGCGGGACAATGAAGCAAATCAAGATGAATTACAGCCCTGGCCCTCCCTCCCATCCTCTGACATCTAAACGGGGAATGAGGTCGGTGTGTTTAAAAGAGCGTTAAGCACCCACTCTTCTTTTGTTGGTGGTTTTCAGCTTTTTTTTTTTTAATGTGAAATTTAATTTTGTAACAAACAGTAGCAAATACTACTTAGTCCCAAAGACTTCATAACCGTGGCGCAAGGGAGCTCGGTGTGTTGGGGGCGGGGGTTTGGAGGGGAAGTTCTGAGGTCTTTTGCTATTCGGATCACTGCCCCTCCTCCCCCCGCGGTGGGCGACGACGACAAACATCACCCTGGGGAATCCGGAGCGAAAAGTAGCCGCGCGTTTTCTGGGGCCGAGAAAACCTGTGATTTTGTGCTTAGGTTGCTTTTATCTGACTGAGACTCTACCTATAAGCTTTTGGAGTTCAGACCCTGAGTCTTTGTTCTGCATGCGACTGCTGCTGCCACTTAAAGACATCGCAGATAATGTCCCCGATTTAAGACCAGTGCTTAATGCACATTAACTTTCTTTTCTTTCCTTTTTAAGCTCTGCCTCCGACCTGCGGAGGGATCACGCGGCAGTGGTGGGCAGATAAAAGCCCTTTGGACGAGGTTCACCTCCGTCCTTGTTGTTCACTTGAGAGCAGTGGAGAGGAAAACGGTCCCCACGGGCGGACTTTGGCTTCTAGAGCCGCGGGGCTCGT
>NW_011494961.1:6302425-6302807 GCF_000754665.1 Bison bison bison
GGATTGGCGTCTGCAGGCCCAAGAGTGACTTGGGAGCGCTGGGTGAGGAGGTGGATCTCGGCCTAGTCTGCTTGTGCTGAAATAGAACTCTTATTTCGAGGAAATCAATCAATCCGCAGGAAACAAAAATGGAAGTCGAGGTTTGGGAAGACTTGTCACTTCCCCGACTTGAGTGGTGCGGGCTGGGGGCGGAGACTTGGGAGACTGAAGAGAGGCCCTTTCTCCCACCTCAGCGCCTTTCCCAGGACTTCTAGAAGGGAGAATGACCCTCCTCACCTCCCTTTCCCAACCCACCCTGGCTCGGCTTTCAGTCCCTTTCTGCACCTCCTTTTCCCTTCAAGTGAGAAAAGCCTAGTTCCCGAGCTGACGGAGTCGGTTCCCT
>NW_011494961.1:6302907-6305789 GCF_000754665.1 Bison bison bison
TAGGAAGGACAAGAATCAGTAACTGTTGGGTTGAAGGGCAGACACACAGCACACAGTACAGACGTCAAGTAGTTACCAGTTGCTTTTAGGTAGGGACGTAATTTTGTGTGATTATGGAAAGCCTTGAATGAGACATTCCTTTAGATGGCTATTCTTCTTCTAATAGGCAAATCAAATCTAAAGATTATAATGCCTCTTGGGATCAAAGATGGCGAGCTGGAGGTCGGGGGCCCCCAGGAACCCAGGCATCCCGAGCCTTCAGTCCTGGTCGCCCACCTCTGGGCCCCTGAAGCTGGGAAGGGCTGGAGCAGGAACCCCGCGCAGACCGTTCGCGGTCCAGGGGCTTTTCCTTCCCGCCCCCCTCACCTGTTACTCTAATCCTTTCTCTGGCCTGTCGTCCTTTTTTAAACTTAACATTTTTAAGGCCCAAACTCGTCTTCTCCCTAATACTGAATTCAAATTGGTGGAGATCTGGGAAAAGGTAGATAGAGCCCACATTTGTTTCAGTTTCCCCCCACTTCCTAAATCTGAGTTTTACGGCCCACAACACGATTAGAAATTTAATTTTTAAAAATACGTTGTGCAGCCTGGCCCTGTAGGCGGTTTGGTTAGGAAGCTCATCCTCCCCTTTTCCTCCTGGCCCTGTTCTTTCTCCCACCCCCACCCTCTTCCTGCGAGGTGCTGAAACCCCGGAGTCACTTTAGGAGTAGAACCAAAAAAAAAAAAAAAAATTAATGGGAAAAAAAAGAGAGTCTTAAAAGTCCCAATATTCCTCGAAAGCCCCATAAATTAACCCTATGAAGAGCGGCGAGTTCTTTTAAGAAGAGTCTATAAAAATCTAGCGCGATCTCGAAGGAGAACGACCCTCCCCCGCACCCCCGTCGAGAATGTGACCAAACAAAGGTCTGTCCTGCAATCCACACCCTAATCCACGGGCGCCCTCGCCGCCGTCGCCAGGGCTCCCCAGCCTCCGGCCGCTCTCAGAAGCTGCAAAGCTGGAAGTCCCCGGCTCGCTGCTTAAATTTTTGAGAGGAATGGGGAAAAAAGGAGGGGAGGAGGGGGAATGTGTAATCAGATCAGAGGCATTTATGAATATAGAGTCCCTATTGATTGTCTTATAAAACCCCTTTGCAAGCTGCAGTTAATCTGAGCACAAGGAGAAGCCAGAATCGTGGCTGATGGAGGAAAGAGAGGTCTGGAAGTAAACGGGAGAAATTTCTTATAGCAGATTTTCAGAAGGAAATTTTAAAAGCTCTCCTTTCTCTCCCAGCCTTCCTAATCTGAAAGTTGCATTTTAACTGAAATTGAAAAAAAAAAATAATTGAAGATGAGATTTTTTAAAAAATGGGTTATGAGGAAATCCGATTTTAGACACGTTGCTAATTTACTTTTTCAGGTTTTTACTTTGATCTTAAGTTTATTTATCACTGGCCCCACCCCACCCCTAAAAGGAGAACTTCTCATTGTCTTTCTATCTGAAAAGATAGAAAACAGAATTTATTGTGCATGGGATGCATAACTCCATTCACTTCCGTGCTGAGCATTTTATGCACTTTATATAAATGTTGGTTTTAGATTTTGTTTGAAGATTAGAGAAGGCCTGGAAGAAATAAAATAGCCTGTTAAAGATGTATTTTATTCTACTTAGTTACCTTAAAAAAAAAATCATTGCTACTCCTGTTGTAACAGTGCGCTGTTAACAATTCAATGGCAGTTGTAGAAAACAGGAGATAGTGGAAACTAAAGTTACTCAGTCAACGACTGATTGAAAGAACCATCTCCTGTTAAAAGAAAAAATTTAAAAACATTAATGAGTATACGGTAAAGGTGTTTACTTTTAGGGGGCTGTGTGGGGAGCTGCATTTTTTTTCTCCTCTCAGAAGGGCTAAGAGAAGTTCAGACTCACTGGGCCCTCCCTGAGCAGGGTGTGTATCACCATCCCCTGACATTGATGGATCTTTCCTGAGCCATTTCTCCTATTCTGTTGTTCCTGCAAAAATGTTTAAGGTGTTTGCCCCACCCCTTGCTTTCTATCTTTTTCTCCCCCTATCTTTCCCCCTCTTCTGTTTTCTTTATCCACTCCAAAGTGGGCTTTTTGTTTATATGCTTGCTTGCTTGTTCTCTAACAACTTAGAAAATGACCCGCTCACTTGTACCAGGACTAAGGCTTGGGGTAGTTTCCTTTGAGCTCCGAGACTCCCTCTATCAATGCTTCCTCCGTCCAGGAGCTGCGAAGTCTTTCTGGCTCCTCCAATAATTTGCAGCAGTCCCCCCTGCAGGCAGTCCTGGGCAGGAACCTTTATCTTCCTTCCTTTGGGGAGATGAGACCTGGAGTAATTTCTGCTGTCCCCGAAGAGTCGGTGGAACAGCATATGGAACGTGACTTGGAACCACGACTAATGGTAACCTAGTTTGGGGGCACTTTCTCCGTTCTGCTTAGTACCAACAACCCAACTCACTCAACCCTGCTTCTCTAGGCGGATATCTGGGTGGGGTTACTGCACCCAGGTGAAACTTGGTGGCATCTTTCTCGGTCCTCCCGGATGAACTGGCACAGACTTCTCTAGTGTCACTTTACGCGGCCGCCTGTGTTGGATGGACCGTGAGTCTGACTGATACACCCCGCTGCATGTGGCCACGGCAGAGGTGGAGACCCTGCCGGCTGTCCCCAGCGCCACAGAAAGGGATTTGCCAACTGCCAGAGCCCAGGGCGACAGACGACAGGTCACTTTGTTAGGAAATAAGATAATATTCAACAAAAGAAAGTAAAATAAAACCCTTCTTAGGCGGGCGCTGGGCCTCCGGGCGATGTTCATTCACACGGCTCTCCTAACCTCAGTGCCTCCACCCCAGCCTAAAACCCATGAAATCATAGGAGCCAC
>NW_011494961.1:6305963-6306423 GCF_000754665.1 Bison bison bison
AGATTCTCCGACAGGGGCGAAAAAAATCCCGTCTGCAAATTCAGGGCTGCAGCTCCCGGCGCGAAGCTCCCCTCCCCAGCCCGGAGCCTCCTTGCCTCGTGCAGCCCCGCCGGCCTGTCAAGCGCCCCGCGCCTGGAGTGCCAGCCTGGACAGCTGACCCGGGCATTCTGGACCCCTGGATTCTGCAGGGCCACGCGGCCCAGCCCTGCGGGGGACCCGCGAAGGAGCCGCTGCCCCACCTGAACGTGCTCCCGGCAGGCGGCATCACCCTGGGCCTCCCTGGACGCCCGAACTGTGGCTCCGGCACCACTTTGTATTGACCACAACAGCTGCTTTATCTTGATGTTCCATTTTTTGGCCGGCGACGTGGGAGAAGGGCGGTGGCCAGACGTGCCGCCTCGCATGACCCTGACGGTATTTTCAGAGGCACCCGGAGAAGCGGCGGCCCAGAGGGCAACCT
>NW_011494961.1:6306749-6327787 GCF_000754665.1 Bison bison bison
ACCGCATCCCCCTCACCCTCTCTGGGGCTTCTTCGCCTTCGCTCCCAAGCGGCCATATACCTTGAATGGGTCTTCCCTGGCTGCCTCCCTCCAAGCTGCCCCTCCAAGCCCCGGGGTTGAACATTAACCAGTCGGAGCTATAGAGTGGAGTAAAACATTACATATAAAAATGAATCATCTATCCGATCCTGGGAGAGAGAGCCTATAGCGAGCTCGGCGTCTAGCGCTGCCTCGGCCATGTTACCAGTCCGACGCACCGACCCTCCTGGCGGCCACTTCCCCAAGGACCAATGCCGGCGGCTGGGGTTTAGTGGGGGCTGAAGGGCTCAGAGTTCTCGGATCAGTCTTTCTCCTTGAGGAACCTAATGTCTACACCTTCTAACACAAGCTCATGTCCTTTCCTCCCACACCTGAGGTACACAGAAAGGTCTGGAACAGTTTTTTCTCTCTTCCAAAGGTTAGTGGGAGCAGCTACTGTTCCAGGGCGAGATGCAGCCCAGGGGATCTGGAGAGCCCAGGCAGAGCGGTTGATTCCGGGGATCGAGCCCTAGCTCTGGCGCTCCAGGTGGACCCCGGGAGGCAGGGCTGGGTGGGCAGGGAGCTGAGCCGGAGCCGGTCCCGAGTGGAGGCGTGCAGTGGGCGGTGCAAGGGGCGGGTGTCCGGGTCCCGAGTCTTGAGACCGCGAAAGCCCTGGCCGGAGATTTCAGGCTGAAATCCCAAGTTCAGGTCCCACGCCAAGCCGCACTCGCCCGGTCCTGCCTTCTTCCTACTCAGACCTCTTGTTTCTTTAAACGTAAATGATAGAAAGTTACAAGGGTGCTGACTCGCGTGTTAGATCCACGTGCCCAGTCCAACGTACAGAACTTACAAGAAGATAACAAGAGCTGGAAAAGCAGTGCGCCTCCTGAGTTCTTGTGCCCTCACCTGAAAACGTTACGAAGGTGATTCCCTTTCTGTATGTCTGTCTCTGCCTGTCTCCTTTCCCTCTCCCCGATTCAAGGAAAGAAATAAAGTGTCTACAAACACGAGAAAGATGTGATGTTACAAAAGCTTTCAGGACTCGCCAACCAAAGTGCACAACAGTTCTTGAACCTCTTAAGAAGATTGGTTTATTTCTATGCAAAATAGCTGCTTTCCTCAGAATAGATTGCCTGACCCATAATAACCTCTCAGAAAATATTTTTTGAACAGGTGAACTTCCCTCCCCTCCCCACCTCCACCGTATCAGCTCATAATTTTTACTGAGAGCATTCACCCAAATCTTTGTGTTTGGGTGTGTGATAAAGTGGCTGTGGTGGCGTGGATGTCTGGGATGAACTCTGCATCATTCCATTACTCTCGTGGTCATGTCCTAGCTTCTTCAAAGGCCACTGCTTCTCCTTCAGTGTGTTCATGTTGAAACTTAGAGTTTCCAGGGATGGGGAAGGGTGGTAACTGAGACAATGGTGAACAAGGTTTTTCAGAGAATCAGCAGGCATCAAGTATGTGGGAGTATTATGTATATGTATTAGTTGGGTACTAATCAGTTCCAGAAGAAATGGCTTTGAATTTAAGATGTGGTTGCAGGATGTCCACTGCTTCATGCAGTGTCACAGCTCTAACTTCAGTGCACACAAAATTCTTTGTGATTCCCATCGAGCAATACAGCCCACTTTGTCATCACCCAGCTTTGTGTTACCCCTCTTCCCCCAAGAAAAAGAGAATTGACTCAAATGTTCTAACCCTTAGCTTCCCAGAGAGAATGAACAGATGAAAGGAAATGAATTTTTTAAACGGTAGGAGTCATGCTCAATTGCCCTCTGGTGACTTAGAGATACAGAGAAACATAGATGGATAAAGGACATTTATTAATACTTTAAAAGATGTGTATGGTTGGGGAAAGGGGTATTATAAAGGGTATTGCAGTGCTCCAACTATCTCCTCCCACTATCTCCTCCCTCACCAAATTACCATGTTATCTGACACCCTCAATCTATTTGTGTCCTGGGTAACAGACAGTTTGACCAAGAGGTCATAGACTACAGGGCTTGGGTGATTGGATACAAGTTTGACAAGAAAGGAATCTGAGTGAGGGCCACAGTGATGGCAGAGAGAAGATGAGGCCGCAGTGGCTGGAGCAGCCTCGCAACGCCAAATCTCTGCCAGGCCTTGCATCACGTGCAGTGCCTTGTCAGGGAACAGGGAAGCAGGAAGAGCTAACTGTACAGCCTCATCCGTGGAATTTCAGTATCTCTCCACATCCCTTTTCTTTACCTTCCCATTATTTCCTGCCTTCTTCATGTATTCCTATTTTGCCCTTCGCCCATCTCTGGAGCCTCTCCCCAGAATTCTAGCTGCTACTGGAGTAAGCATCCTCTGCTTGTCCCCATTTGAATTAAGGCTTCACAGTGTTTGTAGTATTTACTCTTCCAGATAGGCAATGTTTTATTTAATTGAGGGTCTTCTTGTAAACCATTTGTATTTATAAATATGGAGTGCTTGAATAAACAGTAAATGTGTCAGAGCCAATAGGTAAAGCACGCGATACAGGAGTCTGCCTTTTCCTAGCATCAGGCACTGCGCACATTCTTTTAAAAAGCCGCATTGCATCCTGGGTATCCTGGAAGGTTCGGTGAGCACACTCCTTTCATCCCAGGCAGCATTAACCTTAGCATTATGACTACCAAAGTAGTAAATCTCAATTCAGTTTACTCTTCTTATTTTGGAAGTACCTTCTCTGCCTGAAACTATCACTTGTGGGTTTGTACACATTGTAAAAATTATACATTGCAGGAGAAAACATAATAGTCCTGTGTAGAGTTTATATACTAATGTGAGTTCTCTGAATTTTTCCACTTAAAAAAGCATTTAATTTTCTTGTGTTATATCCTATTGTTATTATCTTGGCAGTATTTGTGCTGCAAAAGATGCTTAGCAGTATTTTTTTAAAAATAGTAGTTTGTATATGTTACTCCCAAACTCTTAATTTATCCACTGACTTTCTCCTGTGGTAACCAGGAGAAAGCATCCTCTGCTTGTCCCCTTGTTTTCTATACCTATGGTTCTACTTCTGTTTTGTAAATTAGTTCATTTGTATCACTTTTTTTTAGATCCCACATATAAGCAATATCACATGACTTTTGTCTTTCTCTGTCTGGCTTACTTCACTTAATGTGACAATCTCTAATCCATCCATGTTGCTGCAAATGGCATTATTTCATTATTTTTATGGCTGAGTAATATTCCATTGTAGAAAACTATTTTCCCCCCCATATTATGCCTTTGTCAATTACCATGTGGGATGTTTTAATGTGAGTTAAGATTTCGGGGGTCATTTTCTTTTAAGCTTTTTGTGGGAGCCTGGCATAGTACTTGCTATATAGTAGATGTTCAATAAATGCGAATTGATCAAACAGTATAATTAAAACTTTGTTCACAAAATTAGGGTTCAAAAATATTAAAATGTTAAATTGTCATAAATTAAATCTCAGATTAATTCTAATTGATCTCTAATCTTTTCTTGACAAATCAAATATGTAAAAGAATTCTATAGAAGAAATTTCATCTTAATCTTTTTTATCATCACTACTATCATATTTATGTCAGCATTTTTAGGATGATGATGAATCATATATTTCTTATCGGGGTTCATAAGATACTGTAGATATTTTAATGTTTAATATATCTTTACTAAAATTAAAAATTAAAAAATACATAGCTTGGGACATGTGTGTGGTGATGGAGACAGAAAGGAGATGTGTGTGTGTGTGTGTGTGTGTGAGTGTGGAGGGGGCTATAGAGACACATAGATGACAGAATTTTCCAGCTTACAGTGTCAAAACCTAGGATCACTTTATTAATAAAGAGATTATAATCTCCAGCTCTCACAATTATTTTACGCTTTTAACAGTTTCAGTATTCACAAATATACAGTAAAATTCAGTGCATCAAAATATACTTGGAATAAGTTGTATTTTCACTTTTATAGTAAGAGGTGAAGAAATTTGAAAAGTTAAGAATGTTAGTCGACCTAAAAACAACAAAAAAGTGTTAACCCAATTAGACACTGATTAAAGTCATAAGCTAAACAAACCATAGCTAATTTTATCTCTGTTAATTGTTGCCCAGTAAGCTTCAAATATTTTTTATTAGTTTATTGGTGACAAAATATCCCTTAGATCACTTATCCCATCCACTCCCACTTTCCAGCTGCTACTGTAAAAAATAAACATGCTTCAGTATACCAATGGGAGAGTGGCGTTACTTTTGATAAGACACCTCTGAAGCACTTAATATTTTTTATTATACCAGAAAATAAGTGTTTTGCCTTATCATGCCAAATAAATGAACAAACAAGTAAAGATTGGAATGGTAGGGAGTTACAGTGTAGTTGGTTTTGCAGTGCCTGTAGACCTTTCAAAAATCCCAGTTTCTGCTGGAGAATCACTAGTCCTGGCCTGGCTGTCTCTTACAAGGCACTCTAAGGAGGGTTAGATTACTGAGGATTAAAAAAATCAAGAAGGAGGATGATTGGGAACTTACAAAATGTGATAATGTAGACAAATATCTCTGATTGGTCCAGGTACTATGCTGCTAAGTTGCTTCAGTTGTGTCCGACTCTGTGCGACCCCAGAGATGGCAGCCCACCAGGCTTCCCCGTCCCTGGGATTCTCCAGGCAAGAACACTGGAGTGGGTTGCCATTTCCTTCTCCAATGCATGAAAGTGAAAAGTGAAAGTGAAGTCACTCAGTCGTGTCCGACTCTAGCGACCCCATGGACTGCAGCCCACCAGGCTCCTCCATCCACGGGATTTTCCAGGCAAAAGTACTGGAATGGGGTGCCATTGCCATCATTAAAAAAAAAAAAAAAAACTACACATTCATAAAATAATGGGCCAATATTATCTTGATAGCACTCTACATATATTTTTACGATTGTATTTTGATTTTATTTTACTAGGAATTTTTCTAAATGTATATAAAAAGTGATACAGAAGATCTGAGTTATTGAGTTCTTTCTCTGAGTCAATGAGCAGTATGATTTTCATATATTATCTCAATCAGTTCTCACAACAATCCTATAAATTAGGTACTATTACTTTCTTATTTGACAGGTGAGAAAATTTAAGCTCAAAAGTAACTTGCCTCAGGCTACCTGGTTAATGAATGGCAGAGTTGAGCCTAGGGCAGGACTCAAATCAGGCACAATCTGACAAGAGGCTGGTTCTCATAACCACTTAGCAAACTACCAGTGTGAAGGAATTTAGTCTTCTGCATCATTTTCTGTTGATGTGATCATAAAACACCCTTCATAAGAGGCGCATATGTTAGGGAAATATATGAAAAGTGCTATGAGAATGATATTGCTCAGTTTTTGAGATGAATAGTGTTTGAAAAAATGATTACAGCGACTAAGGCAATCAAAGGTAAAGTTGTTCTACACTTTTCACGTGTGTTTCACGGTACATTTCTTAGACTAAAGCAATAAACACAACCTAAAGATATTTTGAAATGTGACATTTTAGGTATGATAGGTAAAGGAGCAAACTTGCTGCTATTAAAGGAAGGATACATACACACAGAGACGTCAGTTGGCATACGATCAAGTGACTTTTTTCTTGGTCTTGTAGACTAAAACCTGCTTCCCTCTTTCTCACTCTCACTTCCATTGCCCCTTTGGAGACTGACTCTAGATCTCAGCCTAGACATCCTTAGTGTGAAAAAGGCCTCACTGACATCTTGGCATTGAATCAGGTTAAGGTGCTCCTCCTGTGTGCTCCCACACCCATATCACAGCATACAACACACTTCCATGAATTAACACCTTTGAAGATTATAGGCCAGTTATTTTGAAGAATGTCTCATTTGTGTGTGTGTGTGCATGATAATTTCAGGTGATTAGATTCACATTGCGTATCTTCCATGTTATTGAAGTGAAGCTATGTCCTCAGGCGCGCAATGTCCACTTAGACAATATTTGGTGATGTTACATTGATACCGTAATGAAGGTGGGGTCTGTTAGTTTCTCTATTGTATTGTCACACTTCCCCCATTGTAGTTAGTATTTCACAAGCAGCTTTATGGTGAGGAACTGAAAACTCCTGCTAACAACCATGTATGTGAGTTTGGAAGAGGATTCACCAGTTCTTCAAATGTCTGCAGCCCTGGCCAACAGCTTGACTGCAACCTACACTCCTTCCAGATTCCTGACCCTCAAAACTGTGTGAAATAATAAATATTTATTGTTTTAACATGCTAAGTTATAGAATAACTTGTTACATTGCAATAGGTAACTGGTGCACTGTATCTATCTCCTGTCTTCTGAAAGTTTCTCACTTTTTATCTGTTACAGTCTTTCCCCTTTTCCTTTGCATTTAGAGGTTTATTCTATTTTTCCCTTTTCTGCTTCCATTTTAATTGTATTGAGGGGAAAATAAAAATAAAGAAATGTGTTCAATTCTCCACATTTTATCAGAAGTTCAAGGAGGTGAATCTTAAGTACAGATTTGAAGAGAATAAAGAGTTGGACTTAACAATGCTGTATAAAAAAATTTGAGACAGAAGACATATGAGATAGATGCTAAGAGGCAGAAAAATATTTTATAGAAAATAAGCAACTGGAAAATTTTTAATTTCATATTTAGTAAATATAATTCTTATTTTTACATATATAATTTTAAGAATAATTTCTTTGTCTGTCCAGCATCATACTCCTGTAAACAGAGCTGACTACCTTCAGGAGGAACTGCTCTTCTCTTTACTCAAATTCTGTCATTCTAGTCAGAAGGCTGGTAACTCTGGTCCTATCCTGAGAGTTTTCAAATGAGATATAAAGAAGAAAAGCAGTCTTTTTCACAATGAAGAGATGAGACATCAAAAGTCAGGTTCTTCAGAACAGAAGGTTGCCGTGTCTAGTAAGAGAAAGCTGACTCAGAGGAGCAGAAATGAGAGCTGGCTGGAGAGAGTTTAGTGATGTCTCTGTTCCTGTGATCCTGGAAGTGCAGCTGAATCCACGCCCTTCCTGAGATTTTCCTGCTCAGGTCAGCATATTACTTGTTTTGCCCATGGTAGTTCAATTCTAGTTTCTGTTAGCGCAACCCAAGGAGTTCTTACTTCAGCCGTGCCCACCCCACCCCCATAAACAGTCATCTCCCCTAACGAGAGTGGAAGAAAGTGTCTTTGGAGCTGGGATTTGAGATAAACTTCTCAGGTCCCCAGGGGCTCCAGAGTTATACTTCGTAGAAAGTTAGTATAACTTACTTTCTTATAAGTAAGTTATATTTACATAGAAAGTAAGTATAAAGTATATATACTTTCTACTTATGTAGAAAATCTCATCTTCCAGTGGCTTTTTGCTAACACTGCCTGGGGAGTATTGAGGGGGTGAAGGAGAGTTGTGTACATAAACACACACACTCACACCTGTCCAGCTTTTTTGCCAACACAATAATATTTACTGAAGGTCTATTATATTTCAGGCACTATCACAAACATCTGTTCCGCATTAATCTAAGAAACCAGATTTTCAGACTGTTCCTAATTATAGATGAGATAATACATTTCATGTAAAAGATGTTAAATATTAGTCTTTATGAATTAGGAAAGTTATGAGCAAAGGCTCATTCTATGCACCTTTCTATACCTTCTCCAGGTTTAAGCATCATGTGGGTGTCTCTTTTGCTTTCATAATAAAAGGTTAGCCCAAGAAACTTGAAGCAAGATTTCAAATGCAAATGCTATTTCAATATTACTATTTGAATGACTTGTTTCTAAAGACATTTTTAAAAAGGCGATGAAAAATGAACAAAAAGTCCAAATTAAACTATAACTAAATAGCGTGACTTGCCTTGAAATTCTAGCTTTATTCATGTAAGTCTGTATCCTCCAGCGAAGCGGACTGAAACAAGTCAGCCCAAATCTATATAAACAGACTTAAGTTTGGGAGAGCTGCAGTGTTAAAGGCATTAATTCCAACTTTGACTATTACTTTGAAACTTGGACAAGTAGTGTCTGTCCAGTAATTTTTCATGTGTTTTTCCCTACCTCGGTCTTCCTGGGGGAAAATGGTTATGACAGCTTAGAGCTCTCTTCTGAAGAAATTTCCACACTGGCAAAGGTACTAACTTTTCACTTTTGCAGTGGGTGGTCCAGCACAGAAATTCCTCAGTGGCTGAGATTCTGGAGTCTGACTGGGCCTCCCATAACTTACAGTATTTAAACATAAATTTTATATGTAATTTAAGATGTGAACTGTTTTAATTAAAAATGGGTAATTAGATTTTTCCCATTGGAAAATTTAAAGGTGTTCCTAGCATATTCTGTAGAGTTAAGACTATAAGTCTGCATCAAAAATTAAATTTTTTCTTGCTTACTTTAAAAAAAAATGTAATTTATTGACTTCTTACTTCACTTTTCCAGTTTTTATTCTGTATTCTCTACCTTTCTAATTTTTTTCTTAATGGTTAAATATACACATATATTTTAAATATTTAATACATTCATAATGTTTTGTTTTCTAAATAATTTATTTAATAAAAAGTTATCAAACACTGTTGTAAGATTCTGTGCTAGAAACAATAGAGGTTACAAAGGTAATAATAATTTATTAAGGCAAGTGTTCTATATCCAACATCTTTTATGATAACAAATCAATGAAATAGGTACTGCTACTCCCATTTTGGGCTTCCCTGGTGGCTCAGTGGTAAAGAATCCACCTGCCAATGCAGGAGATGCAGGTTTGATCCCTGGTCGAGAATATCTCCTGGAGAAGGAAATGTCAACCCACTCCAGTATTCTTGCCTGGGAAATCCCATGGACAAAGGAGCCTGGCGGGCTACAGTCCATGGGATTACAAGAGTCGGAAACAACTTAGCGACTAAACAACAACAAATTCCCATTTTACTAATGAGGAAATTGAGATGCCAAGAGATTACTTTGCCTAAAGTCACCTAACTAGAAACTGGTAAAACTAAATTTAAACCTGGGATTGTTTGACCTCCAAAGGTTTTTCTCTTAACCACACTACTGTGTTTCTACTTGTTAACCTGAATCAATGTATAACACTCAACTCATTCCATGAAGGCTCCAACTCAGAAACACCTCTAAGTAACGTAGATGTGCTAACTATGACACATAGAATGATACAGCCTATGTAGGTAGAAAGTTTAAGATATACAAGAAGAGATAAATCACATAAGCATATAAATGAAAGCTATCTGAAGGAGATCAGCCCTGGGATTTCTTTGGAAGGAATGATGCTAAAGCTGAACTCCAGTACTTTGGCCACCTCATGCGAAGAGTTGACTCATTGGAAAAGACCATGATGCTGGGAGGGATTGGGGGCAGGAGGAGAAGGGGACGACAGAGGATGAGATGGCTGGATGGCATCACCAACTCAATGGATGTGAGTTTGAGTGAACTCCAGGAGTTGGTGATGGACAGGGAAGCCTGGCGTGGCGTGCAGCGATTCACGGGGTCGCAAAGAGTCAGACACAACTGAGCGACTGAACTGAACTGAAGTTAGAACTGAGTAAGTATCTTATGAGTGGTACAAAGTACCTTGGACTTTCAGAAAAGAGTGAGTGTACTTCTGGTTGGGAGGATGAAGATGGTGTGTTTGAGATTTTTTTTTTTTTGACTTTGGAAAAATGGGCAGGGTTTTAATAGAAATGGAGGAAGAGCATTTCATGCAAGGAAACAGCATGATAAAGATTTAATAGCAACTATGGGATGAGCTTAGTGAACCAAAAATAATCCAACCTGGGGAAGTAGTGGAAGATTTAAACTGTGGTATTGATAGTGAGAAAAGAGGAGACAGAGCTAAGAAAGGTAACCAAAAAACTACATTGGATGAGAGGGTTTATGGAAAGGACAAATTCAGATAAACTTAAAGTGTCTGAGTTACAAACTTCAGTTATTCTGACTAAATGATGATGCCATTAGCAGAAATATGGAAATGCTATTCATTTGAAGAGTAATTTCTTAAGTTGGGTGAATAAGAAAAGGAATCATGGCAAGGCAGATAGGGAGAAATACATTTTTGGAATCCCAACATCAGGAAGTTTAGGTTTTCCTGGTAAAAATTCCCCAACTGTCACATTCAACCAAGAATGATTTTACTGAGAAGTCAAGTTGGTGGCAGAGAAGGCAATGGCACCCCACTCCAGTACTCGTCTGGGAAATCCCATGGACGGAGGAGCCTGGTAGGCTGCAGTCCATGGGGTCTCGAAGAGTCGGACACAACTGAGTGACTTCACTTTCACTTTTCACTTTCATGCATTGGAGAAGGAAATGGCAACCCACTCCAGTGTTCTTGCCTGGAGAATCCCAGGGACGGGGGAGCCTGGTGGGCTGCCATCTATGGGGTCACACAGAGTCGGACACAACTGAATCGACTTAGCAGCAGAAGCAGCAGCAAGTTGGTGGCAACCTATTCTGACTTTTAAGGCAGCCAAAACTTGACAAAAACTTTTCATTTATTTGTCAACTGTATAAGAAAATTCATACCATTAGATAGCTTGGTATGGATTCAGACTTCGAAAACAAAAGCTCCTTAAATGTCATTAGATTGTCCAACTTCTTTTAAAAATCAAAAATAGTCAAAATTTGATAGCTTTAAAAGCTCTCCTATCTTGGACTTAGGTAAGGTGTTGATACAGACAAGAGGAACTGGGTACCAAGAAACTTGAGGGAGGGAAATTCATGATTTCTTAATAATTTATTAATCAAAAGCTATTTTTAAGGATCAGTTGGGCATAGGGCATCTTGCTAAATACAGGGGAAGAAAACAATGACAAAGCAGTTTAGTGGGCAAAGGATAATGAATTTATTTCACCTCATAATTTTGCCAAAGGCTAATATTTTGTGTACATCCATAGCAAATAGGTTACATGTTTTGGGTTTCCAAATTAGAAAATTTAAAACATTATAATCTTTAGTATTTATTTCTTGAGGGCTTTGTCTATCTGATTCATCAGTCTTTCAAAATGTGTTAGAGTTTCCTGATGAAGTTGGAGCTGCCCATTATTTAGCATACTATATCGACATGGTGCATGGGAGGACTGGACCCCTATTTATAGAAAATTAACTTAATAATGTATGTGTTATTTCTATAATGGTGCAGGTTAAGATATATGTACTTACTTTATCAACTTTAAAAGTCTAAATAGGCCTAGAGGCACAAGTATTTAGCAAGTTCTTTTATCAATAAGTTGTACTTTTAAAATTCCACAATATAACCCACCTGAGGAATCTTGCTGATACGACAGAATTAACATTCAAAAAGATCTGAATAGGTCGAAATATAGAATTGAAGCTACTACTGGAATTTAATGATAGATATTGGTAATTATTATAGTGAAAAAATCAATAAACACCCAAAGTGATGAAGTTGGCTTAATAGAAACTCCTAAAAGCTAAATTATCAGGGATTTTAGTGAATAAAGCAGACAGCCTTCATGATGATCCCAATTATTCCAGGCTCCTCTAATTCACATCTTGCAGTCCCCTTTCACATTAAATAAAGTTAATCTATGTAGGATTTGTGGAAATGATAATGTGTGGCTTCCAAGGCTGGGGCATAAAAGATATAGCAGCTTTTTTGGGGGATCACTTTCTCTCGGGGAGAAGTAGCTGCCATGTCATGAGGACACTTAGGCAGCCTTATGAAGAAACCCACATGGTAAGGATCTGAGGCTGCCTGCCAACACCCAGTCTGAACTTCCCAACCATGTGAGGGAGTATCTCTGAAGCAGAACCTACAGCCCTAGTCAACCTTTCAGATGGCTACAACCTCAGCCATACTCTTGAATCCAACTCACAGTAGACTTTGAACTAGGAAGCACTTAGCTAAGCTGTTCGCAAATTCCTAACTCATGGAAATTGAGATATTGTTGTTTTCAGCCAGTGAATTTTGTAGTAATTTGGTACATGCTAGTAGATTTGGGCGATGGCACCCCACTCCAGTACTCTTGCCTGGAAAATCCCATGGACAGAGGGGCCTGGTGGGCTGCAGTCCATGGGGTCGCACAGAGTCGGACACAACTGAAGCGACTTAGCAGCAGCAACAGCAGTAGATGAGGGAGAGGCACTGGAGTGAGGCAGCGGCAGAAGTGAAAGTGAAAAGATGCTGAAGAAAGTACCAGTGCAAGGTGAAAATATTTGAACAGACTGTTATTACAAGTCTGATGGCTTTTGAGGAGGCTGCTAGTGAGGAAAATGTTATTGGAAACTCAAAGAGTGTCACTCTTAATTCAGTGACAAAAAGTGGAGCAACACTGTCACCTGCAGTGATGTAGGAACTAGAAAAATGGATCTAGTAAAATATATGATAAAGTGTTCATTCTGAGTGCTAAAGGTGCTCCTTGATTTCTTCTCACTGTTTATGGTCAAAGGAAAGAGGGGGAAGATAAGCTAAAAGAACAACTGTTAAACCAAAAAATGCCAAGACTTGTTAGTCTTGAAAATTCCCAGCCTCTCAAGATGGGAACCAATGGGAAACAAAGAATTGGCTTCTAAGCAAAGATCAACTCCAGGCACTGTCAGACAATCACTGTATAAAAATGAAGTTGAGGATATGACTATAAAATCCTTTGCTAAGATTTTAGAAAGAGCTAAGATTATCACTCATGAGAGTTGGCCAGACAATTAGCGCTTCAAGGAAGCTTAAGGGTACTGTCCATCAGTAATCTCAGTAGAAACTCTACATAGATAAGGGATTATCTCAAGCAGATATGTAAGTGTGGCTTTTGTATAATGAAATATGGTAAGATTCACAGGCTGCTGCTGCTAAATCGCTTCAGTCGTGTCCAACTCTTTGCCACCCCAGAGATGGCAGCCCACCAGGCTCCCCTGTCCCTGGGATTCTCCAGGCAAGAACACTGGAGTGGGTTGCCATTTCCTTCTCCAATGCATGAAAGTGAAAAGTGAAAGTAAAGTCTCTCAGTCGTGTCCAATTCTTCGCAACCCCATGGACTGCAGCCTATCAGGTTCCTCCGTCCATGGGATTTTCCAGGCAAGAGGACTGCAATGGGTTGCCATTGTGGGAGACCCATTTAAAAAAGTATTTAATTGTTAGAAACAGCAGCAGCTTGGACTGAACGGAACAGAGAAAGAACAAAAGGAAAAGAGTCTTTGGACCTATAGGCAGGAACCAGACTGAGAAAACTACACAGATCCAAACCTAGGCCACCTTTCATGGAAAAATCAGTTAACTCAGAAGGCAGAAACCAAGAGCTTGAAAGTCAGAGCCAAGAGTCACGGAAAGTCACTCCCAATAAGCAGTAGGAATAAGTTCTAATGAAAGAACTTCCAACATTTGCCTAGCTAGACTATAGAATTACTATGAACCAGGGATTCCTATTTTTCTCTTGCTTTTTGCCCTTTGAACAGGAACATATATAATGGTTATGGCTTTCCAGGTGGCACTAGCGGTAAAGAACCCACCTGCCAATGCAAGAGACATAAGAGATGCTATCCTATTCTTCCTCCATGATTGTATGTTGCGGGGTTCAGGGGGGTATTAGAGGTGGGTGGACAGATGTCTTATTTCTTTAATTCACAGGTTTTTCAGATCAATGAACTGTTCTCAAGGAACCATACCCAGAGAACTTAATCCATATCTGGGCCTCACTGAGACCAAAAAGGATTCTAGACTTTGAGATGATGATGTAATGGGATAAAACTTTTGGTGGTCTTGAGAAAGTATGAGTACAACTTATCTGTGGAAGGGAGATTAGTCAGTGAGGGATAGAGGATGGACTCCAGGGTCAACCTCCAACATGGCCCCAAATAATTCTTGCTGCCTGATATTAATGCCCCTGTTTAGTCCCTCCCCTCTCACACTGGATAGGACTGACTTGTATAACCAGTAGTATATGAATATTATGGAAATGACAACATGTGGCTGCCAAGACAAGGACATAAAGGATATTGTGACTTCTGCCTTTGTTCTCTCTTAGATCACTTACTCTCAGGGAAGTCAGAAATCATGTCATTTCATGAGGACGCTTAAGCAACCCTAAGGACACATCCATGGTAAGGAACTGAGCCAGCATGAATTTGACTGCTATATAAGCAAGCCACCTTAGAAGCAGATCCTCCAGCCCTAGTCAAGCTTTCAGAGGATTGTAGACCTAGCTAAGATTTTAACTGTAGCCTCATGAAAGACACTAAACCAGGATTACCCAGCTAAGTTGCTCTCAAATTCTTGAGCCACAGAAACTGTGAAAGATAGTAACTGCTCATTGTTGTTTTCAGCCACTAAAATTTGGGGCAGTTTTAATGAAATAACAGATAACTAAATCAGTGAACTGCAATTTCATGCTGCTTGCTGCTAAGTCACTTCAGTTGTGTCTGTCTCTGTGCGACCCCATAGACAGCAGCCCAGCAGGCTCCCCCGTCCCTGGGATTCTCCAGGCAAGAACACTGGAGTGGGTTGCCATTTCCTTCTCCAATGCATGAAAGTGAAAAGTGAAAGTGAAGTTGCTCAGTCACGTCCAACTCTTAGCGACTTCATGGACTGCAGCCTACTAGACTCCTCCATCCATGGGGTTTTCCAGGCAAGAGTACTGGAGTGGGCTGCCATTGCCTTCTCTGAATTTCATGATGAAGCAATAGTTGAAATGACTGCTTAAGAATATTTTGTATTTTTTGACTGCATCAACTGAACAAAGGTTCCATATCAGCTATGGTAATAGTTCACTTCTAGACTTACATCAACTTAAAATACTGTATATAGTGTGAGTCATAGACTTTGAAAGACATTAGCAAACACTTCGAGAGCACTAAAAGACTATCAGGATAGTGAAGACAACAAACTGTAACATGAAGAGATTGTGAAAACAGCTGGTGTGCCTGAGAATATCTGGGGATGCTTTGAGGAGACTTGGGGGTGACATGGCCTTTGTACATGTGTTTAAAGTATTAGCACAGGAAGCAGGTTATAGATACATCCAGCATGTCCTATGTTCCTTAAAAGGGGAGAATAAGAGCAAAAGGCTAAAAATTATAGAACAACAGATGTTAAATAACACAGAGAAGCATTTTTGGATGCTTCTAGTGCTCTAACTAAAGAACAATGTCTTCACTGGAAGAACTGAAACACAGGCTAGATCATCACCTATGAAAATGCAGAACAGAAAAATCCTGGATTAAGATGTTGCATAAACTCTGCAAACTGTCTTCAAGGCTACTTTCTCATCTGTCTTAAGATATATTTATTCAGTTACTTGCAATAAAGAGCAGATTTATAGGAACTCCCTTACATGAACCTCTAAAATCTTATAGCAGTTTCATCACAGGTGACACAGTAGGCATTTTGCAGGTCCATGGAATATAATTAGTGTTTTCCCAATTACATGAGCATCTAGAAACAAAGCAGAGAGATAACTATAGAAGAAAGATACTGTATTAGTTCCGAAGATTTTAAAAAACTTCCCTGGGATAGATGTATTTTCTGAAGCTAAGATTCAATTGTTTTGGCCTCATTTAAAGCAGGACATTGTGGATTAGATTGATTTATAAGATTTAAAGTCAACTTGAATATCACAAAGTACAAAGAAGGTGAGCATAAATAAAACCATTTTCTTCACTGAGAATCATTTCATTATCTACTGTTTGAGGGACATCTAGGGGATCCATCATGTGCCCTATATGTATCTGTAACTGTTAAGCTTTCAATAAACTAAGCACAGTCATATAATTGTTGATAACAGAGTTGTGAAAAGAGCTGAGGTTTCTTAAATCTTAATGTAATATGCACAATTTGGGGGTTTCTTAAGAGCTATATTACTTTTTCTAGAGTAATAAGAAGGAAAACTACACAGGAGTTTCAAACTACTATGTAAAAAGTAATAACCTACAAGCATATATTGTACAACACAGAAAATATAGTAAATATTTTGTAATAACTTTAAATGGAGTATAATCTATAAAAAACATTGAATCACTATGTTGTACATCTGAAACCAATATAACATTGTAAATCAACTATAATTAAAGAAGAAAAACAAAAAATATACAGAAGATGGGTGAGCTGATGTCCTCATCCTTAAATAACTTCAGAATTATTGCTAACAAAATATTTGCAATTATAAAAACAATATGCTTGTAACATTTTATTAGATAATTTTGTCTAATGTAATAATATTTCTTTAAACAGAAACATAGGAAACAAAACTATACTCTTCACCAATTGTCTCTGAAGTTATTAAAGAACCTTTTCTCAGTTTTATTATCTATAAATTGGGATTAATACTTATGTACAACATACATGAATGTTACACAAACACTGATTTTTTATTGTGCTTTGAAGATGTTTCTGATAACTGTGAAATACTTTTTAAAAAAATTTTCATTTCTCAAATTTATTAAGACAGTGATCATATGTTCATTGAATAACGCATATTAAAATGCCAACCTTAAGTCTAAAGTAAACTTTTTTTTTTTTTTTATGTTACACAGGCTCAGTGTCCTGAGCCCTTCCCAGGGAATGTAAAAGCCCATTCTCAGGTTGCCGTCTTAGAAAAAACCGATATTTAACATCTTATCAATGATCCTCCAGGCTAAGCCTCCCGAGCTATTTTTCTATCATCATTATTTTTATTTTATATTACCAGTATAGATTAAGAAGAAAAATATATAAGGCAAAGTATTTATAAATATATCAACATTTGAACATGGATACTTGCCTTTCAAAATCTTAATTAATATGGCAGGATTTTTAGATTGTAGTTCAAAGTTTTTAAGTTCTTTGCTATATAACTGAGAGGGAATGTCTGCTTTTTCTTACTTCTTACAAAATGTTTCTAGCCTATGAATCTACACTTATCCTTGGGATCCACTGGGATTAACATTTATAAACTGCAAATACACAAAAAGCAAAGGGCCAAGGCTTTCCAAATAGGCATAATTTGCTCTTTGTAGTGGTGGTAAATGAGGTAATATTAATTATCAGTAAGAAGAATGGAGAATACTCATTTTCAACATATATTGCAATTAAATGCAGTTTCTTTAAAAACTGAATTGGTCTGGGTTTAGAATCTAGAAAACATAAGAAGGTGTATTTCTGGTAATGAATGATAGGAGCATCCACTGTTTCATACTAGATGGCTACTTACATGTGCCATGTGGCAATGTTAAATATTTAAAATACTGAAAAATTAATATATTTAGTTCCCTTCTTAGAAAGGCTGAGGGCTTTTTAATTGAAAAGGCACTGTTGACCTATGTTTGAAGATTTAGTTTCAAGGACATTGTAGTACAAACTAACTAAAATGTTGAATGTCTTTGAATGTGGAATATAATTTTGCATTGCTGTGTATTTATTTCCTATAATGGAAGCTAATCTCATATAATTTTTATTTTTATTTATTTATTTATTTATTTTGCATGCAGGACCTTATTTCCTTGACCAGAGATTGAACCCATAATCACTGCGGTAGAAGCACAGAGTCCTAACCACTGAACTGCTAGGGAATTTCTTAAAATTTTAAAAAGAAAATAAATTTTAAAATGTACAATGAATGTATTTCTCTTTTTTCAACCATTTTTAAAAATAAATCATATGCCAATATCAAAATATCTCATTGTTACTGACATACAGAATATTTTGAAAGTTCAATATCCCTTTTCTTTAAGACATAGCTTAAAGTAAATTTTCAGTGTTTGCCTTAAAGACAATTAATCCAGCCTCAACTTGTGTGATCCTTCACCCTAATAAATTGGTTCTCCCTTTGTGGCTTTGATATTTACAATTTAATTGCCACTATCAGAGCAACAAATGGTCTGTATCTTCATATTTTAGAGTATAATTTCATAGAATTTTTGATACATTATAGATCATAAGAGTCTATCATTAACTCAGTGCATTAAAACAACACTGGAGAAATAAATACATACAATTTTAGATGGTATAATGGGAAAGAAGAGAGAGTCACACTGCCAGGGATTCATGGTTACTTATCCGTTTATTTTTAGTCAAAAATAAGACTGAGGAGGTATTCAGCTCAGGTATTCAGATAGCATTTCTTTAAAAAGTGTTTTGAGGAAGGCGGTTTGAAGAATGTCTGGCCCATCGACATGCAAATAAATACTAGTAAATACTTGCAATTGCTAAAATCGACCATTTATATTCTAAACAAGTCACATTGATTGGAACACTGTAAAACTTCGCTGGGGCTTCCCAGGTGGCGCTAGTGGTTAAAAACCTACCAATCAAGGCAGAATACGTAAGAGGCTCAGGTTCAATCCCTGGGGCAGGAAGATATCCTGCAGGAGGGTACAGCAACCCGCTCCAGCATTCTTGTCTGGAGAATTCCATGGACAGAGAAGCCTTGTGGGCTATAGCCCATAGGGTTGCAAAGAGTCAGACGCAACTTAGCATGCACGCAAAAGTTTTCTTTACCTCTGAGCTCGTATGATGGTTTTCCATTTATTAAAAAAAAAAAAAAAAAAAAGGCAGAAAAGCCACTCCTTTCAACAAAAGATTGGAGGGAGATTTTAAAGTACATACGTGTGTGTGTGTGTGCGCGGGTGGAGGTGGGCGAGGGCGAGGGAGGGTTGGTTCCCAGGTGGCTCTAGTAGTAAAGAACCAGACTTCTGACGCAGGAGACATAAGAGACGGGTTTCGATCCCTGGGTCGGGAAGATCCCCTGGAGGAGGGCACGGCAACCCACTCCAGTATTGTTGCTTGGAGAATCCCATGGACAGAGGAGCCTCGTGGGTAAAGAGTCGGACACGACTGAGCGACTTAGCAGGCACAGTTATTTTTAAACGTAAATGTAATTAAATTATGGGGAAATTTTATCTTAAAACCAAGAAAGAAACTATGAATTAAACTAGATCTTATATATCTTTGTATATCCTCAGATCCTAACGGAGTCAGGTATAAATTCACTAAATAGGAATTGAATGAATTATTTTACAAATGAAATAAAACAACCATTTTTAGATGTAGCATCTTTAGTATTACCAAGTTTGGCATCAATTCAACAATAGCAACTCAGCTTATTTTGTTTTCAAGGGCCAAATCTGTATCATTAAACATCATTTTATAGGTAATTTAAAAACTATACAGGTAGGCACAGTTGTATAAATACTATTTATTAACTCACATAAATTTAAAATTAATTTTTAAATTAATACATAATCATTTGATGTTTTTCTGGTTAAAATCCCAAGCATGAAATATATCAAATAGGATGCTAATATAAATGAATTGTTGATGTCGAATCACAAACAGCTAAAAATCAGAAATGTGCAACAGAAATGTGAATAGGTCTGAACATCTGTCACTTATATTGCTAACTAGAATAAGCAGTTTTTTTTTTTTTTTTTGAATCTGAAGTTTATTTTCATTTATTTCAGACACTTGGAAACTAGCCATTGTTACTGTGATGTTGAATTTTTAATGGATCATATGTATGCCAATTTTAATAGGCAGTAATTTTTTGTCTAAAAGTATGAATGTGTGAAATTAAAACAAAATGGAAACCCTGACAGTTGTTCAGTTTGAATATCACTACCTTGCACTTTATCTTGTGTTTTCAAGTTCTCTTTTCTTCTCAGATGTTCAAGAAAATCTCTCAACAGCCCTTGGAATGGCAGTGCATCTTCACTGAGATCTCCTTGAATTCTGCATATCTTTATTCTCAATTTACGTTACATGTCCAGATCCAATTCTCCGACTAAATACATAAATAATACTAATTTACTAAAAAGAATTGCTCCCTCTAGTGAATTCACAGTATTACTTCACTTTCTGATGGCTGCACTAATTTAATAAATGATATAAATGATTATGACTATCATGTTGACAATAGTGATTTGGTCTGCTTTTGTTGTATTATATAAATTTTAATGCTTTCTGTGCTTAAACATTGGGAAGTTTCATAATGATTGATATGAGCTGTTTGCTGGGTATTTCGGCACACTATTAATACATTAAAAAACTGCATTGAAAAAATTATTTATTCCTAAAACCCTTCATATTACTTTTGAAACACATTTGGTACCAAGTAATTTCCAGGGTTATGACCATGTTACTTCAGCAAAGTAAAGAGGGTGATTTAAAGCAATTGTCCTAATAGTTAAAATATAGTAGAAGTAAGTTTAACTGGAAAGCCAAGTCTGGACATAATGCCTGTTTTTGTTCTGGTTACCAGAAAAATCAGACATTTTTAACCTTATCCCTCTCTATTAATCAGAAATGTTGTGCAACTAATGGTGGCATATACAAAAATACTTGACATTCTTTGGAATTTTATTTAAATTTCTATCACAATACTTGAATTTAAAGTAAAATAGGGGGCTGCAGTGAAAGGAGAGCACTATTTAATTCTCATTTCATTAATGCAAGACCTGGCCATCAAATAATTCATTTTAAATCACAGGAAGGAGAAATTGAGAAGTCGTCCAGCTGATTACATTTATATACCTAATTAATTTAAATGCACCAGTAATAATAGAGTAAAACAAAACCTAATCAGTCAGGAGACTCAACTTTTCTTTCAAAGCAGGATTCCGTTTTGTGGGGAATTTGAATCACTTGGATCATTACTTCTGCACTTGACCACTTTGCCTCAATAGGCAAAGCCTTTTTACAGTGTAATTTCAGTTAATAAAGCAGATGGTATGGGTTACCAATCCCATCAAGTTAGTTTTCCTCTATCAATAATAATAGAATAACTCCATCAAGTTTTATGTAGTTTTCACCTTCTAAGCACTTAGCAAATATTAATTCATCATCGCAGCACTCTCACGAGGAGGTAGGAATTTTTAATAAATAAAATATAATAAAATATATTCTAGATTGATTTATTTGAAAGCATCCGTGAAAGACAGAGAAACTCTAAAAATTAAATGATTATATTAATTATATGAAAGAAGGTAATATTGTTTTATGACTCACTCTCCCTGGAAGTCATTTCAGGAGGAACTCATGGGAGTCAGGGGCCTGTCAAGGTTTTACAGATTTTGTTTCCACGCTTCCTTCTCAAGGGAAGGAACAATTGGCAGCTTCTCCCTGGAGACATGACTGAGTGCAGGTGTGGGGCAACCCGG